>NW_017306300.1:678929-779757 GCF_000935625.1 Nanorana parkeri | reverse complement strand
ATATATATATTTATATCTATGTCCCCATTAGATTGATTCTTCTTTCTTGTTGACAACATAGCAATTAAAGGTAAATCTCCCCAAGCAGAAATTCTAACCCTTCCCCATTGTTACCAAAAACAAACATTTTATCTGGAGTTTTAAGGCTGGTGCAGACTTCGGTGATCCCGGAACGAGCAATCACATGCCGGTTTTTTTAACGCAATTGTGCGCGATTGCATGGGTGGTATCATGGTGGAAAACTGCGTGCTCTGCCTGGGGCAACTGGGGTGCCATTAGAAGATAATAGCACCACAAGCGCGATCGGCGGTGGTGTGCAATTCTGTGACAGCACGATTTTGTGCATGATTGCTGTGTGGTCATGGTCATGGATTGCCCAAGTGTGAACCTGGCCTTACTTTTATTAGTGTATCTAATACAACAAAAATAACAATGAGACCTGGTCTAATATTCAAATTTCCAAGTCAAGCAGTTCACTGTTAAAACATTCCAGAATACAATGAAACTGTGTTAAACTCAAAAATTCAGCACACCAGCAATGCAGCAGGCTTTATTGGCAGACAATTGCCAAGTGTAAAACCTATTTTAAAATTTAAGGTAATATTTGCTTATGGCTTTTATCTATCATCTTGATGAGGTTATATGCAGCCCAAAACATTGGCATTATTTTGTCTCTGCTTGCTATATATCCAGTCTGCAGTCATCTATCTGCAGTTGTGATACACCATGCTTCTACTGTCGTGCAGCCAATCTGTGTCCTGATGCTTACATGGTGTTGTGTGGAATGGGATTTGTTATATAAATTCTAAAAGCTCACACAAGTGGCATTTAATCCCAATTTGAAATGTTACCTTGTTGCCAGATTTATCACCTTTTCAAAATGTTTCTGAATGGGACTGCACAATCATTTCATATTATTCTAAACTAAACAACCTTCCTCTCTAGTATGCTCTAGTATGGTTGAGTGAGGTCAAGAGCAAAGGCAGTGCTCATATCTAGCTAATACTTTGTCTGAATTTTCACTGGCACTAATTCATAAACATTTAAAAGAGAAAAATGAATGTAGGACAGCCAGGTTTTTTTAAAAAGTGATCTAGGATAAAATCTCAACTGGTACACTATATTCACTCATCCAGTGAATGTGGATTTTATGTATGACTGCAGTTGAATGCCCTACACATTTTTCAGTGAGAAGAGAAAAAACTAAAAATCAGAGTAGGCATGTTAACCCAAAATGTAATAGTTTAGTGGGGAGGGGTCTAAAAAGAATATTTTAAATGCATTTAAGATTACCATCCATAGTACCTTTAAACTATGAATAAAAAAAGCTAGTGTGTAAGTTACTGTAGTAATTATATGAGATTGGCTGTGTGTGCCTATAATGAACGCTTCAGAATCATATGTTATTTTCAATGAATCGGATATCATTTCAACTGATATTCCATTTCACAAATGACTGCACACACGCTGTTGCATTGTCTGGAGCCTTCACTCACCACCTAATCTGACTCCTATAGCTCCTCTGCCTTCCTTCCTGGCCCATCAGAGTAGTTTTTATGTTACAAGTCAATACTGGCTTACTTTTAATAATCCTAAAATGATATATTGTGTGAATGCATTTGTATTGTTTTAGATTGTATGAAAGTGCTGTGAGACTAGACCATGGAAAGATTATTTTCTCTTAACCTTTTAAACTCTAGCATAGCCGCCTTTGCATGAAGAAATAAAAGAACACAATGTAACAAACGTCCCTAGTGTCCCAACTACACACTTACATGAAACCAGAGCAAACTCAAACAACAAGACCAAAATTGATTATTTGTTCTTCAGTGTTACACACATTGTAATAGGTAAAGACACTGTGTACTGTGCTCAGGAATATATATTCAGGCAGACTGAAAGTTTCACTGAAGAAATATATTCTAGACACCTTTTTCCAGTCCTTGTGTTAAATGTAATAATGCTAGCCAGTTGATTCTAAAACAAGCACTATGTGAAAGTGGTACACTTATAGACCTGATGTGCTAGATACCATTAAGACAACTTCATACATTAGAAAACGATTGTGCGAAGCTAGTAGTGACAGCTAGCTCCGCCCAATAGTTTCCTATTGTCCGGTGGCTCTGCTGCTGTAAAAAAAAAGAAAAACAAAACTCTCCCGGGCGCTCTGGGAGCCTTCCGCTCCCGGCCTCCAAGTAGAGAAGCACTGATGTGTCTTTTTTTCCTTATTCTGACACGAGCGATGTCAGAATTTAAAAAAAAAGAATTTTCCCATTGAAAAGCATTGGGACATGTTGGTCTTCATGTTGCATGCTTAGTAGTGTTGCAGGGCCTTTCAGGACAGGTGTATTTATATGAACATCATGTGACACAGATTGCACACTGGTGGACCTTTATCAGCTAATTATGGGACTTGTGAAGTTAATTAGTTGTCACACACTTAGGGGTTTCATAGAAAAGGGGTGAGTTCATACAGTAAACTCCCCGTTATTCCGCATCCACAGGGATTGGTATATTCTGGATAAATGTAGTTTCTGGTTGCTTGAGAGTTACTATTAAAAATAGGTCTAACTAATGCTATACCCCATACTATACCATACCATAAACTTTGTATTGACTTAATTTGCTTTTGATTACTGCATTTTAATATTAAGACAACTAGACACACTTAAAACAAATTAAGACCAATAGGCAGACAATCGTTTTCAGGTTAATGCTTGCCGAATAACAGTGAGGGTTTTTTTTCTGGTTAGATGAGAGTTCTGGTTAGTTGAATACTGGATAACAGAGTTTACTGTACATACAAGATTTCAGTTTTTTCTTGTCCTAATTATTTTTTGTGACAATAAAAAATATTTTGAACCTGCAAAGTGGTAGGCATATTGTGTATATCACATGGTGCAATACCCAAAATATCCATTTTAATTCCAGGTTGTAATGCAATAAACAGGAAAAACACCAAGTGATTGAATGCTTTTGCAAGGTACAGTAAATAGATTGCTGATTTGCTCTATTTTGGTCCTTTATTAGGGTACATTCACACTGTGTGCATTATTTTCCACATTAGATTAACGTCAATCACGGCAGGGGCACATACAAAAGTAATTGTTTTCTAAGTGCTCTGTTTACACTGCAACACTACCTTCAGGTGAGCAGCAATGTGCTGTGGAAAAATGCAGACATGTTTTCTGCAACACACCAGAGTTCACCTGATGTCAGTGCTGGTCATTAGTCCACAGCTCTGCTATGGTAGACAAATGTGAAGGAAATGTCACTTTGACACTTCAATAAAGATGGGAAAAAAAGGTAATCAGTGCCTTGTGTTGTTTAATTTAATTATTTGTTGTAACAACGTAAGGCACCACCCCCACAATATGAACACCAGCCTGCGCGCTATAATGGAACGCTTTAGAGTGCAGGCCCGTACCCTTACCGTATTCCAATTAATTTTGACCTTTCACTCAAGTGTCATGTGTTCGAGCTTCCACTCAAGTGTCATCACCCTATTTACCAAGTGATATACATGTACACGTGGAGACTTAAAGGTAGAGATATCTCTAGTTATGTCAACTTTGTGTAACAAGTATACAATTATTTTTTAAATTGAATGTCCTTTGTGAGGCTTTTAAAAAATTAAATTCTAATTTCACATTTCTGCATAATGGGATAACTAATTAATATTAATATCAAAACCTGGCTATATTGCTTTGAAGCTGATGCAGTGATATCAAAGATTACTCTCTTGAGTTTTACTGGTGTAAGAAGTTAGAACAAATTAACCTTTATGAAACTTCTCCAAAACTATTCATTCACATTAAGAGAACTTTAACATAAATACCGTACCTTGTATAGCATATCAATTGAAGAGAATAAAGAAAATTCAGCTATGAAATGGCAGAACTCCCTTGCTTTCAAATACTGATGAAGTTGCTTAAGAATTCACAGTGTTCTTTACCAAACTTCAACTCTAAACCTTGACTAACCTGTATTCAGTTTAGTTTGAATAGCAGTTCTTTATTTCCCATGCTGTCATTAAAGGGCACATATTTGACACTTAACATCAATGATATTTCTAATTAAACAATAATTAATATGCAGTAGGTAGATGATGATCATAATTCTTTTCCATCAGCATTATAAGAACTGGAAGGGTGAGATTAGCAAATTTACTTTAGTAAAACTGTTTGTACCAATTAACACAGGGCATAGGACCCAGCTTTGGGAATTTCACAACCTAAATCTCAAGATGATTTGGATCATTTCAAGGATAAATGCTTATGCAAATAATATGTAAATCATTTACAGGGACCCAAATCATTCTCCTGCTATTACAGCATTGAAGAAATAGACACATATTTACACAGGCATGTTTATTAATGTGTGTACTTCTATCTAATGTGTTGCATGAGATAATCCAGTCCTCTTGTTTAATGTCACATTTTATATTAATCCGCATGCAGAGGAAGATGTATTCACAGCAACCCATTTTTTGTTCAATGTTTCACCCATTTAAGCTACACATTGAATCAACACAATGTGCACGGCTCAGCCGAGCCGATGCATATGCGTTCGGCTCGGCTGAGCCGCTCGGCCATGATCGGGAGCTGTAGGGGCTATTGTGAATAGCCCGTACAGCACCCCTTCGGTTCTACTGAACCGAAGGGGTCCTGGGGCCGAAGCTAGCCGAAGGATCGGCCGAAGCTGCGGCCAGATCCTTCGGCAGCTTCGTGAATAGACCCCAATGTATTTTCATGCATTAAGGTAGTCCATTCATTTTGAATGAGCTGGCAGCACAAACTATGCACCTAAACTCTTTTTCTTAGCAGTGGTCCACAGGGCATGGCATGTGCCAAGGCATGTATGGCATTTATTTTGAATGGACACTGTGATGGTGCTTAGTGGAGAGCAACTTCTTTCAGTGCCATGTAGTTCTGCTTCAGAAACCAGCAATAGAAGCTCCAAACTGTGAACTCATGCAGTTAGCATTTAAGGTGGTTTTCTCCAATTTGGTTGAATGCAGAAAAACCCAAGTTTATGGCTGCTATGCTCACCCTCTCTCTGGTGCTGCTCCCTGTAGACTCACTGATCACAAATCCAGTGATGCTCTTAGTTCTGGCTAAATTACATTCAGGAGTTACTAAAGGCAGTTCACTTTGCAGGGGATGTTTCCTTTAGCTTGGTGAATGAGGTACACTTTCAATTTGCAAAGAATCCCCAAGCATGTGCAAGGAAAAAAAATAAAAAAAACAGTATTTTTGCTTGCCCATGATTGCATGATGGAAGTAAGCAGAGCTTTACCTCATGCATGAAACTCAAGAAGAAACGTCCTTTGCAAAGTGAACAGCCCATTTGCCTTCAGTAAATCAACCCCTCAGTGTCATTCAACCCACTTCCTGAAAGATCATACTACAAAGGCTCTGCCCCCTGCCCTGGACTTACAGAAGAATTCTAGAAACAATAGCATTCAGTATCTACCACTGGTTATAGAAGAGGGCAAGGACTGGACTGAAGTCACCTGAAAAAAAGGAATATGTATATATATTATGCTGTAGGATGTGCTATAATAGGGATAGGTGTGTCCTGACAATCGTGGAATTGAGCTTTCAAGAAAACCTGTTCTGGGGGAAGTTTAAGTTTGGGTTGCCGCATTCCTTCCACTTTTCTAGGTGAGAAGCTCCTCTGCCCCCCCCTATAGCAGCACTGTCAGTTACCAAGCCAAGCAGCCATTCAAAATATGCTCCCTGGTACAAAGTGTCAGCTTGAGGTGGGATGGGGCTATGGCCGTGAGGGAGCTCCATCCATACATGCATTTCTCACAGCTCTCTCATGTGTCCTATAGAGGTGTCATGGTGACATCACATTATGGCTCCCGGCACCTCTACAGGGCGTGCAAGGGAGCTGAACAAGCAATGCACATATGGATGGAGCTCCGTCACAGCACAGCATCCCACACTGGTCCCCAGGCTGAGGATCTACTCCTTTTAGGGTTCTTTTAAGGTAGGGAGACTGGTTGGACCTTAAAAAAATAAAATGAAAAAAAATTTTTGGAGTGTGTATGAGTGTGGGAGAATGTCTGTGAGAGTGTGGGATTGTGGTTGTATATGTATGTCAGTGTTTTTGATGTCCCATTCACACTAGTATAGTGCATTAATCGCATAGAACTATGCGATTAACACACTGTACCATGCAATGCGTTGTCATTTATTTGAATGGTACCCCAAACACATCACCCACAGTTCTTACACCCGCACTGGAACGTGTGGTACCCTAATGCCGTGCGTTCCATTTTAGTGTGACTTGGGTCGCAACTTAATGACCAAGGACAAATGTGGGTCCTGAGATTACACAGGTTGAGAACCAATGGTTTAAACACTGTCATTACTGGCCTGTTCTTCTGAAAATATTAGTTGCCTGTCTGTCATTCTGGTTCAGTAGAATTGGTACTTTGTGAGCCACTAAACCAGACCAAGAATACCGAGAAGAAGCTCCGACTACATTCTACCTTTTTTAAATCTTCCTGCTAGCTCTGGGCCACGGCCTAAAAAATGATTGAAACTAGAGACGGACAGAATATTCAGAGTATTAGATTAGCTATGGCAGCCTGCATATTTCTTTGTGTACAGGTTCCTTTTATGTGGCTGTTGCACTGTAGATATGAAATACATGCATTTGGTCATGGCATCTAAAAACATTAAACTTTTTCCCTGCGAAACAACCGCAAAATTGTGAACCAAGTATTCAATGAAGAGAATTTATCAAAACTGGAGCAGACGAAAACTGAAGCAGCTGTGCATGGTGACCAATCAGCTTCTCTCTTTCATTTTCAAATCTTAACTGAATAAACCAAAGACAGAAGCTGATTGGTTGCCATGCACAGCTGCTCCAGATTTTGTCTGCTCCAATTTTGATAAATTCCCCTCAATGTTTTTTGGAAACACTGCATAGTCTACATTGCTCTTTTTTTATTGTAACTAAAAGTAAAACCTCTAGCACTGTAAATAACATTTGTTCCTGTGCCTGGTACCAGCATACAAATTGTACAACAAATGGATCTGATGTACAACTGGTTTCCTTAATGCAATAAAGGATGTGGCAAAGTAGTTAGTAATTGGTTTTAATCTCATATAATGAAAAATTAGCCAGTTATTACTACCATGATGAATTTCTTCAGGCTTTTTATTAACATAGAATAGCGTGTAATTCAATCACCATAGATAATTTAGAGGCTTAATTAATTGTACCTAGACTATTTACTAGGTGTTATTCATCCTTACAAAGGAAAACCTGTTAAAGAGAAAGTTCAAGTAAGAACCTTATCTTTGACTTTAACACATCTTTCATATAGCATGAATAGAGGCAGGTTATGACTGTAGTTAAATATCTATTGTTTTACATACATTTGTAACTATATGTCAGTTATTTCTTATACACAGCTACACATCTGATAAATGTAATGTCACTAGTACTTGAATTGCTTAAAAGTGGCTATTTATCAAGAACATTTTGACCACTGACCGATCTTTCAGAAACATTTTGTAATCTTCAGCAAATACTTTCTTATTAACAATGGTTATCTAATAACCTATTTTGCCTGTTCTATCCTGTAAACTCTATATTTTGAAATTAAAGTAGAAGTAAATTCTCACAAAAGTGTTTTGGCTGTATTCAGTTTTACCTTCATTTTGAGTATTGTTTTAATGCTAAAGTGATTGCACTTTAAGGACAATTCAAGAAGTGTATAGGTGTAATCATTTGGTACTAGCTTACATATACGGCAGCAGTAAATCAAACAATTTATTCAATTTAAACATGTATTCTGGACAAGAGGTTTAACTTCGTCCCCCAGCCAATGGCAAACACATGTATCATATAGAATATTCTCTATTGTTAATTGCATATATGCATTCAGTTATCTAATTTTCAATACTGACTGTTTCACCTGGCTCTTCAAAAAGTTATATATATATATATATATATATACGCACATACCAAAAGAATGAATGAGCTGTAGATACGCACATACCAAAAGAATGAATGAGCTGTAGATGAGATATTCTTAAATATCTGCATAAAACAAGCTACAGTCTATTGGCATATATGATTTAAAAAGTACAGTAGTCTTTAGAGAGCATGCATTTTTCAGACAGTTTAACAAAGCTTTTCATTGCATGCTAAGCACCATCTGCTGAACAGATAAGTGGCAGGTATCAACACCGGTCTTCTTTTAATTACATTCTTTAGGCAATTGTGAAAACATGTTCCCAATGTCAAAAATAATGTGAAATATTCATCTGTCAAAAACATACTAAGAAAAGCCTCTAGAGTATAGTCATTACTGTCAAGATTATATGGATTGAAATTTCCGACAGTGAAAAAATGTAAATTTTTCTCTATTCTGACACGGCTCCGTGTCAGAATAAAGAAAAAAAAAGAAAAAGCAGTGTTTCTCTCCTGGGCGGCCGGGAGCAGGAGACTCCCGGAGTGCCCGGAAGAGTTTGCTGTCTGCAGATCATTGCAGATGCTGATCTCTCTGCAACTGGCCGAGCCAGCCGTAAGATCACTGCTGGCTCCGCCCAGCTGTCAGAAGCACGGTGTCGGCCAGCCAATGGCCAGCCACTCGGCCAGCTTCGGCTTTAAGCTCAGCCGAGCCAAGGCATATGCCTTCGGCTCGACTGATCCGTTCGGCTAAGTTCAGGAGCTGAACGGGCTATTGTGAATAGCCCGTACAGAAGCCCTTCGGTTCTACTGAACCGAAGGGGTCCTGGGGCTGAAGCTAGCCACAGGATTAGCCGAAGCTACGGCTAGATCCTTCGGCTGCTTCGTGAATAGACCCCTTAGTAACCTTTAAAAACAATTTCAGGCAACAAGTGAAACCAGTTGGTGAGCTACTAATTCTATATTGTTAACACTGCAATTATGTTAACATTTACCTTATTCTGATTACATATTGTGGCAAGACTTAATTTGTTGTAGGGAGGGTTGCTTCCTGAAGTTTGTGCTGTAAAACTTTGTTTGTGTTTAATTAAATTAAATGTAATGGACTGAGCCCTGCAGCAATGACTCGGAGAAACGTTTTAGTACTTGGCAGGTAAGCGGTGTACCCAGTATGCATTTTAATTATTAAAATGACACTAAACTCAGGAGTTAAATCATGAAAATGTATTCAAGTACCTTAGCTATCAACATAAATGTTGCTTATTTGTGTATCACTCAGCTGTAGATCATCAAATAATTTCTGAAAACATACTGACAATGTCCTTGCTTCCTACTAACTCCCATTATTGTCTACAACCTCACCTTTAGTTTACTAATTTTTACTGAAGTATTTGCTTAGAGCCGTGGCTGCTTTACAACAGAGCTGAGTGATACACAAATAAGATACAGTATTGATAATAGTTAGGGTGCTTGAATGCATTTTTAAGATTTAACTCCTGAGTTTAGTGTCACTTTCATAGAGTTCATGGAAATATAGAAAACATAGAACTGTATATCAACAATATGGTAATGTTCCAAATTTGTAATCTATTTTAATAGAAACAGAATTTATCAGTGTAAAACAAAATATACTGAACAATAGTATCCCTCCTGTGTTAGATTAGAGTTATTAAACACTTGCTAATCTAGGCAAATAACCTTTAGAAATGTCTGGTGCTATATACTCCATTGTGGATTAAAGCTGCAAAGCCAGACCTTTTCCACTACATTTTAGCCTTATGCAATAGAACATTTAAAAAGTAAATTCACTTTTGTGGAGAAGAAAAATCAATCCTGTCTGGGTGATCTATGTATATTGCAAGGATTTTCACCAACTTAGTTGCAGTTTTCTACCTGTTTCTGTTCTGAACAAAAAGCTGTTTGTTTCAGCATGTCCTTAGCAAACTGATCCCTGCATTGGAGGGTCTGTGTTCATTATAATCAGCTGGTGGGCTTCCTGAGTTGTACTGGAGAACATTGCAGTGTCTGCATCCCATTAGAATTAAATAATTCCTTGCAGAGTTTCTCACCAAATTGAAATTCCTATTGCCAGGGATGCCTAAAATTGTATGTGTATCTTAGTGCAGGCTTCTGGGAAAATCAAGATAAACAAGGTTTGGCTGCAATTGAGCCTGGGTTTTTTTCAAGGTGCCACAAATTACTTACAGCTACAAGTTTGAAGTATAAATATAGAAACCTTCTTTATTTCTTATAACAAGCGATTTTTCTGGGAAAATCAGTCAGCCAATCACAGAAGCAGGAAGTGATTTTGTATGGGGCATTCCATACACTTAGGGGCCTATTCACAAAGCAGCCGAAGGATCTAGCCGTAGCTTCAGCCGATCCTTCGGCTAGCTTCGGCCCCAGGACCCCTTCGGTTCAGTAGAACCAAAGGGCTGCTGTACGGGCTATTCACAATAGCCCATACAGCTCCCGAACTTAGCCGAGCGGCTCAGTCGAGCCGAAGGCATATGCCTCGGCTCGGCTGAGCCACGCTGAAAGCCGAAGCTGGCCAGCCTGCTTCTGACAGCTGGGCGGAGCCAGCCGTTATCTTAAGATAACGGCTGGCTCCGGCCACTTGCAGAGAGGTCAGCGTCCCTGGTTACCAGCTAACTAGGGACACTGATCTCCAGACAGCAAACTCTCCCGGGCCGCCCAGGAGACATACACTGCTTTTTCTTCCTAAAAAAAAAGGTTTTTTTACATTATGTTAGGAAACATGTATTATTACCCAGTTTTTTGGTAAAACATAACATGTTGGTGTAACATGTGCGGTGTAATGGGCGCAATAGTTGTTTTTGCACATATGCGCCCCCGACGCATGTTTGCATGCGTGTATGTATTTTTTTGTTTTTTTATTCTTTTTATGTGTAACTTTTCATTTTTTGGGGGGGGTGGACTAGCCGTACCAGCCTGAAGTGAATAGCCGAACAGCGTTCGGCTCACTTCGCTTTAGGTCTGTCATTCACTTGGCTGCCTGCGGCAGCTTAGTGAATGGACCCCTTAGTGTTATATGGGAATATCTATCTGCATGTTATGCAACTCTCAGTTCCTCAATTGTGTTACTGTGAGTATTTCTACTTTACAGGCCTGGCTAATGTTTTGTTTGCTTATCACATCTCACATGGGGGGGATAAACAGCAACCTCATTTAAATCCTTCAATTGGGTTGTGCCCAATGTACATAACACTCAATTTCCTCTATGTTCCCTGAGGAAGCACCGAGGATTTGATAAGTAGCTTTATAGATCTCTGATACTGATCAAACAGTACTTCCTATCTTGCACAATGACCATCCTACCACGTCACAATCCAACCTCATATATTTTTAGATTTCAGAAAGAGCTTATAATATTTTGAACCACCAGGTGTTTTTTTTTTAACTGAAACTTAAAACACAAACAAGTTTATTCAATAAACAGTGCAAAAAGCAAAGTTCTAAATCAGTAGTCTACAGAAACACATCATAATTTCCCTTTGCTGGAGCCAAAATAACATAAAATGGATTCGATTAAATAAACCTGGTAGTGGTACTATGATTCTAAATGTAACAATTACTGAATGCTGTTCTAAAGTAGCTTTAAGAAATGTAGGAGTATGCCAGCCCATAAAAATTAATTAATGCAGTAAATATTATAAATGGAAAGATAGCATTTAATGTGTGTCTGTTTTTTTTTTTTTACTAGAGTAAATAAGGGTTACCAACTCTGTGGGGTTGTTGTTGCTGTGTGTGTCCTCAAAGGAGAGATTTACACTCTTTCCTGGTCTTGGTGACTGTTCTTACTGAGACTAAGGGGGTTATTCACTAAAGAGCCAAAGGATCCAGCCGTAGCTTCGGCTCTCTTCTGCTGCTGGAGCCCTTCGGTTCAGTTGAACCGAAGGGCTCCTGTACAGGCTATTCACAATTCACAAAGGCATATTCACAAAGGGATATGCTTTGGCTCCACTGAACCAAAGTGACAGCCGAAGCAGGGCGAACGGAAATGACAGCTCACAGCTGGCTCCACCCAGTTGTGATGACAGATAAGCCTCCCCAAATGACCTGGGGACGCTGATCTGTCATTAAACAATAACAACTGGGCAGAGCTGGCTGTGACGTCACGGCCAACTCCGCCCAGTTGTTATTCATGGGCCGGGACCTGCTCAAAGACTCTAGCAGGTGCCGGCCAATATGAAACAATTGGCCGGCGCTAGCTGTCACTAGCTGAAATCAGCTGAAGTACAGGTGAAATCAGCCGCACTGAGCCAGAGTGAATAGCCGAACATCGTTCCTCTCTGTTCACTTCGGCTCGGTTATTCACTCGGCTGCCTTTGGCAGCTGAGTGAATAACCCTTTAATCCCTTCGTGACTGGAGATGTACACTGTACGTCCCGCCACGAAGTGCCTATATGACTGGCCACGTAAACACTGTACGTGACAAGTTATTTAAGGCTTTTTAATGCTGGTAACCGCTGATTCTCAGCGGTTACCATTCATTTATGAATGCCTCAGTATTGAGGCATTCATTAATGAAATAGTTAAGCTTTTGTAAAAGCTTCTTTCTTTCATTAATTAAAGAATGAAGCCATTACATACAAATATGGGATCGCTAAATGGCAATCCCGTATTTGACAGCTGAAGATAGCAGAGAGGTAGCAGAGTGAGTCACCTCCCTGCTATTCGTTTTGACAGCTCGATAGACTGGCCTGATGTTTACGGTGTTACAATGTATCTCTGTGCCTGAAATGTATCACTTCTGATTATCTGAGCAGGATCAAAGACCTTTAGTGAGATCTGAATCCGACATGCTGTCAGGATCAGTCTCTAAGGTTGTTTGGAGCAGCCTAATAATAGCGAAAAATGTAAAAAGTTTTATGTTTTCCTAATTTTTTTATATTTTATTCAAACTAAGTGAGGTGTTAGTTACACATGTTGGATATAATTATATAGCCCTATCTATCCTCTAAAAAACAATGTACATTGTATCCTTGTACTTGATTGGTCTTAATCACCTATTTGTTCAATACCCACGTATTGTTAAAAATTTCTGAATAAAAACTTATTATGTAAAAAAACAAAACAATATATAATATGTGTGGGTACATTTAGTAAGAAAGTATATTACTGCCATGGAAGAATCACACAGCAAAAATGTAAAAAGTGTGTCATTCATTTAGGAACAGAAACTGAAAACTAGCTCAGTCATGAAGGGGTTAAAAGTGAGGGAAAACCAAAATTTTAAGTTTTCACTGAAATAGGAATAAAGTGGAAATTTTCCAATGGGGACACGTGTTACTTGCTACTGAGATCTTCTCTCACTTCCTGTTGGCTCTGGACATACAGAAAAAAAACAAAGAAAAATCTCACATGGCTTTCAACCATTCCATACTGTATCCAAGGCCAAAAATATGTTTTGGCTTTTGATAGTCTGTCTATAAATAGATGTTTCTTCATGAACAATATATAGGTTTGCCATGAGTGACAGATAATAAAGATGTTGATAAATACATGATTATGTTTCATTTTAGAGTACCTTAAGAAAAGGAAAAAATCACCCGGTACATTCAATATAAGTAACCAAAGTGACAAAGTCCTTAGCCCTGACTATGCGTTAAAAAGGTGCAATCAATGTCAACATCGTATTGATGAAAGTACAGAAGATCAAAGAGCAAATCATGCAATACACATTTAATGTGAGGACAGCAAAGAGAGGCAGCCTAATGAACTTTACAACAGATACTCAACTGTGACATGAAAGACATGTTCCAAATACTGGAAGGTAAATAGAGATTGCTATGACAATAAATTACTTTGAGGTTTACATGAATGTTTTTAGCTCAATTAATGCATGCATATTTACATACTGTGCTCCTAAGTAATCAAAGGTATATTTTATTTGACAAAATAAAGCAGATATGTACAAACTAATTTAATAACAATGAAAATATGAATTTGCATGCAGTAACCTGTAGCAACTCATTAACTTTCTGTATTTTAAGTTGCTTAAATATATTATATACCTACCATTGCTTTGCTATGTTCAAGGTTCACTCTAGCCAGTATTGAAAACAAGCGTTAAAACATAATTTTTGTGAATTCCGGTGTGGAGAATTGTTACCTCTAATGCTGTTTATTACATGTCTGGATCATTGCTGCCTACTCAAAAAATTGTGCTTTCATTCATGCCATACAGTACCTGCAGTGTGGTGCTGTGGCTATGAGAGAAGTGATAGTGTTGTTTATATACCCCTCCTACCCCTGGTACCTTGTATTCTGTGAATGGTTCATAGAATACAAGGTGTTCTGTGAAAAAAACAAGGGGAGAGGAGGGGTGTATAAATGCCACTATAGTTTCTCTGTGTGTGAGCCGCAGCTCTCATAGCTACAGAATTGTACTGTATGTACTCTGTATAAGAGCCACGGTTTTGGAAGTAAAGCCCTTGCTGTACTTTCCTGCAGGAATATTTACAGTACACAGCAGTGGTCTGGACATAGGACAAATAGCGTTTTTCTACACCACAATTCACAAAAAGATCTCTGGTGTTCTGCTTTAAGCACGCAGGAACCACAGTTTACCTGCTCAGTACTTTAGGTGCATTTGTGCCCAGTCATTAATCTATTTACATATTCTTAACAAGCAGTAAAACAATGAAACCCTTACCAAAGCTGACCATGCGTTCCTCAAGAACCGGCCTAAATTCACACAGTAGGTGTGGCTTCCAGCACCCTATTGGCTAGCATCCCTAGATTAGCTGATCAAAGGAATTGGTCAGAAAATCTGTGTGTGAACAGAGCCAGCAACCAATGAGCTGCCAGCTCTGTTCAGGTATTTTGACAGCAGTCAGGGGGCATTATCAGAATACAAAAGAAACAGGGGGGATTCCTCTATCAACCTGCTTGTAGCATTGATGGAGGAATCTGCTCTATTTTTCTTCTTCTATTTTTTTTCGTTCAGCCCGCAAATTGAACAAAACTAAGCATAGACTGACCTAAAAACAATCGGTCAGTGTATGGCTAGCTTTACTTTTCTAGCTAATTTAATGCAAAGTTATTCACTCTCTAAAATCCTCAAAGATTATTAAAAATACTCTAAAATAAGGTTTCAGTGGGTTTCTGACAGCTTAGAAACACATGGTTGATTTACTAACCTTATAAACACGCCACAAACAAGTATACACCTCTGTAGTGTGTTCGCTCCCAGCATGATCTATTGGTGGAATCTAGACACCTTTGTAGTGTGTACACACCCAGGAGGTGTGTTGTGCAAAGCCCTGCATGAATTGCAAGGTGATGTTGTGTAAATTAGCTCTACATTGTGTTGCTTGCGTTGATGAATGCAGGAATGTAAATGCATGAGCTAACCATTTTTGTCTAAACTGTGAAGCAGCATTAAATATGCATCATGTGCATTATTTTTCCATATATGGCATTAGTGGAAATATGCTTTTAGAGACTTTTTGGTTGATAAATAAGTTTTGCTGTGTAAAAATCACACGCACCTAGTGCGTGCGTGTGTTTAGGTTAGCAAATCACCCCCATGCTGTTTGTTTTCATTAGAGGGCTGGCAGCTTGCCAAGATCCACATTCATAGAAAAACATGACCCAGATGTTTTAACCTTTAGGTTGCCCCGGGTGAGACTGCATATCCCAGCCCCACATGGCAAGTCAAGAGGGTATGGACTTTATAGTTCTCATTAAACATCACTAATGTATGTATGTATATGGATACAGATTTGGTACAGGATTTGAGGAATTCTTTGCTATATTTTTTATTATTGTTACTGTATATTTGTACTTTTCTCAGAAACTAGATATTGCACAAAATTGTCTGAAGAAGCAGACTGAGTCTGTGAAATGTGTCATGTCACTGTGCAGGTACCTCTCCGTCAACTACACTCTGTTTAGGGAAAGTGGAAAATGTATGGCCTGTTTACCCATGCAAAAATCTAGCTACCCAAAATCATACAAATATATAATAATTATATATGAAGAGAGTATGTGCAGACTTTTGTGCAACAAAAATAGATTCATAGACTGTGATGGTTAATGTGTTTTTTTTTAACATATGTGTTTTGGACATATGTCTTTTAATAAGGTTGTAAAATAATATTACTTTTAATGCCTTTGTAGATATAAATTATATGGATTGTACTATCTTATTATATGAAGTTTACTACTTAACTAATGGACGCCTAAAAAAATCCTAAGGCACACAATCCATGGCTTGTACATGTGAAAGTAAGGATGTAGTTTCTGAAATATTGGGTCATTAAAGGAGAATTATGAGGTGAGTGAATTACACTCATCCCCATAGTTAGAGCCGACGTGTGAGATTGAAACTGTCTCACGTCGGCTCTATTGATCGGAAAGTGAGCAAACACATACCGCCGCTCGCTCACTTCCCGATCATCTCCCTGCAGAGAGTGATGACAGTCAGTTGCCACTCCCCAAAGGGATTCCCCCTCTCCGCTCTTCGATCCTCCAGCACTGACTGGAATGACGGATTGAGGAGGGGGCGGGCATAGCTTGCTATGCCTCTAGATAGGCAGAGCGCGCTGTCAATCAGCCAGCGGGGTGGATCTCGACAGTATTGCCGAGATCTGTGGGCTATAGCATTTTGGGTCACGGGAGGACATTAGTATATGTCCTCCCGTGACCATAGAGAGAACTATGGGATAAAAAGGTTACCCAATAGTTCTTTTTTAATGTTGCTAAAGTTTATTTATATGTTGTTTAACCAGGAAACTGTTCTAAGGACATTGCTAGTGGAACAGTTTTATTAAGATTTAATTGTTGACCCCTGAAACTTTTCTACCCAACCTGTAAGAACCTCTTTATGGAAACTTGACTGTTACTATTTGATCACAAAGTACTAATTGCCTCACGTATATTTGCGCTATTTTATTGTAACCATTAGTGTATGCTTATTGGAATTATGTCCTGTACTCTCTATAATTGTGCTTTTGTTAAGATAAAAATATAATTAAAACAGAAAAAAGTGATATTACTGCATGCTCAGAATCTCGGAATAATTTATTGTGCATAATTGTGACACAGGTTCACTTTAAGGTTTTCAGCCAAGCATTGTGGTAGTGCACTAGTCGCTTTTGTAGGTAATCTTGTAATCTGTAACCTCTTCTTGTGACACAGGAGAGGAATTATCTGATTCCTATTTAGACCCAATTTGGAAATCTGAATGTCTTTGTAATACAGAAATCTCTAAGGATCCTAGATACAGAAGATTACAGATAATTTAGAAGAAGGTGAATTGAGCGAGCAATCTTATTTTAGCACAGCTGCAATACCCGTGGTATAACATTAGTAGCTCACTGATTGATTTGCTTTTTTAGCCAAAAATTGCTTTTTAACAAATAAGGCTAGTTGTATACACATATTGTTTACTGAACATTATTTAGGTTTTTACCAGCTTGCTTATAGTCTACAGGTCTTTTGTATACATTTGCTTAATTATTTAGTTTCAGTGGCAATAGATACATTTAAACACTATTTTATTTTAGTCAGGTAAGTGTGAAAAAGTGAGTATGAATATTTCAAATAAACTACTTACACACAAGCAGGTGAAACTTACATTTGATCTCTATCTATTACACACAGACAGCTGACTGATCCAGAGGAGGGGCAGAACTCCCTCCTGCCTGCTCATATAGAGCTGCATGGCTTTTCAATTAGAAAGAAGTAGCCAATAAGTACAAACCATAGTTAAAAAATGTTAAGTGTCCTTATTTCTAAAGATGAAAACAATATGAAATATTACAGAACAGTATACTATAGGGGACTGGCCATCTGCTCTGACTGATCAAAAATGGGCACATTTGTGAGAAGTTCAAGTTAATCTAGTAATTTAGTAGGGTTGAGATACTCTATGAAATGTTTTATGTATGTGGGTCATAGGCCCTGATTCAACTAGCAGAAGCAGCATCAGCTCTTAAGGTTCCCTGACACGCACCCCAGGCATAAAAAAAAGGTCTCCCAGCCAATATTACCATATTCAATTGCATTATGCTTCAAGCCACACTTAACACATAATTGGAGGGCATCAGCTCTTTTGCTTTTAGTCTTCCCTATTAATAATTTGCTAGTGAGCAAGATTCTGCAATTTTTGTTATTGTGCCTGCCTGCCTCAAAGCCTGTTCCTAACATTGTACGATGTTGGAATTTGAAGCTAATTCATAATGACATTGACATTTCTCACAGCAGAACCAGCTACCATGATACTGCCCATGCACAGGATTTGTGTCAACAGTGGTACGAAGGTGCTGCTGAGCTGACTGGGAAAAGGTGGCCGTAAAGGCTTCCAAAGTGGCACAGGATTGAAACAGTAGTGCATGCAGTATGCAGTGGGAATTTTGCAGTAAAGGAGCACTCACTGAGGAGAACATCAAACACCATAACAGTAATTCCTTTATTAATAAATGTGTTGTGTGTATGGTAGCTAGGTCCTCTTTAAGAGTTATTTATCACACTTCATGTTAGATAAATGATGGCAATTGTGTAGTTAGAGTAAACTTCTGAGAGTTCACTCACATCATTTTAATGTTTAGAGGTGCATCAAGAAAATGTAACAATAACTTTAATAAGCATTAACAACAAAATTAGTCAGTTTATGTGAAAGTTTGTAGCACTAAAACTTCCAATGTATGAATTACTGATTTCTCTCTGAATTGCACTATTTTCTGTGCCCAATAATATAAATTATCATAAGAGAGCTGCAACCAACCAGAGGAAAGAAAATGTTATCTAAGGGCCTTGATATATTCTACTGCTTATTTTTATGATTGCCAGAAATCCCTTAAGGCGTCTCATGAATTTTTTCTCTTGCAAAGCTGCAATGGTTAGAGAAATAAAAACCTAAAAAAAGGTTTTATAGTTTTAGTAAGAGCTGCTATATTTTCCTCCAATTGTTGGAAATAAAAATAAGGCTATAGGATTAGTATCTTAACAGGAACAACAATGGAAAAGCACTGTTTTCCTTCCAATGGCAAAATATGAAACAAAAAAAATGTATAATGTATATCTGATACAAAAATATATTTAACCAGTTGACATCCGCGGTGTTAAACCCCCTTCCCATCCAGGCCATTTTTCAGTATTCAGCGCTGCGGTACTTTGACTGACATTTATTCCGTCATGCAACGCTGTACTGAAATGAATTTTATATCCTTTTTTGGGGACAGATAGAGCTTTCTTTTGGTGGTTCTAGTTCACTTTTTTATATGTAACTTTTATTTTATTTTACTTTTTTATATGTTACTTGTATTTTTTTTATTTATATATGTATTGTTTGCACTTATTGTTATTGCTATTATATGGGGGATAACAATCCCCCTATATAATAGCAAAGGCACACTGACAGGTCCTCTTCATGGAGACATTAGGGGTCTCTAGGACCCCTAATGTCACCTGTGGACCCCAAAAGAAGCTGATGAAGCAGAGATCTGCTTCATCAGCTTCTTTTTTTCTCTGGCTATAGCAGCCAGATGACTGACAGGTGAATGCGGAAGTGATGTAATACACATCACTTCTTCATTCAAAGCCCGGAGGGAGATCAGCAAAGAGCTCATCTCCCTTCCTCTTCCTCCTGACGCCCTCCGAGCCGGTCCCGGGGCCGCAGATGGGGCATCGGATCCCGGGATTGAAGGTGAGGGATCGGCGGGTTATGGAACGGCCGATCGTCTATATGTGAAACACCCGGTAACGGGTGTTTGCATTGGTCGGGTCTTTTCTGCCCGTGCGTGCCCGCTAGGGGGCGCGCACGAGCAGAAAAAAAATGCCGTCTGGCGACGGCAACCCGCCGATGCTACAGTGCCGTCCGTCCGTATTTTTACAGCGGGCGGACGGCAAGTGGTTAAATCATAATGAATTGTTTGTTAAAGAAAAAAAGAAAAGATGCAGAAAGTCACCATTACCAGGTCAATTTCCGAGATAAAACAATCTCTTCCATTCATCCAACAATCCAACAAATCTCATCAACTGCATGGATTCAGCTAATTTCTTTGAAATCTGAAATCATTAGTAATTATGACCCTACCTCACTAATGCCTAGAAAGCTGCCATATCTTCAAGCAAAATCAACAAAAAGTATTATTGAAGCACTTCAGAGTTCTAATACTGCTACTTGTAAGATGTGTAGCATACAAAAGTAAGGCTTAACGCCAAAAAAAAGCTGCAAACCTAAAAGTGGAACTAAGATTACCAAACAAATGTTGAGATTTTTTTAGGGCAGAAGAGACATGCAAAGTCTCTATTACTAGAACAAAAAACTTTTCCCTGACTTCTGGTCTTTTCTGTACACAGCACGGTGCATGGGGCATACAGTGTACAGTCTGGCATACAGTCCAGCTAATTTGCATTATGTAAAGAAGAGTCTCAGATACTGGTATAATGTAAATCATGCAAGCAAGTGCAGTTATATGATCAGTAGCCATCCAAGTAGCCAAAATGCTATTAAAGCAATTAGAATTTGTTAATGGATTTTTTCTTTTTTAAAGACCCAGATCTCAGTCATTGCCTTTAAAATGGGAAAGGCAAGCCAGAGGATGATAAAGCTGTGAGCCTCATCATATCATTAGAAATGCTCCTTGAGCAAGGATCTCACTTTGAATTAGGATATCAAAGTGTTACTGTGCAGTCCAAGCTACAAGCATCAATAATTAGAAAATAATGCATTTCAGGAATACATTTCAAAATTCAGTGTTGATTAGATGATAGGAGAACTGTAAGGGCCATTGGTAGTGGAGCTACAATCTAGCCGGATGCTGGATGGGCTCAAAATAGGAATTAGATCTACCCATCGTAGAATGGCCTGGGGCACCACAAACAGGTAAAGATTTTATTGAGGATGTCATTGGAATCAACATAATAATATCACAATGTCAGGATGATACTGAGTCCTGTAGGAGGTTAGTAGTAATACTGTAGAACTATTACTCTTTCAAAGGAAACAAAGAGGCTTATTCAGAAAGACAAAATAAAACATAGTAGTAACATAGAAGCCAATCAAAACTAAGCTTTAGATTTGTACTCAAAGCTTTTTTTATTAAATACATTAAATACATATATTTGTGCTCAATGCTTGAAGTGGATTAGCTGTGCAATATCAGTTAAATACAGAGAGATGCAGTGGATATTATGTAATGTGTCTCAAAACAGTGGGCGTATAGCAGGGGTAGCCAAACTCCGGCCCTCAAGGTGTGGTGAAACTACACATCCCATGATGCATCTCTCTCCGGGAGTCATGTCTGTGGCTGTGAGAATCTTGCAATGCCTCATGGGATTTGTAGTTCCACCACAGCTGGAGGGCCGGAGTTTGGCTACCTCTGGCGTATACTATAGCTCATGCATTAAAAAGTCTTTAGGTGCAGTTTTTCAATATAATTTAGGAGCGTTAATTAATAAAGGAGATACATTCCTTCCACAAGTAAAACATAAAATTACAAAAATCCATATTTATTGGCTATGCCAATACACTATTTCCCTGTTAATGACTCATTAATACAATTACTCTTTCTTCTGTTTGACTGGAGCTGAACGGCTTCTTTAAATATGCCTTTCATATTCTAAGCACAATGTTGAACATAGGGAATTATTTAAAAGTGTTTCATTTTTACTAAGAAAATGCAGACATTTTCATTGACAGAAAGGGTGTAATGTCACAGTATCATTAGTTTGCAATATGCCTATTTCCTTTATGTGTTCTCTATGTCATATCCACTTTTATTTCATAAGTTCTAACAAATTATATCATTATTTATACCTGCTCTAAATTATTTAGGGTATTCAAAAGAAATATGTGTAGAACTTTTTTGAATGAAACAAACCAGTAACTTAGCTAAGTTTGTTAATGGTTTTTTGTAGCTTTTATTTGCTTTCTTTATGTACCCCATCCTATCAGAATTTGGGCTTGTCATTTTTTTTTCTTCCTCAAATGTAACCTTAGGTGCAATCATTTAATGGAGAGAAATACTATGTGAGACATATCCCTTTTGACTTGACTCTTTCGCTGGGGCAGATAAGCTTTAAACACCCGACTTCCCTCCCAAATTACCTACATTTCTGGAATGATGATGGTTACTGGGATAATGTTTTAAGATCTACCCTTTCTCAAAGCACCTGTCTAATACTGAACATAATACAGGCTGGTATTCTAGCTGGGGAATACCAATCTAAGGTTGTGTGAAAAACTGTTGGCCCCCTTCCTGATTTTTCATTGTTTTGCACGTTTATCACACTTTAATGTTTCAGATCATCAAACAAATTTAAATATTAGTCAAAGATACCACAAGTAAACACAACATGCAGTTTTTAACGGAAGGTTTTTATTAGGGAAAAAAAAATCCAAACCCACATGGCCCTGTGTGAAAAAGTGTTTGCCCCTAAACCTAATAACTGCTTGGGCCACCCTTAGCAGCAAGAACTGCAATCAAGCGTTTGCAATAACTTGCAATGAGTCTGTTACAGCGCTGTGAAGGAATTTTGGTCCACTCATCTTTGCAGAATTGTTGTAATTCAGCCTCATTGGAAGGTTTTCAAGCATGAACCGCCTTTTTAAGGTCTTGCCACAGCATCTCAATAGGATTCAGGTCAGGACTTTGACTAGGCCACTCTAAAGTCTTCATTTTATTTTTCTTCAGCCATTCAGAGGTAGACTTGCTGGTGTGTTTTGGATCATTGTCCTGCTAAAGAACCCAAGTTCACTTCAGCTTGAGGTCACAAACAGATGGCCGCACATTATCCTTCAGGATTTTTTGGTAGACAGCAGAATTCATGGTCCCATTTATCACAGCAAGTCTTCCAGGTCCTGAAGCAGCAAAACAGCCCCAGACCATCACACTACCACCACCACCACCACCACCACCATATTTTACTGTGGGTATGATGTTCTTTTTCTGAAATGCGGTGTTACTCTTACGCCAGATGTAATGGGACACACACCTTCAAGTTCAACTTTTGTCTCATCAGTCCACAGAGTATTTTCCCAAAAGTCTTGGGGATCATCAAGATGTTTTCTGGCATAACGGAGATGAGCTTTTATGTTCTTTTTGCTTAGCAGCGGTTTTCGTCTTGGAACTCTGCCATGCAGGCCATTTTTGCTAAGTCTCTTTCTTATGGTGGAGTCATGAACACTGACCTGAACTGAGGCAGGTTAGGCCTGCAGTTCTTTTGAATGTTGTTGTGGGGTCTTTTGTGACCTCTTGGATGAGTCGTCGCTGCGCTCCTGGGGTAATTTTGGATGGCCGCCCACTCCTGGGAAGGTTCACCACTGTTCCATGTTTTTGCCATTTGTGGATAATGGCTCTCACTGTGGTTCGCTGGAGTGCCAAAGCTTTAGAAATGGATTTATAACCTTTTCCAGACTGATAGATCTAAATTACTTTCCTTCTCATTTGTTCCTGGATTTCTTTGGATCTCGGCATGATGTGTAGCTTTTGAGGATCTTTTGGTCTACTTCACTTTGTCAGTCAAGTCTTATTTAAGTGATTTTTTGATTGAGAACAGATGTGGCTAGAGACATTGAACTCAGGTGTGATAAACCAGAGTTAAGTTAGGTTTTAACAAATACTTTTTTCACACAGAGGCATGTGGGTTTGGATTTTGTTTTCCCTTAATAATAAAAACCTTCCTTTAAAAACTGCATGTTGTGTTTACTTGTGTTATCTTTTACTAATATTTAAATTTGTTTGATGATCTGAAACATTATAGTGTGACAAACGTGCAACACAATGACAAATCAGGAATGGGGCCAACACTTTTTCACACAACTGTATATGCCTGATCTACCAGGTTAGTAGACAAAGTGTTTCAGGGCTCGACCCCTTTCTCAAGCCTATCCATTAGATGTACTGGGCTAGTTTATATACCCTCATTGGAGGAGAGGCATAGGTATAAGTGATTAAAGGAACCCAGTTCCTAAAAAGCTCATTCATAAAATGTCTCATAGGTTGTAAACACTATAATATTACCATAAGACCATTACCGGTGGATCCTAAGAAATGTACATAGCAGGCTATGGGGGTTATATAATATACATAAGGTATAAGCATGTTATTACAGAATAAAGATAATGTGATCATAAACCCCCTCTAGTAATATGCGTGCCTCAATTTCAGTGAGAGAACACATTTTTTTTTACCAAGACACTTAACGTTTCCATATAATACATAGAGACTCAAAGGGGTTGATTTACTAACCTTATAAACACACCACGAACATGTATACACCTCTGTAGTGTGTTCCCTCCCAGCATGATCTATGGGTGGAATCTAAACACCTTTGTAGTGTGTACACACCCAGCAGGTGTGTTGTGCAAAGCCCTGCATGAATTACCAAGGTGATCTTGCGTAAATTAGCTCTATGTTGTGTTGCTTGCGTTGATGAATGCAGGAATGTAAATGCATGAGCTAACCATTTTTATGCATTTCAGACTGTGAAAAGAAAACTTTTGTTTTTTTCTACAACGGTGAATGGCACTTCATATCTGATAACCACGGCACTACATATCTAATTACTTCACTCTCCTGAGATTGATTTTGGTAGGCTTTGAAATAAGTACAAATAAACTAGACTTGCTGCAAGGGACACAAGAATATACCACTGTTAGAGTTGTGACACTACATTATCAATCCAGAGTCTATAAACTTCCTATAACACATGAAGGAAGCCAATTTACTTCAGGAGAATAGTGGTATTTCTAAATCTACCAACAGACAGGATAAGACAGTCAAAGATTGTGAATGTTTTCAGCTGTTATGTCTATGGGCCCTGCACAAAGGAGGCAGTCAGCAAGGTAGGTTACAAAACTTGTCCCGATTATTGTTCTTCCCATTTGTGATGAGGCAAACTACCAGTGTATGTCAGTCTCTCTATTTAAATAAATAGGAGCATTTTACAAAGACAAATGTTACCTTTTGTGACAACATAGTGTGATAGGTATGCTGCATTGTGTAAAAACATTAGACCACCTTTCAATAATTACCAGTGCAACTGACAAAAATTTAAACCTATGGCAAACCTGTGAAAAAGTCCCCGAGATAATTTTTAATAAAACTCAGAAGGTAAATAATAAGGATTTTCTGTTAGTACTGTATAATGCTGAATGCTCAGGTATAGTGTGTAATATTGTACATAAAGATACTCAGCCGGACTAATGGTGTTTAAAGAAAAAAGGAAAAGGGCTCCACAGGGTTGCACGATCTTTATGAATTATACTTACTCAGAATTTCCATGTGAATACGGACTAGGAAAGAAAATCTATGGTAGATAATACATATGCTAATTATCAACAGAAAGGCGATACACAAGTCTAAACTTTGTATGGACTGCCAAAAAAAAGTGCCAAGACCTGTGAAGCTGTAAGAAGTAAATACATCATAACATAATACATTTACCTAAGCAGATGTCTTCTGATATACTCCTTTAACCATTATAAAAACCTGATATGATTTTTCAAGGGATGTAAATCAATGTACATCAAACATAATGAGGTTGGTTTTTAAATGAGGTCATTTTTATGTGCAGATTTCTGTAACATGTAGCTGCAGCAGTTTGCAATTTTTAAGTGTAAGTAGCTTATAATTTGCTTAAAAGCATTAATTTTGCAACTGGCAATGCTACAACAAAATAGTGCCTTTGTCCTTTCTATCATAGCAACAGAATCGTTTTCAAAAACCCAAAATATTTATAGAAAAAAACTATTAATCTAAATGGGTAAAACATCTGTAAATGATCAAATACAAAGCAGTACATGAAAGTGCATTCACATGAATAATGTTCCCAATGTTATGTCATTGTCATCACAGATGGACTAGCAAGCAACATAATTGTTTTGTATTTTTAATTTATTCTGACTAAAAATAAAGATGTGTTTGTTTGCTAGAAATTTTAAATTATTATACTACTCAGGGGGTTATCACAATCACCAACAAGTGATTATTTGCTAAAAAACCTTTCATGTGTATTCTTTACGAAGCCAGCCAGGCAAGAGTTTTATTTACAACAGTTGCAGCAGCACAAATGTAAAGGATTTGTTAAACATTATTATCCAGCTTGTTTGACAACAGAAAAATCAAAGCAACTTATTTAACCTGCACTCTTTTAGAAAGTGTTGGTCTTCATATGTTACTGCTAGGTTAAAAGCTCTACACAGAGTATGCTCCTCTGACACCATGGCTTCTACTATAGTTGCGTATGCTGAAAATGGGTGGTTTTGTGTAGTATTGTAACAATACTAGCATAATACATCAGTTTTTGCATACTGTACTGTAAATGTAAGAGAATTATATTTTATAGTGCAGTCACAACATTGCAACCCTAATCCAAACCAACCTTATAGAGAAGCTGTCATGAAGCACGGCAACTGTTTGGTCAGGCTCTGATTGAATCCAGACTATTATGCTGCACACTCTATCCTACACAGGTAAACCTATTCCCCGAATCACTGTCCTGGAACTAGACAAATGAATGACAAAGTTTGTGTCGTCATCAGAACAGGAATAGATGTGAAATCTTTAAATTGGGACACCAATTCTGGTGACCCTGCTGACCACCAGGGATTGCCATCTCTTTGGAGGGATTTTCTAACTTCCTGTTATGACTATTAAACAGGAATCTGAGGGAAATCTCACCAATGGCACTCAGATGGCAAAAAAAGCTGGCAAGGGTTATAACACTTCTTTGGCGACTTAAGTTCTACTTTAAGAGTAATTATTTTATCTTTACCTAAAATGGCTCCTCTTCCCACTTTAAATAGACACCACACTTTGACACCAACCAAAGATCTAAAGGTATGATTTCCAGCTGTTATACCACAATGCATGTCTATAGGAGAGCCAGGGTACTATATTTGAGAGCACACACTGAGAATAGAACTGTTATTGTTTATAATGTATCAAAACACACTGAATAGCAAATTGGTCCAGAGAACACTAGTATGGGCATGGTGACCCTAGAACGTGTATATTTTTCTGAGTAATCCTCAATTTCAGTTTACAACTTCTTCCCTTAAACAATAAATCACAGCATTTCAGTGGTAATATCTGTCTGAGCAATCACTTTTTTCTTTCTAAACCAAATTCCACTTAAGCACTGTTAACAGTATTTTATAACCAGCCAAAGAGTACCATGTCTGCTGCAGAGTTTTTCCCCTCCTAAATCACTTATCCTCTTCTCTCCCTTACTGCTCCTCCATCATAAATGTTTTGGTTCATTTTTTTTTTTTTAAATAGCCAGTCAAACTAGCAGAGGATAGAATAATTCATCTCTCTGTCACAAAACTGCCCACTGCACTGCATACCCTCTCTCACAGCACACTGGCCGCAGGAGTACACAGCTCCATCATGTACTAAGCAAGCTCTAGCTAAAGGTCTAGCCTGGACAAAAGTCCATGAGGTCCTCAGTTCGAAGGTTGTCCATATGCACCCTGGACCCCAGGCAAGCTGAGGTCATATGGTTTAAAAATAACTTAAAAGCATTGCTGAGGAAGCTACCAACACCCCTGCTCCTTAGGTCACTGAACCGGAGGATCAGAAGCACATTTGCCATAAAAGGGATCCTGCCATTCTCTGGAAAGATGGCCAAGATGTTCCTCTGCAGCACCTCTATCATGTGGTGCATTTATTTGCTCCCTTTGGGATAGCAACATAATATCTGCCATCTTCCCCTTGTTTTGGGATCCAACTGCATGCTGCAACAGCTACAGCAGCCAGATGTTGCGGCATAGCCAATGTCGAGTTCTAGTGCATGGGTGTATCATATATCGCATTGGGTCTATCAGGAGGTGGTGGACAGTGACAGAATATTTTTTCCAGTATGACTCCTGTCTCTCAGGCATACCAGCTGCAAAACAGCATGGCAGCATTTTATTAATAAACATTAATCACATATTTGCCTGACATTTGTCCAAATGACTTCGATAAATATAATAATCACAATGATGCAGGAAAATGACAGCACAAAATTGTTTTTGTTAATTTCAGAGTAGCTCTTTACAGAAGTAAAAATAATTTGCCTGTTGTACAAAATAGGAACAAACCAGAGATTCAGAAATCTCACCTTCTGGCTAGAGAGGAACAAGACAACAGCTGAATATTCAATTTATTCATGTAATTTATTATAAAAATAGCACAGTTACACAGCTCTGTCCGCATGCAAAATGAAGTTGGAGACAAGCACAGTGTTTGTTTTCAGACTATTAAAGTACAACTTTATATAGCGGTGAGTGTGAACATGTGTAGTATCTTCTACACGATCCACTGGTGTTTTAATGATGCTCTTTTGGGCAACTGTACAGGACAGCTAAAGCATTTTTAATAAATATAAAGCAAAAGCCTGTTACTACTTTTCAGATAACTACTTAAGAGCCTGTTCACACCAGGTCCATGTACTAATTGCACAGTTCCATTTGATTAACGCACGTTGCCACACACCTTCCACGTGTTAACGGTGCGGGAGGTTCAGTGTGCAGTACCATGCATTAATCACACAGTACCGCACGATTAATGAATGGACCTGGTGTGAATTGGCTCTTAGACAGTCCAGTCTACACTACTTATAGATGTACGTCACAGTGTGAATGTGAATCAGCAGGTCCCTAAAAATTATATTTTCCATATTAAGGGTCTCTCATCCAACCTAAGCCACACAAAAAATGTGAGCTTTTGCTAGACTTCCTCCGAAGGCTGAACCTAATTGGCCTAACCTTTTTTTTAGGGTGGGCACAGTGCAGGAGTGAAGTACCTCTGTTTGTCTTCAAATTAATCAGCATGTACCTGGAAATGCTTCAGCTTCTTCCCAGGTTGGAATTAATACCCACCACTTCTGGTGCTAAGCTGGCCTCTTGTTAGTCAACTGTCAAGTTCAGGAACTATATTGAACAGTAGAGATTTTAAGATGTGCTAGTTGAATAACAGAAGGTGGAGACTTCTGTCATAGTAGGTGGGGCTTAGCCCCAACTTGGGCAAATGTACAGGCTGGGTCTGGAATATAAGAGGAAATAGGGATCAATATAAAGACTAACAAAGCTACCTTGTGGTGCCTGCATTTTGGCACTGTGTGCTACTGTTGAAATATTTTAATGTTAGGTGTACTCTAACAAGCTGCTAATTAGACAAGCTAGTTCACCTAACATTGAATTTGCTATATTTAATCACAACGGATCTATTAGTCCATTTTAATCTACCAGTTTAGTATGCATCTCTAATAATCACTAAGAACTTTGTGATCTGCAAGCCAAATCAACCAATGGTTAGTCTAACCCAAGAAAATAAACTATAAAAAAATAACCTTGTAACTGACAGTCAGCAAAGAGTTATACCTATGGATTAATGAGAGATAGTTTTAATATATTTATTGCCATCCTACATTTTACAGTTTAGAGTTAAACAAACATTAAAGTGGGTGCTTCAAACAGGCTTTGAAAGTGAAAACTTAAAGCCCCATCTCCAGGCAAACAGTTAAATACACAGCTGAGACATATATATTTTTTACATTTATATTTTGTCCATCTAGTCCAGAGATTTATACAGCAGCCGTACACCAGACAACAGAGCCAGGTGGGTGACCTGACTTTTTTCAATTGCAGTTATGCAGTACAGCTTGGTCACCTATCTGCTCTGTGAATAGACACTGAATGAGCAGCCAATAAGCTCATCTATTTGCACACTTGTTGTCACCTCCTGAGAGCTTACAATCTAAAAGGGAGGATCAAGTGATACAAGAGGCGATAGCTATGTGGGGATGAATTGTTTGAAAAAGTGATACTTCAGTGGTTAGGTTGAGGTGGGATAGGCTTCCCAGAAGAGATGAGTCTTCAGGGATCACCTAAAGGCAGACAGAGTAGGAGATGGCTGGACAGGTTGGAGTAGGGAGTTCCAAATGAGCATGGGAGGAGTTGATGAGGAAACTAGAGAGCATGAGGTTTTGGGAGGAGCAAAGAGCATACTTTGAGACAAGGTTGGAGATATAGCAAGGGGCAGAGTTGTGGATGGCTTTGTAAGTGGTTATTAATACTTTGGATTGTATCCATTGGGTGCTTGGAAGCCAGTAAAGGGATTGGCAGAAGGGAGTTGCAGACACTGAGTGGTTGGTTAGGTGGATGAGTCTTGCAGCAACAATAATTGTAATAAACATTACATTTTATACAGTGGGTGAAAGAGAGCTTTACATATGATTTTTTTTCAAGAAATGAGAAGTTTAAATATTTGCTTAAGGTTTAACAATTTTATCTCACACTCCCAGTTTACAGGAGTGCATTTATGTTCCTTTTATCCCCTAGATTTAACAAGGAAAAAAAACTCCTTGCTAGAGATAGCAGTTTATTACATCAGGCCTACAATCTGTTATTATCATAGCGCAAGAGCCATAAACATGAGTCTTTTGTTATGTTGATACAACACTGGAACTCTTCATCTGGGGTGTAAAAAGGGGCCTCTTAAAACCTCAACATCAGTACCTGAGGGGAGTGGTGTTTGGATCTAAGGCTGACCATACACCAAAGGCTGAACAAGAAAAAGAAATCAATTCCCACATCTGTGTTAAACAGGGTGGGCTGGGGATACCCCCACCCCCCTAGGTATGGTAATCTGCAGCTGTTTAGCTGCAGTTACTGTTCGGCTGAAAATCATCAGACCAGCTCCTTTGGCAAAAGTCGTTTGAAAAATAGACTTTTGTTGAACAGAGTTGTGTCAACTGGATAACACACTGATCACAGGCTGCAGGCTGCTATGTATTGCAGGGGCCTGCCTGATTGGATACAAATTAATTAAACAGATTGGGTGGGTTGTTGTGTTGTGTGGTTTTGGTGAATCTAGAGTTAATTGCACAAATATTGTGCAGTCAGATTGTAAACTAGATTTTTAAGCTCAGGTCTTTATGAACACATTTTATGATTTCTTTTATATAAAGAAAGGATCATACAAAATGTGAAATCAGAGTAGAGTGAATTTTGTCTAGGAAAGCAGGGGTTAATAATTCACTTGACCAGCTTCAGGTGCTGGCTGAATAATTTATATCCCACCTACGCATTTATAAAAGTGATGCTGAAATATCCTATAAATATATTTCCTGAAGAAGGGATAGTGAACTATCTAGAAATTCACTGAATAAAGTATACAGTGTGTACAAACATCTCCTGTTCACTCTGTTAGATTGCTCCTAAATATTATAGCTGATCCATGCACTGAGTGATGTGAAAATTCTCTGGGTCTGAACCAAGCTAAACCTGGATTTAAAAAAGAGAATCAGGACAACTGACTGAACAAAAACCCGTTTGTTGCAACACATTACTTCTCACCTTCTCCACTCTTTATCACATGTAGGACTTTTTGTTGGGCGCTTCAAGAAAGACGCTCGATACATTCGTTTTTCAAGCAAGAACGTTCTTGTCACTTGCAACTCATATTCACTTGCTGCCAATTCAGGCCCCATTCACATCTTAGAGTTTAGGGAAAATGCACAACAAAATGTGCACTTTGACACACATTTGCAAAACACGCTAAAAATGCAAAATGTGCTTGCTGTGCCATTACCATTAATGGCACCACAAACACAGCCAAGAAGATAAACATTTTTCCTCCACATTTGCGTGCATTAAAAAGTGCACAAACGCAGATGAAAAATGAAGAAAGCATTCACAGATTTTGCTAGATGCTCTTCTTTTCTTTGTTTGTTAAAATTAATGGGGACGCAGGGAAAATAAACACACACAAACACACACAAATGAAACTCGCGCTCACACTACTCTCAGGTGTTAATTGGGCCTCACACCAGAGCATGAGCATTATGGTGTGTCTAATATGCATGTGCACTTATATGAACTGTGCATTTGAAATACATTGTAACAACACATCGCAGTCCTTGTTCACATAAGCCCACAAACTAAAATGTGTGTGTACTGGTGGGGATTGGTGCAATGTGCTACAATGCATCACACTGTTTACTTTTATTTTAAACTTTATTGAAAAGATGCAAAATGACACTTCATTTAACACTGTACCACAGTGCATTGTGGTGGAATGCAGTGAGGTGCGTTGTGATGTGCAAAAATGCAGAAATGCGGCATTTGTACACAACGCATATCAACACAGCTTTGCAGTCTGAACAGAACACAAATACAATAGTGTTCTGTTTCTACTTGTATGAAGCCTGCATTGGACATGGTGTGAATAAGCCCAGTTAACAAAAAAAACCTTCATTCAATTATTTGCAGCATGCTGCCATGTGTTGTAATGAGTTGTTGTGCAGGAAGAATGGAGAGACACACTGCAAGATGCTTGAAATCCAGTGTGAAGTTTCCACAGTCTGTGTTGATTTGGGGAGCCATGTCATCTGCTGGTGTTGGTCCACTGTGCTTCATTAAGTCCAGGGTCAACGCAGCCGTCTACCAGGAGATTTTGGAGCACTTCATGCTTCCTTCTGCAGACAAGCTCTATGGGGATGCCGACTTCATTTTCCAGCAGGACTTGGCACCTGCCCACACTGCCAAAAGCACCAAAACCTGGTTTAATGACCGTGGGATTACTGTGCTAGATTGACCAGCAAACTCGCCTGACCTGAACCCTATAGAGAATCTATGGGGCATTGCCAAGAGAAAGGTGAGAGACATGAGACCGAACAATGCAGAAGAGCTGAAGGCCGCTATTGAAGCACCCTGGTCTTCCATAACACCTCAGCAGTGCCACAGGCTGATAGCTTCCATGCCATGCCGCATTGAGGCAGTAATTGCTGCAAAAGGGGCCCAAACCAAGTACTGAGTACATATGCATGCTTATACTTTTCAGAGGTCCGATATTGTTCTATGTACAATCCATGTTTTATTGATTGCATGTAATATTCTAATTTTCCGAGATTGTGGATTTGGGGTTTTCATGAGCTGTAAGCCATAATCATCACAATTATGACAAATCACGGCTTGAACTATCTTGCTTTGCATGTACTGAGTCTATCTCATATATAAGTTTCACCTTTTAAGTTGCATTAGTGAAATAAATGAACTTTTGCACGATATTCAAATTATTTGAGTTTCACCTGTATGTGGGAGGAATAACATATGACCCTAACAGGATCATAGGTTTCCTCCCATGAATTTCTGTGTGCATCCCTGGAAAGTCTTCCCCTCTCTGTTCGCCTGATATCACAGTGAGAGTTCACTGCTGCTAAAATCCCCTTTCACTGTGATAAATTGACCATTTAAAAAGGCTCAAACTTTTCTCGAGAAGCAATAAGATAACACTCTGATATGTGGAGAAAAGTCATCCTGTGATAAAGCAGACTTTATCACGGTTCATTAAATGGACACCTTTATTCGGAAGATATTCCATGCCTGTGACTATTGCTCCCTTGTGGATTGTAAGGTTGCCATGTTTGAACATTTTATTTTTAATGGTGTTCTTTTTTACAGGTGGAAGGGGGTGTGACATTTCACTTCCCACTGTGTTTCCCACTGTCTGCTCCGTGCAGTCAGCCAATCAAAATCCAGCACTAAACAGTTATAATTCCCTCTTCCCAAAAAGCCTCTTGTAAAGTCAGCAACTGGCATTTCTTACAATAGTTACTACACGTAACTATTTCATTGCAAGGATGTTGTTCATGCAAGGATGATTAATATAATTTATCACATTTCAAGAATGCACCATACAAACATACTATTAAAATAAGTCCTCAATTACCTGTAATACTGAGTATTAGAAAGAGCAAGAACATTTCATTTTTTAACCTACTGAGAATCACCTGTAGAAGGTTTAAAATTTCTTGTATAAATATGGGGATATTGCTTAATATCTAAATAATTCTTTAAAGCAGAGGCCACAGAATGTGAGAAATAACTCAGGATTTCTTGGTTTACACTAGAGAAAATGTTATTTTATGATCTCCCTAGTGAAAGTAAGATTAACATGGTATAGGGTTTCCAATAAAACCTATGCACTTTTCAACATTCTCAGCTAAATTGCTTCAGGGATTTATTTCTCTTTGTACAGGGTAGAACTTACATGTAACAGGGAATTACTGTGACGCCAATGAAAGCTTTAATTAATCCTGGCACTCAGTGGGAAGCCCTTTCTAGCTGGGCCAATTAGCTTCTCTACTCCAGTGAACTTGCATCCAAATGTACCATGCTAGCCTGTAACCAACCTACAAAGCAGGGTTTTCATCCTTGAAGAAACACATAAGTACCCCTCACACTACTAGAGAAGAGTCAACTACTGACTTTTATGTAGAAAAGCTTTAATGTTATAATATTTCTAGTGTAGGCTACCTACACTAGAAATAATTTAAAATATGCTTTGTGCTAGTATTAACATCAAAACAATTTACTGTAAACACCATTCAACCAGTAATAAACACACAATAACAGGTGATAACTTGTCTGCACAGAGACAGAGTATTGTATAATGTTAAATATAAAAGGACAATGTAAATCTAAATCTGCAAGCAAATTTCATTTAGTTAATATTAATTTTGCATACAACTAGCATTTGTAGTGGAATTTCTATCAATATCAGCTTTCTGTAATACCCTGTACAGCAGAAATTAAAAGGGAGAGGTATAGACAGCACCCTAAGTCAGTCAGGGATGTATTTATTTACAGAGTGTTTGTCAGGAGGAGAGAACACAGGGATAACAATACAGGGATATGCTAACAATATGCTAATGATCCTTCAATGTTCAATCAACAGGCTGGGAGCAGAGTGACCAAGGATGTTGAACTTTAGCAGATATTCCAACAGGAATCCATCAGATGGGTAAGTAGCACTACTGTTACTTCACGGGAAAGGTGTGCAACTGTGTACATAGAGAATGCGTCCAGCTATAAAGGTAACATGGGACACTGTATACAGCATACACAGCTCTAGTAGATACTCATTAGGGATAAGCAAAATGGTCTGGGTTCAATTTGTGGGTCCATTTGCCAAACCCAGCATATGTGATTTTATGGAACAGTACAATTCTCATAGGTAGATTTGATCAGATATTTTGGATGTGTAATTGATTTTTAAATTTTACATTTTGGTAGGCTTAAATAAAGCACCAGCACCCATTCTGATTAATTTCAAATTTAAAAATAATGTTAGCTGCAACACCTAATTTTTTTTTTTTCATCCAGCCATAGCAGGTCTGAATTGACAGAGTGAAGTAGCAGTCAGAACAGATCTAAAAGTTATAGAAAAATGGACTCTTAAACACAATCCACAAACACTTCTAAACCCAAAATTCACATTCCAGAGACAGTTTTAATCTTAAAATAAAAATATAATGCCATTTTTCAGAGTACATATAGTACAGTGGCTGGAGAGTGTGTAAGCAGCTTGACTGGGTTGCAGTGTAAGCAGGAGAGATGAGGCAGTGTTTAGCATGCAATAAAAATGAGAGCAGATTATTTCAGAGACAACATCCAGGAATATTGTACAGACTACATACACAATATTGTAAGTAGTAGACACCAAGCAGCTTTTAATTAGGCAATGAACATTCGAGTGTAATTATTTCACAGACAAATGCCAGCAAAGTGTTGAGCTGATTCCATACATGGCATTCAGGCAGTTTTACAAGGCTACATTTTAAAACGGAGACAGCAGGCAGTTTAAAAAAAAAATAGAATAAGGCCATAAAAATATTGTACTGACTCCTTATACAATATTTAAGTAGCAGCAGTTTAAAAAGTAGAGACATCAGGCAGTTTGTTATCCCCAAAAAAATCATTATTAGAGTGTATTGTTTCACAGAAAAATAAGCATAATATTGTCTTCCAGCCTTGAGCCGAAACAGACAGATCTCCGAGGAACATAACGCTCGCATGCTAGAAATGCACCGCCACCTCAAAGATTTAGATAACAGAGGCCGTTGACTCGGATCAACTAGAAGCCGCTTTGCTCCACGTGTTCAACGACCTGCTGGATAGGCCACCAGAGACACCGGTCAACATGGAGCGCTTCCATCGGGCCTTGCGCCCAAGGGGCCATGATACCGATCCTCCTCGGGATATCGTGTGTTGCCTAGTAGACTTTCGCCTCAAGGAGGACATCCCCCACAGAGCTAGAGAGCGTCCATGCATTCTGTTCCAAGAAACGGAAATCAGACTATTCCAAGATCTCTTCCATATTACGCTACAACACAGACGGGCTATTCGACCTCTGCTGCAAGTCCTCCGCTCACGGGGCATCAACTACCGCTGGCGATTCCCGTTTGGCCTAGCGGCCATATCTTCAGGCCGCACTTCCATCCTCACGGTTCCCGCGAAATTGCAACGGTTCTGTTACCAGCTCGGCATCCCCTTCATGGACCTCCCGGAGTGGTATACAGAATTTCGCCTCCGAGACAAGCAACACTCACCACCACCTCTGAATTCACCAACCCGTCGGCTACCTCAAGCCATGGTCAGGAGCTGAGCCACATCTCCCCGCCAGTAAAACCAACCTGATGTTTAGGAACACCCTGCACCTCACATTTTACCATCTGGATATATCACTATGCACAATGCCGGCTGTCCTCCGAACAATCCCCGGCATATCATACGACATGGAGCCACAGCGCACTCGCCCACCATGATTCACAGGTACTATGCACACTTTGACCCTACTCCCTTAAACCAACTCTCCTTTACTCTTCCCCACCCATGGATTCATATACGAGCCACAACTGAGACTTCTGATATGCCCATATTCCCCTGCAGGCTTCAGATCCCACTCATATGCCTTACCGTCCCTAACCTACCTGGATGTCCCCAGCGGGTATTATCTGCTCCCATACCCGGGTTTGAACTTTTACTCTAACTTTGTAGCTGCGCCTCTTTCGGCTCCCGCACATGCAGACTTTAATTCCTGTCCTGAAGAACGAAAAAACGTATCTGGTAATCTGTAATCTGCACTTGAAACTGATCCCTTGTGAGATACATAATTTAGTGCACTGTGATATTACCTACCCCATCATGCCCTCTCCCTTGTCCCCCTCCCTCCCGCCCTATCCTGTTTCCCCTACCCCCTATCCTTCCTCCCGCATCCCTGTGGTTGGATATCCTCACCCTATCACCTATCTTCCCGCACCCTTCACCCGAGGTACCCAATATTTTGCATTGTGTGTATTAGCTGTTAGAATGTATGCAGTAATACCATGTTGGATATAAGAACTGAGTTCCCTAGATTGGCAATGTTATTTCATGATTTCCATGTCTACTTTGGTTTACTGGGGGGCTTCCAATCAGTAGTGCCGTACGCGGTCTGCGGGGCAGGGCTAACGCAGTTATCGGGAGTCATAATCTGGGTGTCCGCAACAGTTTTACGAAACTGCTTCAGCCAGGGGCAGAGGGGGACTGAACGGTGGGCGGGGAGGATTTGCGGGCAAGTAGCTCGAGGCGTCTTGAGTCATGGCCTGCTGCCAACCGCCCAGACGGAGACATCAAGGCTGGGTTTCTTGCCCTCACCCCAACACGGTTGGTTACATTGGAGCCCATTGTTCTTTTATGATATTCCTGCTGAACATATATCAGAGACCTATCCAATTGGAATGTCTGAACTGCTTAATTTACGCTATCCATGGCTGTATGGATACTACCTCATGGATAAGACACTGCCTCAGGTTAGGGGGATGGGGGGTTACAGTCAGGCGGGTGGGAATAGAGTAAGGTATACTAAACAGCATTCCATTATCGCTCCATACCACCACCTTTGTGCCTAAAAATCTGACCACCCCACTTCATATATATATAACGCCCGTTTCATGGGGCCTAATAATAATGTATTAGCTTAAAGCTATGTTTACGCTTGGGGGTGGTATATGCGGCCTAACGAGTGGAGATGGTGTTCACACAGAGGAACAGGGATGCTACTCACCCCGATATCCAGCCGCATTGGTATTACAATGAGTGGATCCGCCAAAACCGATCTCCTCTTATCCATCACACTACTGCAGGTGAAACCATGTCCCATGGGTAATTCGAGCCTCCTTATTGCGACCCGTGTCTCCGACCAACACACCTACTTTGCATGCACTGATAATTTTTTTTATTTTAAATTGCTGTATTTTATTTTATTTCATGATCATATTGTCTTCTATTATTTGAAATACTGTTTATGTTTATGCCTATGCTCCCGGCTGGCCCTCCCTGGTCCCCATGCCCATTCCTGCAGACCTCCCCTGACCCACTATTCCACGCACCTCTCTTCCCTCCCCCTACCTTCATCCTCCCTTATCTCTTCCTTCCGTCCCTTCCCCCTTCCTACCCCCTAATCCGCCCAATATTCTCCTACCCCCACCCCCTTCCCACACCCTGTATCCTGAGATAAATGTGAGTGGTCTGCTGTCGCTACTGGTGGTCCAATTATGCTTCTATTGTTAGATCTCATTTATGTTGTTGATGTTGTAACATGTTTTCACTGATTTTTGAGCCCATATACCTAACCATTACCCAAGAGTTGCTACAAAGTTGGTATTCTGTGGAATCACCACTGCAAACTATGGCTCTAGTTCAGCTGTCCCCTCCAGGAACTGGATGTGATCTCTTCTTTCTGAGCTGCACTCTCCTGGTATTATTCCCGCATTTTGACTCAACCCGCTATTACACTACAATGACGTCCCCTAACGGAGATGACCTACAGTCCTCAAAATTGTTGCTCTGTGACGGACTGCACCGTCACTGTGCTAGTTGGAGGGGGCTGCAGACTGGCCTCTTACCCACCGATTATGGCCCAGCAAGAGAACAGGAGATTTTGGGGCTAGATGTACATTTTATATGCAGACAGTGACTGTTGCCCTCTGGGAAATATATGTTTTAAAATGGTGGAGGACAAGGACTTGGCCACATGGTTTGTCTATTCAAAATGGAGACTTAATTAAGTTAAGTCAGTTGTATAGAAGTTGCATAGCCCCCCCCCCTCACCTGTTATCTGATGCTCACCCTATTGTACTGTGTGACTGAGTATGTAAATGTCTGATTCCCTGTGTAAGCTGTTATCTGTGTTTGTCATGAGGGGGAGGGGGAGGGGTTGTAGCCCTCCCAGTGTCTCAAAAGTGAATGTCCTGTGTTTAATAAAGGAGTTGCTCTTTCTATGTTGAACCTTCAACATGAGTTTTGCCTCGTGATTGGGTGTTAGGGGCTGGTTACTGTGAATCTGCTGGCTGAGAGTGGGGTTTGGGGGCAGGAGACGCTCTTTGGTGGACGTACCCAGTCGGGGTACCAGGCGGTCCGTCACATGCTCCATATAATATACTGAAATATAATATACCATATCTACTACCCCCAGGATATTCGCCCCTTGCTATATTCCGCAAGACCCAGGTGTCCTACGGTTCCTTATAGGTTCCCCGCTTTAGTCTCACCCCCACTAGACCAACCACAAGCAGTGAGTCGAGTCTACAAGCCCGACATCTTATTTTCATCCGAGATAAGTTGAGTAGATCCTTCCTTCTCTTCCTTATCTCTCGGGCCATCTCCACACTCCTACCCTTCCCTCTATTCTGTGCCTTTTCTGAACTTTTACCTCTCCTCTTACCTGTTGTTCTCTCCCCGCTCTACTCCTCTTCCCTACCCCACCTCCCTACACCCCCCCTTTTTTTCGGATCTATCTAGACCCCCCCTACCTATTCCCTACCATTTCTGCCTCTTGACTGTAACCCTCCCCCTTCTTTTCATCCTCGCCCGCTTCCTGCCCCTACCCTGCCCTCACCTTCAATACAGCCTTACCCGAGATGCATTCCTCTCAACGACCTACCAGCCCCATGGACACATCCTGTCCACCCCCTTGCAACGATCCTACCACATGGAAAATTCTATCGATCAATTCCAAGGGCCTCAATATCCCAGAGAAAATATCCCAATTCCTACGAGCTTTCTCATACCATAAAGCTCAAGTAGTGCTACTACAAGAAACCCACTTTAAGATGGGAGCCGTACCCAAACTAAGTAACTACAAATACCCCACTGTGCTCCACTCCACTTCGACCAATCTAAATCTAAAGGGGTATCCATTCTTCTCGAGGCACACGTTAACTTCCAATTTAAAGATCAGTTGATAGACCCAGAAGGTCGCTTCCTTTTCCTCAAAGGCACACACCATAACATTCCTATTACCATTGCCAATGTTTACTGCCCCAACAAGGGAAGGCTTGCTCCTTGTTAAGGGATTTTGCAGAGGGAATGCTTATTCTGGGAGGCGACTTCAATGTACCCTTAAACCCTCTCTTGGACTCTTCGACAGGCAAATCCTCGGTCCCATATGCACGATTAAGAAACTTTTGTCGTCCCTCAACCTGCATGATTCTTGGAGGTTCCTGCACCCCACAGTAAAGGACTTTACCTTTTTCTCTCACACACACTCCAGCTACTCCAGAATAGATGTTCTTCTTCTCTCACTGAGAGATTTACCTTCCATGATGGGGCCCACAATCGAACGCATGATCCTCTCGGATCACGCCCCAATTTCAATGACTATCGCACTCGCCAAATGTCCCCCACACTCAAGAAATTGAATCCTTCTGCGCTGGGAGAATCGGCCAATGTTGCATTACTGCAAGCTAAAATCTCCGAATTCTTTTCCTTAAACAAGGATTCATGCTCCTCCCCATTGATGCTGTGGGAGGCCCACAAGAGCGTTATTAGAGGGGAGTTTATTCGAATTCAAGCCCTTATAAACAAACGCAATAAGGCCCGCAGCACCTCTCTCCTTGCACGTATATCTACTCTTGAGGAACTCCACAAACGATCCTTGACCATATCTCATTTGTCGGAACTGACCAAAGCACGCAACGATCTTCTTCAGATACTTCATGAAAATACTAAAAAGGCATGAACGCATAACATTGCTATACCACAGCCCGATCGCAAGGATTCGAGTGAATGGCTCACTGTCGGAGGTCTTCCCCATTTACAATGGTACAAGACAAGGCTGCCCATTGTCACCGCTGTTCTTTGTAATAGCCCTGGAGCCCTTTCTCTGGAGAATCCGCTCCGACCCTAGCATTCATGGATTCCCTACACCCTGCAAGGAATTCAAAGTAGCGGCATTCGCGGATGATTTACTATTTTTTCTAACACAACCGAGGATAACACTCCCATATCTAATGAACGCATTCCAGGAATTCGCGTCGCTATCATTTTTTTAAATCAACCTTTCTAAATCTGCTGCACTGAACATCTCACTTTCTGAAGAACTGGTCTATTTCTGCAAAACCCAATTTCTCTTTAGCTCCTTACTACCTACAAAAGATCTATTCCCTCAATTTTACCACCCTACGTTCTCGAATGAGACTTGATTTAAAAGAGTGGAACAAAATGCTATACTCTTGGTTTGGGCGAGCGGCAATTCTTAAAATGACAGTCTTGCCCAGACTCCTATACCTGTTTCAGACTGTGCCCATATCTCCACAAGGCCTTTTTTTCCTCGGTCAACGCGCTATTTCGCACCTTCTTATGGAACGATGGATCACCACAAATTGGGTTCTCGACCTTGACCCGCACAAAATCCCATGTACACAACTATTATAGAGATTGCCACCAAACCCGCATCATAGACTGGGCTCACCATGGGCCATACAAAGATTGGGTCCAGATAGAACAACTTCAAGTAGGATTCCCAATTGGCTCCTGGCCCTGGATCCAAAGATCCCTACTCCCTCCCCAAGTGCTCTCCCACCCTACGGTGGGTACTCCACTGCGCCTCTTCGATGAGATATGCAGAAACACGGACTTCTCATCCACACTCAATACCATCACCCCGGTTTGCATTAATCCGGCCTTTCTCCCGGGTCTCCACTCCTCATTTCTGCGCTGCTGGTCCCCCATTGAGGTCCCACGTGTGCAAACGTTTTTTGATGCCCAAATCAGGTCCTTGATTGACCTCAACTCAGAGTCCCAAGCTGGGCCGTTACTATTGTGGCAATACATGCAACTTCGCCACTTTCTCAATACACAACAAACTAGACACAACTACACACGACCCCTTACTCAATTCGAAAAACTCTGTACGGCATCTGGAAGGATCTCGCATACAGTCTCGGAAACGTACTCATTACTATCGGAGGCCTCTTCTCTCCCAACTCTTCCTTCCACGAGGGCTTGGGAAAAGGACTTATCCATCCCCTTTACCCCCGTGGAATGGGAAAGAATGGATGATCTTTTACTGAAGAGCTCATTGAATGTGCAAGTTCAGCAAACCAACTACAAAATACGCTCCAGGTGGTACAAAACCCCTGAGATTCTTCATCGCATCTTCCCTGATACGCCCAACACATGTTTGCGTTGCTCCCAAGACGTGGGTACGCTTCTTCACATTTGGTGGACTTGCCCACTCATAGCCAAGTTTTGGACCGAAGTACATTCTCTCATAAGAGTCATAACTGGTTTGTCATTGGAACTCTCTGCAGAATCCTTCCTACTCTATCACTTCGACGAATCACAGCACATCTCAAAAAAATCCCTGGTTTTACACCTACTAAACGCAGCTAAAACAGTGATTCCCAGACACTGGAATGGCTATCTCAAGTAGACACAGTGGCAAACATGGAGGAACTAATCTCCAGTGACAAAGACACCATGCCTCGCTACATGAAACTGTGGGCTGCCTGGCACTTATTCAAAGTGACAGAAAGGTATACCGCCCTAACACAGTGATACATGGATCCCAATATTCCATCCTTTATCTTGGTAATCCAACCTTTATCTCCCCCCCTTAGCCCCACCTTCATTCCTCCCTATGGTCCGACCTTACAAGCCGTAGCCCCTGATACTCTATTCGGGACCATTGGGAGCGGGCAAGACGCTCTCTCTTTCTCACTCTTTATTCCTCCTTCTCCTTTTCCCTCCTCCTTTAGGCCTTCCCCGTAGCCCAGTCTTCTCTAACCCAACCAACCTTTCTTTCTCCTTTACTCCCCCCCCCCCCCCCCCTTTAAAAAAAATATATTATACTTTTATTTTGAATTTATTTCCCCCTCCCCCCCCTTTCAACTAGTTAACTTTATAGATCAGGTCCTGCCATACTAGCACAGCCTGGTATGCCCTCTTAGATCTGCAACATCAACGCTGTTGGTCCTGTTGTTGTAGGTAGCTGGGACCTCAAGCCCAGCTACCTACAACAACATCACTAAAACATTTTAGCAACACTTCCGCATCATGCTTTTGTCTCTTAGGGCTTAACGAGTGAGACATGCTAGCTACACACGAAACTGCTCTACAAAGTATGGCTCGTCTTGATCCACTTGGAACCACTTCCCCCCAATTCCCACCTCACATATTGAACCTAATTTGTGTATATTTCACTGCTTGTTTTACTTGACTATTGTTTGAAACTATGACATGTATAATCCCAATAAAAAATTACTTGTGAAAAAAAAAGAGATAAGTATTTTTTTTTTTACTGACCACAATCTGTTACATGAACACATTATACAGAGGCACATTATAGATTGGATTAAAATAGATACACACATGCATTGATGTCTAAATGGAACAAGGAAGGCAATATTTTTTCTGATATATAAATAGTACCCTAAAATTATTAACATAAACAAAGGAACCACCAAAGTTACTGTGTGGTTATATAAAGTTGACTGTTTATAAACAATAAAGACAAAAATCTTTTAACCATGTCTCATGTCTCAGTCTGTATTGTGGTTCAAGAAAGGGATACAAGGTTTGTATATGTGAATGGATGCCATTGTTCAGGTGGTAGCAAGGGCAAAATTATCAAACCGAGGGCAGACAATCACATCACATGTTATCAAACTTGGTGGGACATCCTTGGGCCTTATTTGTTACCTTATGAAGGGGTTAAACTTTGTTAGCTAGTCGCTTCCTTATGTTAGGTGTATAAGAAAGATCACATCAATATGATCTTTCTTATACTCCTTGCAGGTGGTCACCAGGAGTCTTGGGAAGGAATCTTTTTGGACTGACAATTCTATATAGCCTGAAAGTATCTCTTATATTTACAGTACTATATACAGTATATGACACTTTGGAAAGACAGGATATTTTGGGACTCTTTTTTGCCTCCCTTTTGCTGATCATCAGCATCATATATTGACCTCAGAGGAACCTACCTTGTCTAAGCATAAGGACATTATAACTGTATTTTATTTGTACAACATCATGTACAAATGCACAGACCAAATAAGTGAAGCTTTGAGCAAGTATTTTCTAAACGGTCCTGTAGAAGTGGATAAGATCTTCTAAGTGAATAATAAATGTAATATGCTGAATACCATAATGGTCTCAAAAACCAACCTATACATTGTATAGCTATATATTTTTTAATATCTATTTACAGTTTGAATATTTTGTAATAAAATGTGTTCATTTTCATATAGCAGTTTTCAGCAGCAGCTGCTATCTCTCACGGAAAAACTCTATGATCTGTCCCTAACTATTCTTGGTTTCTCCAATGCAAAATGGGGTTTCTTTACTAAAGGAGTAAATATATTGTCTGGCTGTAAATTATAGACTTCCTAATACAGATAGGTTGCAAACAAATCAAAAGCTATGACAGTGCACAAGTAATGTGGTTGAAGAGGATTCCCCTTGCATTTACTGGGTGTCATTAAGTAGCAAACAAAACCAGCTTGTGGAGGTCTAATGCCCTCATGTCCAGTTTTGAGTTTGAAGCTATCATTTGTGTGGTATGTGACACTGAATGAAGAAAAATATAATTTTATGTTAAAAATAAGAATCCAGACAATTGAGGATTCCACCTACAAATATTTATGGATGAAAAAATGACTAAGCTGTCACCTTTTCATGGTGCTGAAAAACATGCTAGACAATAAGCTACAATTACATGTACTTAAACCCCAACTGTTTTGGTCAAATGTTAGAACTAATAAAAGAGTGAGAATTTTTAAAAAATGTGGATGCCTCAAGCACAGCTTTTAAGCATTGCAGATTGGGAGATTTTTTTAAATAAAAAAATATCTTATTTAAGCATTATCCATGTTAAATACCGTTTTACTCACCTCACCTCTCTCAAACATCAACTAGATTAATGTGTCTCAAACTAACATTCAAGTTATTGAAATACCATTCATTCACTTTACTATTATGATATTTCTACTTACAGAAATGCCAAACATTTCTACATGGCTCCTAGCTCTCATAACCAGTTAGTAACATTTCCTGCATCATCTTTATTTTTGTATATATAGAGGAAGTATTGTTCTCTATATGTTCATTTTATAAGTATGCTGTGTTTTTTTTATTTGTGTTAACCTTCACAATATTTTAATTACCAAGAAGGCCTACACTATTGTAAAGCAATCAGGAAAAATAGCAGGTAGCAAGTGATATCATGAAATACTATATATGCCATCCAGAAAGTAGTGCAATTGTGCTGAAATTAGGAAGTCACTTCAGCTCACTTCTATGCCATCCACTACACTATTCATACTGGAAGATCTTTGTGTTCTGCTGGGAGGTGCTAGCGTCTTGTTACTGATCAATGTTGTGCAATATCCACTCTTTGTGCAAGATACTCACAGTGGCATGGATTGAGGACATTTGGCCACACAGATAGGAAACTGCAGTTCCTGGAACACAAGATCAGCAGGATTTTAAGCTGTAAGTGGCTTGGTACAGGACAACTGTGCCTGTGTAACATACGTACATGGTCTTTATCAGGGAACGGAGTCAAGTGCCGACTACTGTCAAATCAGCTCCCCCATCACTCCGCTCCTCCTCTCTATCCGGCTGTGAGCTTATAGCCAGGAAGTTTGAACTGCTCAGCATCCAAGTATTGAAGCTGACACTGAGCACTTCCAGTTCACAGCGACACCACTCACCTTTCCACCTTTCTGGGTTAAAACAATATTTAATGTTAACCCTCGCTATCCGGGGATTCAACTATCTACCATAACACTAACCATCCTGGGTCCCGTTATCTGTTGTATACCCTTGCCATCCTACGAATCATCTACCTATCATTAACCCTCACCATCCTGGAGATCAAATACATACCTCGTATATATATATAGGTGTCATCAGCCTGATGAAGGGGACCCTGCGTGGCCCCGAAAGCGCTTGTTTCCACTTTAAGTGACTTCAAAAATAAAAATGAAGATTCACTAAAACCTTGACGTATTCTGTCATATTTGGAGTGCTGATGACATCTATATACAACGTTTTACTTGATACGGCGCCATCCGTAGTCATTGCGAGCACCCAGTTTTTCACATGGGAAGTCCAGTAAGGTGTGCTACAGGTCCTTGGACATTCATACCTCAACCCTTGCTTTCCTGGACTTTAGAGCAGCGTGCTCCTCCCAAGGAAAGTTAAGAATACTCACCTCTCTACCTCCCCCCTTGCTATGGGGTTGGGCATTCACCTTCTATGGCTCTTTGTGAACCCCACTTAAAGTCACAGTACTGTACACAGTACATCCTCAATGTAAGATTTTAGAACTCTTCTCCCAACCACTACCACAATGCCATCCATGAACTCTCTGCATGGACTTCAAGGTGGGTTAGACTTCATCTTCCTCCCACAGCTATGTTGGTGCAATCAACGCAACTAAACACAAGTACACCCGTGCATTAACATTAACCTGTAAACTTGTTTTAGTAGACACTGCTGTGGTAACAATTACTGAGAGATTATTGAGAAGTGGCTACTAAGGATTATAACATAACTGGCCAGCAATAACTTCTCTGTTATCGTATTTGTATCTTATTGGGTGTAGCTCAATTAACTCATACCTTCCTTACTTAAAGGTTTGAACGTTTGCATACCAGTTGGTGTCTTTCTGTTGCTATTCCGTAAAGACTGTATGAAGTAATACAGGCTGGCAACTCCTACTTAACATACTGTTCCTAAGTTTACTTCACATTATTCCTCCACGGTGTCAACCTGACACTTTCCATGCAAGTAATCATAAGAGCAGCTTAGTCCGCAGTTAAGGTCTGTTAAAGATTATCAGCTAAGCGTTGTAGCCTGGATGAAAACCAGAAACAATGGGGGGAGAGTAGTCGGCATTCCCTATAAGCATATCAAATCTTAAAGTGGCATTCATTTTAAAGCATAATGTTAAACTCTGGGTAAAATGTATCATGCTCTAAAAACATATATTAACTGTTTTACCTGGCAAAGGATTTGTAATTCTCTGTAACCAGCGTTGTGAATTACACATACTCATTTACTGGTTAAGCAATGAATCTTACTATGTCTTTTATCCCTCTACTGTAAACCTTAGAGCAACTTGGAATTTTTATGGATTTAATATCAACCTTGACTTAAAAGTTTGCATTTTTAATGGTTTTTTTAGTAACTATTCAGCCTTTTCCAATATAATTTCTCTTTTAATATGTTTTTAAACCCAAGATACATAGTTCTAAATATAAAGAAAGGGGTAAATAGCCAATAGTGTGGAATAATTTCCAGAGTAAACCTCAGGCCAAAATATGGGAGACACATTACAGTTCCTCTAAATGATGCTAAGCTGCCCTATATCCTCAGGCTTATTCAATGTAATGAGTCTTAATGCAGATCTGGGTTTAATATAGCCTAATATAAAATGTTGACTTTTATTTTCACTTGCTTCATTATTTCTGACATATGTTGTAAAACATATATATGTATATATTTCTTTATGTAGTGGTACATGGCTGCTTATTAAAACAGTACCACTGGGCTTTCAATTTCTATACACTGCAACATGATGAATTATTCACGTTGAATAAACAATCACTTGACAATGGAAATAATTTAGTTAAATGTAATGCATTGTACCCTTTTTATGTATACTCAAGCTAATGTTTAAACACATCATTAAAAAGATCTAAAAATCAATGGGGCATATTGCAGAGTGAGCTATGTTTACTCAACTATCATTCACACTACCATATTTATTTGACAGCCTAGTACACAGCTTACATGTCTAACTTTGGTCAATAAGTGAACCATCATTATTTTAACAAAAATGTAAGGCATTTCAACTCTAACTTCTTTTGGCCTTTTATCTATCGCAATGTAGAGGTAAAATGTGAGACTGCAAGATCTAATCTGTGATTATAAGACTTGTATACTTGTTCAGGATTATTAACTGATGACTGATGCATCACAAATAGTGTTTGCATAAACATGTTTGTCCATTTCATCTCGACTTTTTTTATGAAATGGAAGACAGTTTGCAAACATTAATGATACTTATCTCAGAGAAAGTGTGAACTGCTGAAAAAAATCCAAACCAGTGTTTGCTTTTTGTTTTAGTAAATAATAACAAATAAAAGGTATATTTTAAATATTTGGTAGTTTAGTGTTGGCTGCATAAGCTTTTTTAATTTAATTGTCATCTCTTAAAATTTGCCTTTACTCTGATAAATATGTAGGCTGCCATTGCTGCCTTCCTTCGGAAAACGCTTGGCTCACAGTCATGGAACTAGCATGATAAAGGGAAGACAAGGCACATTTACAAGCCTGGATGTCCTTAATCATTATGGGTCAGTAACAAAAAAAATGTAGCTGACACATTTTTTAGATCCACCTCCTTAGCCACTGCAGCTTGGTTTGTTGGTCTCAACAGCAGGACTCCTGTTACTTCTTATTGAATGTACAAGTACGACAAACCAGTGGAGTTCAAATATGATCCATACTTTCTCTTTATTGATTAAAAGCCAAAATTCAGTACATAACAGCAAAATAATGCTAACGTGTTTCAGCTATACAAGCCTTAGTCATAGTTAACTTATATTCTTTCACACCCCTTAAATACTGTTCAGTCCCACAGGAAGTAGCACAAACAAGTCTAATTAATCTGCAGTTTAACAATCTCTATCACTTCTGTGTAAGGGGAGTAGCACACTTGTTGCAGATAACACCAACTATATACTTTTCTAAAATCATTAAAGACTGTATAAATGAACGAAGAAATACCAAAAGGAGAGTATAGATATATCAATATTTCTATATCAATATATTTTGTGTTATATCCTGTAATGCTCTGGACTACAAATCCCAGAGACGTAAAGCTTATCTCAAGGATGAGCCCAGCTGTAAAGCTTGGCAAAACTTTAATTTCTATTTGTTGTCTGTTCTTGCAGTAAACTTCAAGGAAACTGACCCAGTAGCATTTAAAAGTACTTTACTTGGCTAAAATGCTGCATGTACAAACTTAGTTACAGGAAAAGCAAACAAATACATAAACAATACAGGCTGCTACAAACATTCACATGCACCCACTACACTATCTTCTAGTACATGTATGATTTCTAGGAGAGAAACACTGAAAATGTACTTAGCTCAGGCTGCGGGCTCCACAAATTCCGTGATGAGCAGGACTTCTTGGCCTAGGAAAAATGGCTTCTCGTTGCAGTCTCTGCTAAATCCTTTGTATGTCCTGGTCTTGAAGCAAGTCCTCTCGTCTTGTGAAGCCCCCTCGTACTGTCCCCCTTCTGTGAAGCACTCGTCTTGTGAAGTGCCGCGCTCAACCTTTCAGCTACTGGCTTTTGATTGAGAGAAACTGGCCACACACTTGGAAGCGACGCCCCTTTCACTTTTAGGAAAATGCAATACAATGCATTTCACTTTCCCACCTCTAGGTGGCAGTGTTGTACCATAAATTGCCATCAGTAGTCCAGATTTGATTTGAGTCTTGACCAGGCTAGGTGTGACTGTTTACGATCACCATCCCATTGTGATACGAATCAATACAGGACAAGCTACACCATTGTGAAAAACAAGTTTGGTTTGTTTAGGTGGCACCTTCCATTGTATGAACCCAGCTTTCTATCAACAAACAAACAAAACTAGGGTTGCACAGATACCAAGTACAGTACTCGGTACAAGTACGAGTACATGTACCGATACTTTTGAGCTCCAAGACTACACTAGAGAAAAATTCAAAAATTAGGATGCATCTGTCATTTGTAAAGAGCACACGGAGCTCCTGGGATTTGTAAATCTCTGTTTTAATGTACCATTTTGTTTTTATAAATATAAATAAAGGGATGCACAGATACCAGTTTTGCGAGTACAAGTACTGGTACTTGCCGAGTACTTACAAGTACGAGTACTGATACATTTTTGTTTATTGACATGTGACAGTTTTTCTAAAACAATACAGACTAATGATTTCAGGACAGTGGTGGAGTGCCAGAGCCAGGTCCCAGCTGCAACCACTGCAACACTGGTAGTTCTCATGAAAATGCCAAGTATCTGCACTGGTACTTGAAAAGTATCTGTGCATCCCTAAACAAAACCTCCGTCTCTATTGCAAATCTATGTGTGTCTGAAAATGTCCACTAAGATATATCGCAACACATATCCACAACATGTATCCAATCAAGAAAATATTCCAAATTGCATCCTTAACCGGTGACTCACTTAAACTTCACTCTCATCTTTCAAAAAAGTGAAAAGAAGCCAAACAGGAGAAAAATATAGTTATCACTAACCTGCTACTGACATATGTGCACACTGAAAATCTGTGTATGTTACATTTTAAATTTCATTAGTTACAATCACAGTTTTCATTTTGAATAAATATATAGCTTTGCAGTTTAAACTGCCATTTACGTAGGGAATAAAGTATTATGCCAACGGCTCTCAGTCTGCTCATGTCAATAATATTCTAGGTTAATCTCCAAGATTCTCCACGCTCAACTAGTAACGCATTTAAATTCTACTCACATTTCCCATCAACAAAAAAAGGAAAAACGGAGAAGAAATGAAAAAAAAAAAAACGAAAAAAAGGAACAAAGGAAAAAATGGAAAAGGTATTGAAACTATTAGATTAACAGGAAAACAAGGCAACTAGCATTTTAATGAGAGGTTAGCTATGTCAATAGTCTACATGTTCTTTCAGTGTAGGTTTCCTTTAAGGTATTACTTACAGATTTGTTAACATACACGTTTGTGTTAAATACATCTCAGGATAAAACTTGAAAACAGTGACCCCAGGTAAGAGCAGTATGCACAGATTGTGTTCATTATGATAATTATTTTTCTACAAACTCCACCCCTTGTTGCCAACCATGTTTTAGAATTTATTAGAGACACAAATGGCTTATATTGTGCCATAGTAATGATCCCTTTCAAATGAGAGCTATTCTATTATGAAGCAAACTAACATGAGTGACATGTTACTTTTTGGCAGTGTTTGAAATGATTAATTTTAACAAGTGGCTGATCAGCTGAACTGTACAAATAAAAAAGTGTTTGTCAATAAAACCAGAAAAAATTGGAAATCTTGAAAATCTGGATGTGCCACAAATGCAGGTGGCTAATGTGCTTCTTAATAGGGTTGTGCTCTATAAAAAATTGGTGGGACACCTGTACTATAGTAAGACTTATAAATCAGACATTTTGATACTAACACTCTATTCTCTGATCTGCAGGTAACACATAGTCAAATGCAATGCAGCATAGAAAAGTGTGCATTCAGGCTAAGGCTCCCCATACATCTCATCAATAATAACAATTATCATTGGTGATGAGAGAGCTGCCCATCATTACCCAGATTATTACAGTGCTGTAACATTCCTCATTAATGCAAGTGACCTTGCAAGAAGAGTGTTCCCTATTCTGAGGCAAAGAGCATTCACCCTAAGAGGCATAGATTTTCCAACATATTGAAAAGTTTCTGCAAACAAGCACTTTTGAAGGCTCATTAACATTCACTAAGACATACTGTATATAACTTGCCTAACTACTGCAAGTGACATTCAACTCGGTTGTACTGCTAACAAAATATATCTCTCTGCATCTACAGAATATTTACTTATTACAGGTTTCTATACATATACGGTATACATCAGTCAATTATAAAGCTATCAATTTAGGAAACACTTTACACACTATCCATTCACAAATTATTAAGTGATATATATTTTAGGGCTGGTAATGATTACAATTTTTGTGTTCAATTAATCAAAATTTGTTTAAGTCGATTAATTTTGCTTAATTATAACGCACATACAGATCCACTTACATTGGCCTATACACATACAGCAAAGCAATGAAGTAATAAAATGAACTAGGATCACACTAATCCAGCACATTATTAATCTCACGTGCCCCACTCAATATGGCCGCCGATTGAGTGGGGCAACTCAGAATAATAATAACGTGCTGGATTATTGTGACCCTAGTTCATTTTTTTACTTCATTGCTGTGCTGTATGTGTATAGGCCAATGCCTTGGCTGGCGCTCGTGCAGAAAGTTTCTTGGGCAAACTCACCAGCCCACGTGGCTCCGTCGGCTAACAAAAGGGGTAGGAGTCCGGTGACGTCACGGACATCGACATCACCAGACTCCTCCCCCCTTCACTGCGTTAGCCGTCACGGACATCGACGTCACCGGACTCCTCCCCCTTCCCTTCGTTAGCCGACAGAGCCACTTAGGGAAGGGGGGAGGAGTCCAGTGACGTCGATGTCTGTGACATCACCAGATCGCCAAAGGAATTTCCAGAAGCTGGCAAAGAGGTAAGTGTTTTCATTAGCGATCAAAATAATTTTAATCGATCAAAAAGTTTAATGATTAATCGAGAAATTAATCTTTAATTTCCACAGCCCTAATATATTTCATTTGTATCTATATTCTTCACCACACACCTGAACTTCAATTCTGTATATAATAGCTCAATTAAATTAGCAAAAGTTATTTTTAGATTACTAAACAACAAGTCCAGTGTAGTGTAACAAGCTTTACCAATGATATGATTTCAACAGTATGACTGGTAAATAATCACTCCTTAGCAGTCAAGTGAGTTAATTAGGTAATTGCAGCTGACGTATGATAATAGAGATGAATTGGCTCCCTGGTTACTATTGAGCTGTACATTTAAGTATACCATCTTGAGTCATGTTGATTAAATGTAAAAACATACAGGTGAAACTCGAATAATTAGAATATCGTGCAAAAGTTCATTTATTTGACTAATGCAACTTAAAAGGTGAAACTAATATATGAGATAGACCCATTACATGCAAAGCAAGATAGTTCAAGCCGTGATTTGTCATAATTGTGATGATTATGGCTTACAGCTCATGAAAACCCCAAATCCACAATCTCAGAAAATTAGAATATTACATGCAATCAATAAAACAAGGATTGTACATTGAACGATATCGGACAATCTCAGAAAATGAGAATATTGTGAAAAGGTGCAATATTCTAGGCTCAAAGTCTCCCACTCTAATCAGCTAATTAAGCCATAACACCTGCAAAGGGTTCCTGCCTTATGAATGTATTGACAAAGGCTCTTTTTCAGTTTCCCAACAATCTACATCTATTATAGTCATGGCTGATAGTTTCCATGCCACGCCGCATTGAGGCAGTAATTGCTGCAAAAGGGGCCCAAACCAAGTACTGAGTACATATGCATGCTTATACTTTTCAGAGGTCCGATATCGTTCTATGTACAATCCTTGTTTTATTGATTGCATGTAATATTCTAATTTTCTGAGATTGTGGATTTGGGGTTTTCATGAGCTGTAAGCCATAATCATCACAATGATGACAAATCACGGCTTGAACTATCTTGCTTTGCATGTACTGAGTCTATCTCATATATTAGTTTCACCTTTTAAGTTGCATTAGTGAAATAAATGAACTTTTGCACAATATTCTAATTATTCGAGTTTCACCTGTATATGCATATAAATATCTCCATATCTACACTCTTTGGTACATTTACATGTATCAATGATTACACTGTGTGATGACTAGATACAGAACTAATTATATTTTTCCTTTCTACAAGTACAAACAAAGAGACAAAATAGGAATTCTACATAAAATATTAATCATTAATACAACCTAGTGATGCAGTATATCACATATGAAAATGGTTTCACGTTTCAGGAAACTTCTAACTGGAGAAATAATAATTAGTCAAAGTGGAAACTTTTGAGAAATTACCAACTGTTTGACCTATTATACACAGATAAACACAGGCTTTAGGGTTTGAAGCACATACATGTTTATAGGCTGTGTAACCCATTTCCCACTGGGTCATGTAAGATGACCCCAAGCAGCCTAGTAGGTGTACACTCTAAATGTCTCAGTTCACTTAAGTTATCAGGCATATTCTTCTGTCAGGCCTCAATTAGCAGACTCTATGGCTTCTAATGTCTTACTTGTAGGTTGATGCACACACAGTGGAGAGAGGCAGAGCAGGGAACACAAAACCAAAGTGTCTGCTTAGCATTTCTATCAGAAGGTTAGCAGGTACTTCCTCAAGTTGAAGTAGATTATTTCAGTCTCTAAGTTGCTCCATCAACACAGCTCCCTGTGGACAGGATCTCAAGAGGAAAATATCTTCCGGAAGCATCAGATCACTCTGAACAGGGCCTGAGTAATGTAAGACTCTTAGCATGGCCCTCCATAGGCGGAACTGAGAATAGAAAGGGATTTTCTATGACAACTCCAACTGGGGCAGAGCCCAGAGTGGAAAAACACTATGGAAACTTGCTCCAAACATGTTTTACCATCCCCAGCTCACCACTGGGCTAACTCCTCAGTGATTTTCTGGGTAGCATAAACATTCATAACTCTAGTTGTTAACACTTCTTACTTACAATACTGGAGCCTACTCAAAAGTAGCTTGCAGAACCAGTTAATAACCTAAACTTAGGAACTATTGCAGTACACAGTAAAGTTCAGCCTGACTACAGCCTAGCTGTACCTAGCAGACACAAACTAAACTAGGGACACTACTGCTTAAACCATGGTCCTTACATTTGCATGTTTTAGAAGTGTCAGAAAGAAGAACAGCTAGGAGGTGAAGTAGTCCATTACTATTGAAGCATAACTATGGGGTCAGTGTTTTTCCCCATAGTTCTCCTTAGGGTAACGGGAGGACACAAACTAGCGTCCTCCCGTTACCCTAAGCTCAGTATAGCTGTAGCTCGCGGTATACTGAGAAGACGGAGCGGATCCCGACATCGACGTCAAGATCCGCCCAGCTGCGTGAGTGACAGCTGGCTCTGCCTATCTAGAGGCAGAGCCAGCTTTACCCGCCCCCTTCCCCGTCCGTTCCGCCAGTCAGCGCTGGCAGATCGGAGCGGGGAGAGGGGAATCCAGCCCCTCCCCCTGTCACGGCAGAGAGCCGTTACAGGATCGAGAGGTGAGCGAACCCAGTATGTGTTCGCTCACCTCCCGATCTACTGAGCCGACCTGTGACAGTCTCATTGTCACAGGTCGGCTAGAAATATGAGGTGAGTGGAAATCACTCATCTCATAGTTCTCCTTTAAAACATTGTACACCCACTATTCACATTCAAACCTGCCTTTAGTGTTAAATGGTGATCCAGAAAGCAGGCTTCTCCTACTGGTCCTGCATAGAGGTATGTGAGTAGGGTAGTACACGAACAAAAATGAAAGTACTTTCTGACAGTAGCAGAGTAACTTGAGAAAACTTTTTTCCTCATTTTTGTTGACAACAGCACATACTGTACTCTAGACTGTCAGAAACAGAGCCCTATGGAATAATGAGCAAGAATTATGGCATCTACTTTTCTACAATAGCTCTAGTGTGGTAAGATTTCTGACCTAGCCAAAGTTTTCATGTCTTCCATGATATTATAATTGGCAAAGTACTGACAAGTATATCCATTAGTTAAATTTAAGAGAGTAAAGGTTATTTTGTCTCGGTGTTCAGTATTAGCCACATCTACAAAGCCCAATTATCACTAAGTATGTATATTTCTCTTTTATACTTATTTGCTGGTTTCTGTTCCAAGTGCTTCGGTGTTCCTTCCAGGTCTTAGCTTCTTATCACTGCAGACTATGCATTATCCATTTGAGTAATTACGCTTAAGATATCAACCTGATATTGAAACCTAACAATTTCTCAACAGTGTTTACAAACCATGCATCTATATTTGCTATCCAAGATTCTAAAAAAGCTTAAAGTCGCATCTTATCTGCCTCACAACATGAAACCAGCTTATTAAAGTAATATTTGCTGTTTCTGGAAAACTGTGACTAAGAATTGCCATGGTGATAAGAAGTTATAAGATGCTATTATCAGAAGTAGGCTCTCTGAAATGGATTGAAATAATTATTTATAGCTAAGTATTTTTCATACTCCTAAACCCACCTGGACATAATTTTCTTCCTGTCAGCAGTATATTTATTATTTGAGATGAAAAATGTAAAAGGTAAAGTATGAAAAATTCACATTTATAAATGAAGGAACACATAAAAAATTATGTCAGAGTGGAAACATAAAGGTTCAGATTTGCTTGAAATATAGTTAATTTTCAATGTTGAATATGGACCTTTTTTTTAAATTGATATTTTGCACAAATCGATAGAGCAAAAATTAATCTGCCTTGACACACTCAGTAGTGGATATCATAATCAAAAAGGTTACAGCCATCTACATAAATAATTACAAACTATACATAAAAACAAGGTTTCTAATACGTTAAACACATTGGAGACTATTTATAAAAGTGCCCAAGCTGCTAAAAGTGTCAAATAATAAGAAATATAAAACACATTTCAGTACACAACTTCTTTATAAATTGGCCACATTGATTAGTTTGTTCTAAGAAACATTTCAGAAGATTATTTATTCTTTACAAATCGTTAAAAACAGACATTATCCACATTAGGAAATCAATATTTTCAGCTGCTAAATAGACCTATAGATTTGCATTCTGAGAAGAAGTAGTAAAGCACCACTATGTTGTAGTACTGTAAAGCAAGATGCAGTAACGGTGTATGTAGTAAGAAAATATGACTGATTCCAAGCATATCATTCATACTCTACACTGACATTTATGAGGTCAAGTAATGATGTTGAACCAAAAGGATTGGCTCACAATTGGTTTTTAATCCATCCCAAAGGTGTGTAATAGAATTTAGGTCATGGTTCTGTGCAGGCCGCACAAATTCATTCCTGCCAAGCTCTCCAAACCATATACTGGACTTGTGCACAAAAGTACAGTAATGCTGAACAGAAAAGAGCCTTATCAAAGCTGTTGCCACAAGGTTAGAGGCACACAACTGCCTTAAATGTCGTTCTGTGCTGTAGCATTAACATTAACTTTCACCACAAAAACCTGAACTTAATAGGTTGGAGGGGAGTCCATAAAATAGGTGAGATGGCAAAGTATCCACAAAATTTTGGCCATATACAGTAGCTTCCCGTATGAAGTACCATATATAATGTGTCATAAAAAATGAGAACAAAAATCCTACAAGAGTACTATGTATTTTGTTAATGCATTACAATATATGAACTACACACAATAGTACAAAAATGGGTAACAGCTTTAACATTCTTATATGCTGTAGAATCAGAGTAAAATCATCATAAATAATATCCTATAGGTGCCAATTGCAGGTGATATTCTGATTCAGATGTTTTTAGCCAAATTAGGGCATACACTAATGTAACTGTTTGTGTTATTTATTGACCAGGAAACTGGGATATATTCTTCAGAATAGATGGATTGTGTCTACCCTTTCACAGCATTCCAATGTCTATGGTAGTCTTAGAATCCAAAATAATCAATGTGAAGCATCATTATCTAAAACATCTGCATATTACCCATGTTTTACTGGGCAGCATAGTAGTCAGTGTAGGTTTACATATAGAATAATTAATGGGAAATTACCAGACAAATGCCATGATTCCCACACATCTTGCAGCCTCGGCAGCAATACCACTGAAAACTATGGGGTCTATTCACAAAGCTGCCGAAGGATCTGGCCGTAGCTTCGGCCGATCCTTCGGCTAGCTTCGGCACCAGGACCCCTTCGGTTCAGGAGAACCGAGGGGGTGCTGTACGGGCTATTCACAATAGCCCGTACAGCTCCCGATCACGGCCGAGCGGCTCAGTCGAGCGCTGAGCCGTGCTGAAAGACGAAGCTGGCCGAGCGGCCGGCCATTGGCCGGCCGACAGCCTGCTTCTGACAGCTGGGCGGAGCCAGCCGTGATCTTACGGCTGGCTCCGGCCACTTTCAGAGAGATCAGCGTCCCTGGTTGCTAACCAGGGACACTGATCTCCAAGCATCTGACTCTCCCTGGCGCCCCGGGAGTCTCCTGCTCCCGGCCGCCAAGGAGAAAAACCCCGCTGTGTCTTTTTTCTTTATTCTGACACGGAGCGATGTCAGAATAGAGAAAAAAAAAAAAATCCCATTCAAAAGCATTGGGACATTACTATTGGCTATTTCTATTGCAATAGCCAATAGTAAACTAGCATTGTACCCGCCCTCTTTTGCAGTTCCCCACCAGGTCCACCAGCAGAGGGCGGGAACAATGCTAGTTTACTATTGGCTATTGCAAATTGAAATAGCCAATAGTAAACTCTCAATGCTTTTGAATGGGAATTTTTTTTTTCTCTATTCTGACATCGCTCGTGCCAGAATGAAGAAAAAAAGACACAGCTGTGTTTCTCTCCTTGGCGGCCGGGAGCGGGGGGCTCCCGGGGCCCCAGGGAGAGTTTTTACATTTTTTTAACTTTTTTTTTTTTTACAGCAGCAGAGCCGCCGGACAATAGGAAACTATTGGGCGGAGCTAGCTGTCACTGCTAGCTCTGCACAATCGTTTTCTATTTACTTTTTTCTACTTTTTTCACTCTTTTTCTGTTCTGCTCGGTGCCTCTGAGGGACCGAGCAGAACAGCCGAGCCAAATGCCGCTCGGCGGCATTCGGCTATACTCTCACTGCTGTTCGGGATCTTTCAGAATAGTCCGAACAGCAGTGTGAAGCCTGCCGGAGGTTCGGCTCAGCCGATCCAGATGTTGGATCGGCTGAGTCGAACTCCTTCTGCACTTCGGATCAGCCGAACATGCTGAGCATGTTCGGCTGATCCGAAGCCACACGAAGCAAGCCGATGTACGGCTGATTTCAGCCGATATACGGCTGAAATCAGCCGTACCAGCCTGAAGTGAATAGCCGAACAGTGTTCGGCTCACTTCACTTCTGATCGGTCATTCACTCGGCTGCCCTCGGCAGCTTTGTGAATAGACCCCTATGTATACCCACTGCTCAGCCTCTCTTCAGCTAAACATTGATGATGAAATGAAACAAAACAGTAGGCTATAGTCTGAAAACAGAAAATGTGTATCAGAGCTTTGCAATGCAAGATGGGGCTTGTGTTAAGTTCACTGTTGTGTTCACCACTCACAAAATGGATATAATACGTTTAATATCCCTTTTAAGCTTTCATAAAAAAATGGAATGCTTAGCTCACCCAGTGGGCCTCAACAGTTACTCAACAGTAAAAATTAATCAATTAAGCCTTGAACAATATATTGGATACATAAAAAAATAATGGCCCAGGGCTTCAATTTTTCATCCCAGGAATTCTGTAGCACACCAGTTCACTCCACTCCCTTGTTGATAGGTTAGAGGTCTGACCTATTTCACTGGCTTTAATATTTTCTGCATCACTGACCCAGAACAGGTATGCAGATTAGGAAAGTCAAATAAATGTCCTTATTGTCATACTTGTTCTGGGTCACTGACTCAAAGCATTAAAGCAAGACGGTCAGCATGACAGCCAAGTAATTCGCATTTTCAGAATTGAGATGGCAGCAATGGCAAATCCCATGTTTCCCTTAAAATTTTTCACAGTAAGCAATCCGTTTTAAACCTGTCTTGGAATTGTGATTAGTACTAAAACAAGCAAAGAAAGAAAAGAAATTAAAACGAAACAGACTTGAAGAAGCAGGCCCTCCCAAATCACATAAGAGGAGCTCTGTGATATCTGTGTAGAAGAAATGAAAGCACAGTTTCAGTGGTTTCTGGATAGTGTCAATGAATCAGTGTTTGCATTTTCTTCTCACCTGGAACTGCTGTGTAATAATAATGTTAAACAAAGCAAACAACAGCCAATCATAATCAGCTTTCTTTACTCTTGGGCACTGCTAAAAAAAAAACTTCCACCCTTACTGTAGCATTATTCCATTTACAATTAAAATGGCATTCTATCCAACCTAAAGAAAGTCATTTAGACTTCTACTGTGGATTGAAAATTATTCCAAAAGTGCACACAGTAATTCAAGGTGCACAGGTGTTGTGTATTGTGGAATATATAAAAATGATAGGCACCTTGGTTTATTAGTGGGGTCACAATCCAGTGCTTCAATCTAAATGTGCCACATTTCTTAGAGCGCAGCTGCCAGGTTGTAATAGGAACCTGTCATCACATTAGTTTGCAGTTGCTTCTAATAAAATATCCAAATCCAATAAATGTAAGTTGAACAGTTTCGCAGTTTCATAAAATATAGAAGCTGAAAATGTCTTACATGTTTCTCTGCTGTGCAATTCAAAATAGGTAGTTAAGCTAGACATAAAATCAGCACTGTGATACAGAAGTTGCCACCATTAAAAAGCCCATACATTTGCAGATTATTTTTGCAGGAGTTTTGTATGAAACCTTCTCTGTCAATAGTCTGGATGTCTATGGGCCGCTGGTTATTACTTGACTGCAGTAGATAAAGACATGGGGGGTGATTTACTAACCTAAACACACGCACGCACCTTTCAACTTTCCAACCTAATGATTATCCATTCAAGATTGACAATGCAACTGTTTGATATCAGCATTATATATTTGTAGCTCTGAAACCACCATGGATGTCGTCTCCATATGATATGGACAGTCAGAACCTGTCTGTCTTTTTAGATTTTAATTAAGTCCATCTACAATGAAGAAGGATTGCTGGACTTCTAGGTTAAAGTTTTGGCTTAATGCAAGTTCTCCTGTTGCAGATATGTGTGCAAGGCAGTTGTGGTCAACTTTCTTCTATAGCTGGCCTAAAGTGAGAGCATTCACATCATCAAGGGGCTGTACATATTATTCAATGATTTCAAAGCCACAGAAAGCAGCAGACATACAACAGGAGATGGTCAGAGAGTAGGAACATGCTGCTGGAGACATTCAGAAACAGTGAACATACTAGAGAAGTTGTTGGAGACTGGAAAATATGCTTCAGTAACAGTCATAGATTGGAAACACATTACATGAGACTGCTAGAGATCACTGCTGTTACATTCTCTTCACAAATCAATGCTTTCACATTTGGTCTCCCTACAGATTCCTTAAAAATTTATCAACGCAAGCAACACAATGTAGAGCTAATTTACACAACATCACCTTGCAATTCATGCAGGGCTTTGCACAACACACTTGCTGGGTGTGTACACACTACAAAGGTGTTTAGATTCCACCCATAGATCATGCTGGGAGGGAACACACTACAGAGGTGTATACTTGTTTGTGGCGTGTTTATAAGGTTAGTAAATCAACCCCATTATCTCTAATCTGGCTATGCTCTGTAGAAAGGCTGTGCAAATCTTAGGCTGGATGGGCAGATTTACAAATGACAGACAAAACAGCTTTTATATATGTATTTTGATTTTGTATTTAGCTGTTTGCCTGGAGTTCATCTTTACACACTAAGATTTGTTTGGGATTGTAGGACCCCTCTGTATTTTATGCAAAACATGTCACCTCCCTGATTGAAGGTGACAAGGTGACTTTTCTAGCTGTCCAGTGGAACACAGCTCACCTATAGGAATGAATGCGGTCACAGCAAGCTTGCGCACTAAGAGGAGTCAGTGGAGACATTATTATTTGAAAGGTTGCCCGGTGTCAGACAGGGCCATACAGTGAAGATTTCTGGAACAGGGAAGGACATAAGTATTCAACATGACAGGCTGCCCCCACTGATACTGTGGATTTATTAAGGGACAATTTAATTTAAAAGATTGTGAAACGTAACAGTAAATCACAACAATTTTGCAAAGCAGGACAAGTGTGCTCACAAGACTTGTACAGCGAACACAGAAAAAAATGACCTGCATCTCCATGAACATTGTACTGACACTACAAAAAGTATTATCTGCTGTAACAATGCGGACTGAGTTTTAAAGAAAATGTGTGTCAAGACAAATTGAGGGGCTGCAATTAGTGAGCTTCTTCTGAAAATGCTAGCTGCCTGAAAATCATAAAGATCCAGTGGCTTCAAAACTTTCTAATTTACTGACTAAGAACAAGCAAGCCAGTCAAAACTTCGAATTTAACTATTTGTCCCAAGTCAGTGACTAGGAAAATCCTGAAGCCATTTGAAAAGCATAACAGTCAGGTGACTAGTTTTACAGAAGATCAAGCATGACAGCATTCATATTTCTGTAAGCACTGTCTCCAAACACCAGGCAAATAGCTAAATACGCAGGTGGAATACATATATGGGAGCTGTTTTACCTGCCAAAGGATTTGTACTTTTGTACATTCATTCCTGAAATGTACACAGCTTTGCCATACTGCAGTGCCCTGTCTAGCAGGGCAGGAGACGCAGCTAACATTTACAGGTCTTTTCCCTCCCCCAGCGTATTACTGTACAGTGGAAAAAGAAGCAGCAGACTGGTGACCCCATCTCTCTCTCACTCTGCTCACTCCTCCCCCTTGTTAGCATACTACCATTGCAGCGCAACTGACTGTCCCCTTGTGTTACTTCTCTCTCTCCTACTCTGAGCTCTGTTGTATAGGGAATTGCAAAAAGCTGATGCTAAATTACATTTAGGTACTGGTTACAAAAAATACATTGAATGATTAAATACAGAGCTGTGTTTTTCTTCATCTGCTTGGAGTTCAGCTTTAAATGTAATGCAACAAAAATTATGAACTTGACTGGGACAGCTTGACTATGTTTAATAGTTGCTGAATCAATATAATATATTAACATGCTGTAAGACGTTCTACAATAACAGGTAGGAAATTGGAGCAGAATAACATCATTGCAATTCAAGATCGTGTGCAAGTTATAAAGCACACAGCCTAACATCAAGCTTACCTAATCTGTTTCATGTTTCCTTTTACAATGAGCTGTACATTAGAAATGTGCAATATACCTGTCTATTGGTAATAATTGGAGCCCTGTGTATACATTTTGTAACAGTTGCAAGGCAATACCATAATATAGCCATCTTCAAGACAGTTTAATTGGAGTACTAATATTGAAGTAGCTGTAAAACATTTCAAATAATGATATGGAGATAAGTGAAAGAACCTAAAGGTAAGACAAGTAGAATACAGCTGAGGCAGCAAGAACAGAAGACATAGAATATAGGTATGATCAACTCAGGAGAATCACTGATTCAGCACTGTTTTACTCTCCAGAATGTTTTCATGCAAATCCGTCTGATCTGTGGAGCATTACACAGTTTGGACTCTAAGCAATCATGAGATTTATGAACTGTATGATTCTCCGCAGACTAGACAAATCAGCATGAGTATATCCGAGAGAATAAAAAGAGCACAATTCACCATTCACCAGGTTTTTAAACTGATTTTCTCATCACTAATAGGGTCATGTGGAATGGATTATGAATATTTAAAAAAGATGAGCTCCCTAAAGAAGAGGCTAGAGCCCCCAGAGGAAGGTCTTTAACAAGCAGGTAGAGTCTGAAAAGTATTCAAGGGATGCCAGATTGCTCTATATTTATCCAATTGGTGGTTCACTGTAACCGTTTCTAGCTAAAATGATCTTTTACACATTTATATAAATCCGAGAGAGTCAATGCCGCTTTTTTGTTTCCAATTCACTGTGCTTTGTACTAGTCATAAAGTGAATAGCAAACTTTTTCATAAGTAGTTACCGGAAGAGTGATCCCAGCAAGTGAGGGGTCAAGTGGGATATCAACACTTATCTTCTTAATTACCATTTTTACTCATTTTCAATACTTCCTGGTTTCAATACTGAGTGTGGTAAAGATCCCCAAGATATGTACGTATGTCTTGTTCATATTGGATTATTATTGTTTTTTCAGGACACTTGGTATGTTTTTTTCTAGCCTTAACTATAAACTGGTTGCCTAGTATTCTGCATAGAGCCTATGGAAAAATAAACTATATCATTATATAAGTGCTTCTATTAAATGTGTTAATGTGCTTCCAGGATGATAGCACAAGATGAAAGTGAATTTCCATTAAATAGGCTTTAAACATGTAACTAAACTTCCACTAATTAAAATAATAAATCTGTTTCATTTTCTGTACACTAGTTGCCATTCTGCAGAGAAGCAATAATTACACATGCTTTCCACAACAGTGTTGCTAGGTAACAAATAATACAAAAGCTGTCATACCAGACAAGCATCTTGACATTACTAACTGGATACAACAAAATAGATCTCGTATGAGTTTGCTGTGAAAGGCACCTTGCTCCATTTTTACACATCAACGAGTTATTGGCCAACTCAGAAGTCATTAGCTTATCTTTCTCCTGTAATAGAACCCTCATTAATTTATCTTGATACAATGGAATTTAAATATATTTAAATGATTAAGACCCAACAATAAATTCTATGGACCTAATGCATTAGAAAGCAAAATCACATATCACACATTAGGTGTAATTTCAAGCAGTATAATTGGATGATAAGTGAGAGAAAAGTTAGGCAATATCAACATTTGAAAAATGGTGCAGAACCAGCTCTGCTATGCCTCCCCTATAGTTCAAAACACATATGATATTCCACTTACTTTAAGCATGTGAAGATGGTTGCTGATTGGTTATATCACCTGTCTTTTCATGTGAAAGATCAATACATTTTCAGTATTCATATATAGGTTTGATGTGGTTTAGCGCACTCACAAGACAGCACATTGAAGCAAAAAAAAAAATCCCACCACCATTGATCCATTCCTTTAGCTTACTTTACCTGTAGCTCATTCCCCTTACCAGAGCATTGGCAGAACCAGTTCAAACACTCTCCTGCTAATCATACCTCGCTCAGGTTTGTGTGGCCTGTATATAATAAACTGCCTTTATCGCCTTTCAAAGTAATGCAACTAATAAACAAGGTTATAGTAAAAATAAACTGCTTACCTAGTAAGGTTCTGATGCTTTTTCATGTAAATGTGATAAATGTTTTAGTCACCCTCTTGGCTTTCATCTATTTTTAATGAAAACTCCACTCAAGCTTAAGCCTTGACACAGGGCCTAATCACAGGGAACACTCTCTTCTAAGTACCACATGTTCTCAGCCATGCATTGCTGTACTAATCCTTGTAATGCTGGAACTCACATTGCATGCTCCTTGCCGCCTCACACTAAATGCAAGTACTAAGAATTGTTTTGCAGCCACCAATCAGTTTTGTAGGCATAGTAGGGTGACCTGGGCCATGGCACACCACATCAACACAAGTCACCACTTAGACACATACAAAACAATTGGATGCCACCACAGGTTGCCACATGGCAGTGCAGCAGACAGCACTGCCATGTGGGGTCCTGAATGGAGTGTACACATTGTAGAGTCCAAGTTCAAGTTTAGAAAAAAATGTGAACACTTTCAGTAAATTTTATGAATCATTATATAACCTGTACAGTAAATACAGGGACTTACCACCACAACCTATCGATTACAAAATATTAGTTTATATGGAGGAAACACTTCACCAGCTTTCCCCCATTATGGTGGAGTCTTTAAACTTACCCTTTCAAGTACCTCAATCTCTAGTTACTTCCAGGAAAGGAACTATAAACTTATATCTAGATGGTGCAGATGTCCTGCGATGCTACATCACATCTATCCATCTATTTCAGAAACATGTTGGACATGAGATCAAGACCATGGAGATTATATGCATATATGGTGGGGCTGTGTAAAGATTCAACCATTCTGGCAGCAAGTATTTCAGGCATAAAATAGGATGCAAGATACAGATGTTCAGGCACTCCTGTAGTGGTATTTCTTTCCATGCTCCCTGGGTCCATACGCTCTGTTAAATAAGATATTTTATGTGTTTTCTTAATATTAGCTGAACAGTGATATTGAGCCAGTGGAAATCCATGGCAGAACCTTCGCTAGCCATCTTGGCAGATACAATGAACAAATTAATGCATATAGAGAGACTGGTGGCAGGGTACATGGACAGAGATGAACAGTTTCTCCAAATCTGGGGAGGTTGGTCCCTGTTTTGTTCTTCAGTGACATTTAGGGATATGTTGTGGTCTTGAGATCAACATATCCCTAGTACCTGTTATTTCATTTGATGATTTTACATATATTTGTTAGGCATGTAACTGGTCACTCCATGGGCCCCTCCCTCTCCTTTTTTTTCTTCTCCTCTCTCTTTTTCGTTCTCTTTCTTTCTTTTTTCTTTTTTCCGTTAATATATAATATCATGTTTATTTCTTTCTAAATGTGTAGTTGTGTAATTTAATATTCAATGTGAACGATATGATGTTTTAAGTCTTACAGCTTTAAGTGTGATTAGTATGCAATATGAAATTTGAAACACCGGTTTATTTATGTAATCAACATTTTTTTGATTGTTACAAAACATTTTGGCGAGATGTTTGAATTTTATTTAATGTGTGATAGCTCTGGCATTGCGTGATACAATACATATTACTGCATCCGTTCACAATGCACTAGCCCATCCTCTGAAAATCAGCATTTTAGCAGACGGGCTAGTGTGAATGGACCCTTACAGACCTACACTGGAAGGTTTATTGTGATTGCAATTTAAAATGACACTTAACACAGGAGCTAAACCCTAAAAAGGCATTCAAGTACGCTAACTGTAAACAAAAATGTAACCTCAGATCATCTCTGAATTGGTGCTGGCACTGTGCTTGCTTCTGGAGAGTGGCTACTTTTGTTCCCCATGATCCCTGTCTTTGTTGTAAAGTAGCCACCGCTCCAAGCTCACTCCTGTGATGGACTTCAATCTCACATTTAGTTTACTAATTTGTATTGAGATTGTAGTGCATTACAGAGTGGCTACTTTTCCACATGCACAGGGACCATGGGGAACAAAAGTAGGAATCCTCCAGAAGGAAGGACAGTGTCAGCATGAATTCAGAGATGATTTGATGATATACAGCTGAGTGATGCACAAACAAAGGAATTTTTTTTGTTAATATTTAAGGTGCTTGAATGCATTTTTAAGATTTAATTCCTGAATTTAGTGTCACCGTATTTTTTAATGCAAAAGAGATATCCTCCTACAAAAATATCCAATGAAATGTAACACTTTTTTCATACGTCATTGCATACAAATGCTAATTTTGAACCTGATGTTGTTCTTACACTAAAAAGCAGCACTCACAATTAATTAACTTTTTTGAATGCTAGTAAGTGGTGCAGTTAGGCACATTGTAACCACGTATAAGCAATCAGCTATGGGCTAATACACTGAAACCTTCATTTATTCCTTAAGTTATTTCTGCCTTGATTTTATGTTTAAAACTGATTAGGCTTGATGAGACCGGAAAGCTGTCTTCTGTGTTCCAAACCTTCATAGGTTTGGATGTAATAGTTCCCTCTTTCATGGTTTGGGGAATTTCAGCAGCAATAAAAAAATAGGCAACAATGAGCTATATTATTGAAAGTAATCTTTTAAATCAGATGCATTTTTTTGGTCAGACAGCTTAGAAAATTAACTTTTTCAAGGTCTTGCTGAATATGTACAGGGCACTAATTGAACATAATGAGCGTTTCACCCACACACAGCTACATATCAATTAGAACAGATGACTTACATATATGCACTAGAGATCATCAAACTTCTTTAAACCAACTCTGCTGATGATTCTGCTGTCTAATCCATCTGATCGAATTTGTGGTGAGAAAATCTTCCAGTTTTATTTAAAAAAAAACGAATTATCCCTTTAACCCTAGAAGTAGATCTGAACAGTAATTTCTTAAAGATTGGCAAGTGCTTCTGCACTTTTTTTCTCAGCTATATCTGTATTGTGGTAGGAGAGTCAAGGATAGAGATGGTATTTAATACAGTATAGGCCTATTATGAAATTAATAAAAACAGTAAAAAAAAAAAAATGCTTACCCACACTGGTAGTACCATTCATGTAAGAATGTTTTGACAAAATGCCTCAAGAACTGGAATTGCAGCTTATTCAAGTATTTTGGAACATTACATTCTAGATTTTATGGATTAAAATGTCAATAACCTCTAGGACAAGGGTCTCAAACCTCCAGCCCTCCAGCTGTGGTGAAACTACAAATCCCATGATCGGGAGTCATGTCTGTGGCTGTGAGAATCTTGCAATGCCTCATGGGATTTGTAGTTCCACCACAGCTGGAGGGCCGGAGGTTTGAGACCCCTGCTCTGGAAGAATAGGAAATCTACATGATTTTTTGGTTTGTGGTAAGCATAATCCATTAAAGGAGGGTAAAAATCTAAATTGGGTTTTCCACAAAAAGGTATCTTTAGCTGAGCACCATGTACAAATATGTAGGTAAATCCATTTTTTACTTGACCGATTTAAAACATTCAATATCTATAGTGGAGGAATCTACCAGGTTGAATGCCCTTGTAAAAAAAACATAACATAGTAAAAAAAACATAACATAGGAAAAACAAAAGGAGTTGTGAATTAGAATAGGTGGGCGTGTTCAAGATATTTTTTAAAAGCAACTAATATGAATACCTGAAATTTGACTTTATATGAGGGGTAATGCAATGATTCATACTGAAGACACTTACGATGTAAAGAAAATACAAATTGTCATAAATCACAACACACAAATGAATATCAATCCAATTCAAGTTTTGTTTACTCAGAAAAAAAACTGAATTTCTGATGAATTCCAAGTTTTTCTTTAAATATACTATATGGAGTTTTCCTGCGTTTGGCTGTTAATTCAATTGCTGATCAGCTCTGTGTATTCTCACACACTGCGAAAAACTGTATTTATGTTTAAGTCATCCCTGTCCTGATACATGTTCTCCCTTAGTAAGCACTTTACAGGGGTTATTTGTATGAGCCCCCAAAACATGTTACAGCTATTTCTATACTGTACCCTCAACCTTGTATTGACTAAAGATGTTTCTGTACTTTTAAATGGAGTGTGGAACTTTAATTTGAAATCCTGCAATATTATTCTAAATGCAATATCAGAAGAGGCCATGTTATCACAAAAAGATACTGAAAGTAGCTCAATTTTAATAACAATTAAAGTTTTGGAGCAATGAGTGATGAAGTGCAGTTACTCACAGCAACCAGTCGAAAGAGCGCTTTTAGCAGTTTATTTCAGGTGTAATTAGATCTTATTTTTGATTGAATTCCTGTGATCTTTGTGCTATGTAACCAAATGCATTGTCATATACAACACAAAAATATATAATAAATAATTTTATAATGGTCATTAAAAGAACTCTGACAACCTTAGGATCTGGATTGTCATTTATGCCAATTTAGCAAAAAATGTTGTGCTCATAAACACTCATTTTCTGTGTGTAGAGCATCAGCAGTTTTTACCTAAGTCTGTCTCAAGTAGAAAACCACTCGAGCATTGCTTGTTTGTTGAGATATGCATTTCCTATAGAGTTAGCTTAGGCTGACTTTTCTGCAGAGGGAGGATGAATTACTGAGAGCAATACATGGGAAACATACTGTTTAGTGGAGTAATTATTCACCAATTCATCTACTGGACTTCACTGTACCAATAATTCACCTCTGTGATGATAACTGTATTATTACTGTATGATAATTGTATGCAAACATGGCACTATTTAAATTGCATCTATTGCAAAAAGGCAATATTCCGGTTCCCTAATCATAAGTTAAATGATGTAGTGTATGTTGTGTATAAGTTAAATGATGTAGTGTTGACCTGTCAATCAGGTCATAAAAGTGAAGGAATCTTGTCTAGCTTGCAAGTACCTATGAATGTTTGAATCAATCCCTGTGTGCACAGGGAGTCACACCCATCTAAACTACACACATTATATAGTTCTCCTCTTGTGTCCCTGAGCACTGATTCACACCAATATCCAGTACACTGCAACGTACAAGTTTGCACCTGTTGCATTAAACAGACCATTGAATAAAATGGGCTCAACTGCACCTCAACACATGACAATCTGTGGCAGGTTGCATCTCCATGCTGTTTGGCAGGTGCATTGGGGTTCCACCAATGCACGTAATATGAGTTATTATGTGCTGCAGTCATTTGCGCTTACCGCATGCAGTGTGGTGTGAATCAGCTCTCATTTGGAGTCAAACCCCCCTTTATTCAATTGTCTAATAAGAGAGCCTTTATTAGGGAGTCACCACAAGGTGCTTTCACTTTAAGAATATTTCAGAAGATAAATATCCCTCTACATGCAGTACTCTCTTTTGCTTACCCGAGATACGGATGCAGTTTACCCTCGGGGGGGTTCTGCCTCTTTTCTCAGTCATCAGTGTGCAGTCCTGTGAAGAGGTCTACAGCTAGCACAGGCTGATGTAAGGTAAATAACAGGATATTACTCTAGGATGGGAAGGGAGTTTGGGACTTTTGTATGTGTGTGTATCTTTTAAAACTGAGCATCCTTATGTTCAGACAAGTTCACTTCAAGGAAAACCAGTAAACAAAATTTTTAAGAATTGGATTCTCCACAAAGGTTAGTCTAAGAGTGCAGCTATACCTTTCAGGAATAGGTGTGTGCTAGTGAGCTGAGAGGAAACCAAAAGTGAGTAATAGTAAATAACTGTGAACACCTATCTGTTATATACAGGTGAAACTCGAAAAATTAGAATATCGTGCAAAAGTTCATTTATTTCACTAATGCAACTTAAAAGGTGAAACTAATATATGAGATAGACTCATTACATGCAAAGCAAGATAGTTCAAGCTGCGATTTGTCATAATTGTGATTATTATGGCTTACAGCTCATGAAAACCCAGATACACAATCTCAGAAATTTTTTGGCAGTGTGGGCAGGTGCCAAGTCCTGCTGGAAAATGAAGTCAGCATCCCCATAGAGCTGGTCTGCGGAAGAAAGCATGAAGTGCTCCAAAATCTCCTAGTAGACGGCTAAGTTGCATTAGTGAAATAAATGAACTTTTGCACAATATTCTAATTTTTCGAGTTTCACCTGTAGGCGTCAGTCACAGAGACTGATCTGTTCACTGCCTGAAATGAGGGCTGATAATGAACACTTTCTTTAGACTGTTGAAGAATGGTAAAACTATCAATGAACAAAGCTTTAGTTTTCTTTCATATAATCCTAACAGCACCTTCACTTTATGACAACTTTTCAGTGACTGCACTGAAACCATAAATCCTTATGGTTTGCCACTTCTGCTCAGACAGAATACAAGTAAATAATAAAAATCAAGTAATCCCTGTTAGGTAAGGCAGCACCACTTTAACAATTCAATGAAGGGAATTCCGCGTATACTTATGACAAATCCTGGTACATTCCTGAATACATTATGTGCAGAAAATTATTTTCAGAAGAACAACATAGCTCCTAATCATTGTTTTGGCCTGGCATAAAGAAACGTAACTATTTAATTACCAAAAGTGTTATGCTACACTATTATCTTTTATCCAACTTCTAAATTATTACACTGTTAGTTTGAAAAGCAAGTGTAAATGAAAAATAGTGGTAAAAAAGCACTTGAGTGTTTAAACAATCACTTTTTACACATTTATTTCTAATGGATCTTGTGACTGGGGGCATCTTTTGCCTTCATACTTTGTGCTAAAAGGTGTTTCTCTTTTTTTATCTTAGATAATTCAGAGGTATAGCAAGTCTTTAACAGTGGTCTGCTTGTGTGTCTAGTTCTAACTTTATCATATCTATTGCCCGTTTCCATTTTTGACAACTAACGACCACTGATAGCAGTGATGGAGGAAAAGTATGTGCAAGTAAGTATATATATATATACACACACAGGTGAAACTTGAATAATTAGAATATCGTGCAAAGTTTGGGTGGTGACAGAAAAATGCCAGAAAATAAGACAGAGGTTATATTATATTTGGTAGCAATAATACATTTATGAAATGTTGTAAAAATGCTAAGAACTTTCATGTGTATTGATCATTAGCCCAGCTGCCAAGTGATTTGTTAGAAAAAGAAAAGCTTTCCTCATATCATACAAATGTAAAGTTGAAAATATAAATTCCCCTCACAGCAGTGATTCTTTATGTGTGTGGATTTATTGGCTCTGGATGAAGCTAATTAAGATGTTGCAAGCTGTCTGAGCAGTCTAAATAGGGAAGAGAAAAAAATAACAAATAAGGCAGCTCCCTAATCTAAACAAACACAAACCCCTTCCAGTGAGCTTTCATTTCACATTTCTTGGATAATCAGAAATACATATTTTGGCTGCCTAACATACAAGAAAACATTGTGGAAATGTGTAGTTAGCACTTTCCAGTTGCCTTGTTTTATTTCCTAGGATCATGCTGTACATTCTCCTTTGTAACATTGCACAATGATGTTTCATTTCTAACAAATCTACAAAGGTTGATTTTTTTCTTTGAAAAGTTAGCTCAGCTGATCAACAAAACAAGCAAAGTTATATGACACATACCCAAATAATGTGTATGTCAAGCCAAAATGATTTTTTTAGTTTGAAATGCATAAGGAAGGGTAAATGTCCAGACAGCAACTGAGGGTAAACAGAGACATTTAAAAGAGGTTTTTCAGAAAATTGTTTAACAAAGAATGGTTATGAAGCAGGGAAAGCCTCTACATAAACCTCTTAAGGATGCCCTTAGATATCATACTTTGGGGTTACTTTGGGGTTGATTTACTAACCTTATAAGCACACCATGAACATGTATATACCTCTGCAGTGTGTTCCCTCCCAGCATGATCTATGGGTGGAATCTAAACACCTTTGTAGTGTGTACACACCCAGCAGGTGTGTTGTGCAAAGCCAAGCATGAATTGCAGGGTGATGTTGTGTAAATTAGCTCTATGTTGTGTTGCTTGCGTTGATGAATGCAGGAATGTAAATGCATGAGCTAACCATTTTTGTCTAAACTGTGAAGCAGCATTATATATGCATCATGTGCATGATTTTTCCATGTATGGCATTAGTGGAAATATGCTTTTAGAGACTTTTGGTTGATAAATACGTTTTGCTGTGTGAAAATCACACGCACCTGGTGCGTGCATGTGTTTAGGTTAGTAAATCACCCCCATTTGCCTCTACAGCAGAGAGCCCTTTCATTCGCCTTCCCCAAAGGGCATACCTAATATTGTATACATACAGTATATGCTTGGTGGAGGCACAGGCAGCAATAAAAATTTGTCTGGAGTTTCAAGGTCTTAGTGTAGCAGTCTATGTTAAGATGAAGAGAACTGTATTTAAATGCGTTGAAATAGTATTGATTATACAAATTCTATATATCTTTAAGTAACATAAATAGTATTTATTCATTAAGCAAAAAAGATTCTGAATTATCAATACATGTGCGATACCTTTGGTAAACACACAGTATAGAATTATAATAATAAATGGACACAGTGCTGGCTACAAGCTTACATATACCTTAATCAGGCAGTAGATATGTTAACAGTAAATATGTAATGCATACACAGAAGCAGTGTGCAATAAGAATATAGTTTAATAAAGTCCTGAAAGCTGCATAAACACATTGACCAGGACAAAGTCCATTACACAATCATCTTAGCCTATGACAGCAAATCACAGAACAATTGAGCATGGAATGTTTACAAACTGCATTGCTGGTCAGAGGACACCGATGACTACCGCAGTAGTGTACTCAAAGCGGGTAAAGAGTATGTTCTGACCTAAGTACAGACAACGGATGGGTATATCTCATGTGATGGTGGCAGCATACTTAGGTCAGTTGACAGTGCCACTGGTTCAGATGGAGCAGAGGAGTCTTCTAAATAGTGCCAAATACATCAATTATATTTTAGGTGCCTCATTGACGACCAGTGTAAGAAGCAGTGATGTACAGTGTAGTCCATGCTAGGTGAGGCATTTCCCCCTACATGCCCTGCCCCCAGCCCACCTTCACACTGCCCAAGCCTGCACCATCATGCCCCAGACCCGCCCCCAACCTGTTCACCAAGCTGTGTGGAGGAGGGAGGGAGAAGAGAGGTGACAGGGAGGAGCATCCCTGTTCGCCATCTGTAAATAACAGGCAGCGCTCCGTCCATGACAAGGCTTTCCCCGCTCTGTCATTTGTTACAAGCCGCTCTGAATGGAGAAAAAGCTGTCAGCTTCCGACTTGAAGCTGACAGCTTTTCCCTCCATAATACTAGCTGAGGCTCTGCCTCACCTGCCTCCCCTGACCGCATGTCCTTTACTTTGGCCATCAGTGGGAGAAAGTATGCCCCTTATATTAGAAATTAATACTAAGAATACAACATTCTTCCCAATGACCATCAATGTAAGGGAGATTCCTCTTCCTGTTGGCCACCAATGGCATATTTCCCACTGGCCATGTGGGTTTTCTATATAACAAGTGTCCCTTACACTAGCGATCAGTGAAAGAAAGCATGTCATTTGGGTATGATTCCACAGAGGCTGTGTTTCCTTTTTTTTTTTTCAAATTCTTTATTTTTGAAATTTCAAACATTTTGTAGACACAAAGAAAAGAGAGTATTATGCAGGACAGGTACATAGAGGCAAAAATAGGACATTCTAGACAAGTCAGAGGAACAGTAGAACAAGCTTGTTCCACTGAGATCCACAGTTTGGACCCTGCATGGCGGCACCAATCCAGTACCCTGGTCAAATGACAGGCTGCGTAATAAAGTGTCACATCCGGAAGTGCAATGCCGCCACTGGACTTTGGCAGACGCAGTAAGGAGTATTTAAGGCGGGGGGGTTTGTGAGCCCACAGGAACCTGGAGAAGACCCAATTCACGGCCTGTAGAAACCAGGTCGGAACTCGGATTGGCAATGTTTGAAACAGGTACAGGAGACGGGGCATAATATTAATTTTCGATGATGTTACACCTGCCAAACCACGAAAAGTTGCGTGTGTGCCACCCCGTAAGATCCTGTTTAAGTTTGTGTAAGAGGGGGGAGGGGGGGGAAGTTCATCGAGAACACGTCTGCTAAACATCGTGGGATATGGGTGCCTAAGTACTTAATTGTAGAGTCCGACCATCGAAAGGGGAATGTGGATTGTAGCGCCGACACTGTCCGAATTGGCACGGAGACATTGAGTGCCTCCGATTTTGTGTAATTGATTTTAAAGTTAGACAGGACACTGAATGTCCGAAATTCCTCCATCAAGTTAGGAAGGGAGATCAGGGGGTTGGATACGAAAAACAACAAGTCGTCCGCATAGGCCGCTACTTTTTGGAGTGTTTTGATACCTATGGAGGGTCGGTAATATCAGGGTGTGCGCGGATTTTGCGTAGAAAGGGCTCCAGAGTAAGGATGAAAAGCAGGGGTGACAAGGGGCACCCCTGTCTAGTACCATTTGAGATCTCAAAAGACCGGGAGATTTGGCCATTTACCTTGACCTGGGCGGTTGGGCGCGAGTAAACGGCTCCAATCCAGGTCAACATACGTTTACCCAATCCCAGGTGACGCAGAACTTGCGTCATGAACGGCCAGCTCACCCGGTCAAATGCCTTTTCGGCGTCTGTAGATAGCAGCAGTAGTGGGGTCTTCCTGGCATGGGCCGAATGGAGCACACCCAGAACTCGGGTAGTGTTGTCCCGGGCTTCCCGGGACGGGACAAAGCCCGCTTGATCCGGGTGTACTACTGTGTGGATGTGAGTAGCCAGTCTAGTGGCCAGGATTTTAGTGAAGAGCTTTAGATCCACATTCAGAAGGGAGATCGGTCTGTAGCTAGGGCAGAGTAACGGATCTTTATCCTCCTTCGGGATTACTGTGATATGTGCTCTCAAAGAGTCGACAGGAAATGGGGATCTATTACCTACAGCATTAAATGCCAGAATAAAGTGTGGGGCGAGTAGATCGCGGAGCAGCTTATAGTATGGTAGGCTGAAGCCGTCTGGGCCTGGGGCCTTGCCCGTTTGCGTACAAGCAATGGAGAGTGTCAGTTCCTCAGGGGAGATAGGTGCTTCAAGGGCGGAGATGGCCTCGTCAGAAAGGCTCGGCAGGCCAGAGCTAGTCAGGTAAGAACTGAGAGATTCTGCAACGGCAGAACTAGGGTCCATCGAGGCTGACTGAGGGAGATTATATAAGGAAGAGTAGTATCTTCTGAACGTTTCAGCAATGTCCGCTGGGAGCGACACCCTACCACCCGGTATAGAATTAATTTCCGGTATATAAGAGGAGGTACGTTGGTCTCGCAACGCACGAGCTAGGTATTTTCCGCATTTGTCACTGTGCTCATAAAAGGTATTTCTACACCTAGTGAGCAGCAGTTTAGCGCGGTGTAGGCAATGGGACTTCAGGCGGTTACGTAGAGCAGTAAGCTCTCCTAAAGTCGATACTGCCAGTGAGTGCTTGTGTTGAGCTTCAAGAGAGTGGATGTCTGCGAGAAGTTTATTCGTCAGTTCTGTTCTGGCTTTTTTAAGTCTTGCACCGTGTTTAATAAGGATTCCTCTGATGTAGGTCTTGTGGGCCTCCCAAAGGATCATCGGGTCACAATCCTGGGTGGCGTTCATAGAAAAGTAAACCTCCAGTTCTTTGCGAACATCGTTAAGAACGGCAGGGTCCTGGAGGAGAGTCTCATTAAGCCTCCAGTTAAAGGGTCTGGAGGGAAGGGGCGTCAGGTCAATGTCGAGCGTTATTGGGGCGTGGTCTGAAAGGGTGATGGAGCCCAGGGAAGCCCGCCGGACACGAGGCAGGTCGCAGTGGTGAATTAGAAACATGTCTATACGTGTATACGACTGGTGGGGGTTGGAAAAAAAAGTATAGTCCCGTTCCGAGGGGTGAAGAATGCGCCAGATATCTACGAGTTGGTAATGGCGGAGACATTTACGGATCCGTTTCAAGCAAGCCCAGGAGAGGTTGGATGAAGTGCGGGAAGAGTCCAGTAAGGGATCCAGAACAAAGTTGAAATCTCCGCCAATAATCAACACTCCTTCTGCGAAGGAGTGAAGACTCTCTAGGATTTCTTCAAGAAACTGCACTTGGTGGGTGTTAGGGAGATAAAGGTTTGCAAAGGTACAGGTCTGAGGGCCCATGGTGCCCTTTACAAAAATAGCCTGACCCGTTGGGCACTGCCAGATATCAGAGAGCTGCCATCCCGAGTTTCTGTGAAGCAGAATACTGACCCCCTTGGACTTAGAGTCCGGGGACCCACAGTGATACGCGTGGGGGTATAAGTGATTCTGGAATTTCGGGATTTGAGAGGAACGGAAGTGGGTCTCCTGTATAAAACAAATCTGGGCACGTAAGCGTTGTAGCTCATGGAGAACTGAGGTCCGCTTCTCCGGAGTGTTCAAGCCCTTCACATTGTACGAGACGATTCCACTGGACGCGGTAGTAGGCATAGTGCACCGGTAGACTCGGGGCGCCGGATATAGATGTGGGAGGCGGTAAGGGAGATGGAGGCGGTAAGGGGGGGAAGGAGGGGGGAGATATCTGGGGGAGAGGTCAAGAGATAGAGCGGAAAGAAGTAGAACAGAGAGAATAGACACCAGACAAATTCTAATGGAGGATTAAACCTCGAAGTTACCTATCCAGAGAGCAAATCCCTGGGTGGGTAAGGCCTAATGCGGGGGAGGTCAAACTCAGAAGTCACGGGGCCGAGGAGCGGCTCCGGGTCCATAACTTTTAACAGAGTAAAATAATATAGTATGTTACAAACAAAGTTTCCCTGTTATACATCAAAGATTAACACAACCTGCGCACCACATAACACTGCAAGCAATAAACAAATATCACAACCAACAACTTGCCAACTGTCATAGAGATATGTCGTGATGGGTCTCTGCAAGACCTGTAGTGCTCCACTGGTATTGGGGAGTACGATGCCCTGCGGTCACCCTCCATCTAGGAATGGGGGTGGAGCGGGTACAGAGAGTGTCGGGGTCATACCATTAATAGTTGCTTGGGAGGAGAGAGGTAAAGAACATATAGGTTAAGGGGTAGTCGGGACTGTAGTGGGAGTACCGATATCAAGATGCCTTCGAGCATCGCAAAGGGGAGATAGGAGCGGGAGGCAACGCTTCTCCTCCAGTATAGACATCTGGGAGGGCGTAAGGTGGGTATGCCAGGCGGTCTCATAAGCCATGTATAGGACCAATGGCGGGGCGTTCAGCTGGTGTGGGAGCGTATAAGTAGTCTAAGAGGGGTTATATTGTATAGCAACCCCGTTGTCTCCATGCCCCCCCCCCCCGTATGCAAAGGGTCACTTAGAAGCTCAGTTCCCATAGGGCAAGAAAGGAGGTTTGTTACCCCAGCGAGTCAGATATATAGTCTAAGAACGATCAATCTCCCTGGGTCGTGAACCATCCTGTCACAAGGTACAGAGGGGGGGGGGTCCCCGGAGTGCGCCACCCAGTGTTACAAAGCAGATCGTAGGACTGCCCACTCAGTGCGCCGCCCGTTCCCAGGACAAGGGAGGTGGACCAGGGAATCCCCTGGATAGACAAATAATTTGCAACTAAGCACATTACACCATAGAAAGTACCCACTCTGTATCCATGCAGCGGGGACGCAATGCAAACAACCAGGCAAGAGTGGAGATTCGGGACATCGGCGATTCATATGTACAATCTAAACGGGCCTATCTCCTTGTATGGTGAACCATCCTGTCACAGGGCTCAGGAGGGGATCCCCCAGAGTGCGCCGCCCAGCATTACAAAATGGATCGTAGGACTGCACGCGTAGCCTCAGTCGTGTGCTCACCTGCACACTGGGGTTTTCTCACTCTGCAGCACGCTGATGCACTGGACTCCACTCTGACTCCTGGGTGGAGCTTTCCTGTCTCCCAGGTGGAGCATTCCTGTCTCCCAGGTGGAGCCTTGAACCCTTCCTGACACCTTTATTTTAAAGACTGTGCACACTTGTGCCATCAGCATGCGCTGGCCACTCCAATTCTGGACACAGGAATGAAGATAACACAGTGGCATTGCCACGCACTGCCACTATAACAAAATAAAAAAATCAGGACTGAATACAGCATTCCCCAGTGCACAGATGAGTTAACAAGAGGCCCCCCTCTCCCCAGCTTCTTGAGACACAATTCCACATAGGAATGGATGGGTGGGGGCAGTACAGCACAAAGATATATAATAAAACAAACACAGTGTAAACATGTCAGAATGCTGCTGCAGATTTGTGTCTTACCAATGAAGTTGCCGGACACAAAGCTGAACCATTTGTGCATTTTAATGGAAACCAACAGGAACACAGAGACCAGAAATTACATCTAAACCATGTAGGAAGAACATTATACACATAACACTACCACCTAGTGGCAGAGCTTTAAATCACAGTACAATATATGAGAACAATTGTTGCACCCATGTCTGCAAACAGAATGCTAACAAACAGTGTACAGACTCAGCCAAACAACAGTTGGCGGGGAGGGAAGCAGACATCAGATCACAGCCCTCAACATACCACAGTGCATGCTGCAAAGAGAGAAAGCTATCTCCTGCTTTCTCAATAGATGCAACAGCTTGGTATTGCGCTAATTTGCAGACTAGTTATGTAACTTATATGAATTTTTGAACCTTTCCTTGTAATTGTCCCAAATTTGTGTGCTATTTTTGGGGGAACAGTTTTCTAGGTCCGTGCAAATATGCTAGTGTTAACTATGTCTGCTATGACAAGAAAAAAATAGCAATTTCTCAACAGGCATTATAAATACGTAAAAAGTATTTTTACGTATACTACCCTGTCTAATGTCAAATGTGTCAGATTGTGGAGTTATGTCTTAAGAGAGAACATCTCTAATTAAAAAAACCACTTGATGGATGCCATTCAGCTCCACAGAATTAGATGATGTTCTCCAGAATCATGTAATATGCATTCTATCTCATACAAATTAAGTGAATGAAACCTTTGTCTTTCCAGCTGGGTGCTTGTAATGCTCATCTTTAACATCACTATATCCTTTCTTCAAAAGCTCTCTACTAGCTCCTGAAGTGAAGATTTCGATAATCTCTTCTTCATCTTTAGAGCAGTGGTTTTCTTTGAAAGATTTTATAACACCCTGACAATGAAACCCTCCAAGTTCAGTAACCTCTGATGAGAACTGGATAAAAGAATGAACTTTATCTTTTCAAATGTAAGGACATCATCTGCCTTAAATTATATAGGATTATGCTAGGTGTCATTATGCTGAATACTATCACAAGTTATACAGACCTTCCACTCTCCCGCTACAAGAAACATAACACTTCAGTATTATTTTTCATAATTAACCTGAGCACATTACATCATGATGTGTAAATGGTCTGCTACAGATGTCAACTTGGATGTGTTTGAAAACTAACTTTCTGCTCACTTTCTGTTCTGCTTAAAACCAAGGAAGCACTGTGCAAAAAAAAACATCTCCTGGAATTCATAAAAAGTGTCTATGATAGTTGTAGAATTCTGCCATGCACATCTTGGTGATTGCCCCAGATTCATGTACCTGTTGGAAACAGGTGCATGAATTTGGCACAAGCAGTGCCATTTGTGATGCAGAAGCACAATGAGGAACTCTGTTCTCAGTGCAGCCCACCACCTCCAAATGCTTCTGCACCTGTCACAGAGCAATGAAGCCACCGAGGAGCGTTAATAGTGGGTGGGCAGAGCCTGATGGGAAAGGGGGACTATCAGCATCACTGGTTGAGACTGTCAGATACACATCCATAGGCATCCTTAACAACCAGTGATGCTCACAGTGGGCAGTGCCTAATAGGCAGGGCTAGAGACTAGTTCCCCATTAGGTCTGCTGTGCTAGTGATTGACAGCAGGCAGTGGGTGGATTCCCAAGGCAATAGCAGGCTATCTATTCAATATGGAATATGGCATATGGAATACACTCACTGGTACGGTATATTTGATGTTATTTTACTGTGTGCACATTGGAGGCCCCAATCTTTTGAAAATTGTGCCGATAACACTGACACTATGGGGTTTATTTATACATGTTTTTACACAATATTCACACAAATTTGACCCAGAATTCACACATTTTCTAAATGTGATTCATTTGGAAAAATGTATGAATCCTGGTTGAAAGTTGTGTGAATCCTATATAATAAGACCTTTGGGTGCTGTGTTCGAGATGGTGAATCCATCAATGTAATGTAAAACATAAGCATATAAAGATTCACCTGCAGGAAATGTTTGGTGAATGAAATATTTACTGCTTTATAAATATCCACCTTTATATCTGCATGTTGATTGCACAGTGTAGTACATTGTGGATTTTCCCAAGCATACGAATGTCCGGTAGCCAGAAACTTAAAAAAAATTAAACATGTTGTACACTTTTTTATTTTAGTGCAAACACTCAAGACATGTTAGGTGTTTTGAAAAAAAAAACCAAAAGCAAACAGCACAATAAAGAGCAGAAGAGTGGTTCCTGAGCCAGCAGGAGGGTGCCATACTGCAACTACCACCAGCTGGACCCTATTATTAAATTGATTGTGTTTACGATAAGTGATCTATAAGACTCTCTATTGCTATAATTAAGAGATACCTTTATTTTCAAGAAACAAAAGCAACTTTGATGGCAGGGAGCAACACCCAGCCAGTGTAGAGTAGATTCTGATGAAGCATAGAAAGCAAGTCAATGTAGTCAGTTATTTCCAAAGTCCTGCAGTGTCTAATAGCACCAACTCCCTGACAACATGTGAGGAGGCCCAAGATGTAGCATTCGATGTGGACAGGTTCAAGGTCGGCCCCAGCTTCATCACAGCCATCACAAAGAACCAAACTACTGACTTCTATTCATACCTCAAACCAAGATTGATAGCACTATGTTTACCCCTACAACTAACAATCCAATTACCTGCAGCCCTATCCTCCACCACTGCCAGTATGTCAGGGACGTACTCAGCAGCGGCGTCTGGGCCGCAGATCCCGGCCCCTCCTCCAGCTCAGACGTCGCGCTCCCTGGGCCGCCGAGCGTAGCTCTGCCCACGGATGCCGACTCCCTCTGTAAAAGCGAGGGAGATTCCAATGCTCGGCGTTCAGTCAATGGAGACTGTACGTAGAGCAATAGCTCTGCTACCCGCCTCCTGAACTGCCCGCATATCTCCTCTTACCAGCCTCAACCTTCACGGGAGCAAAGAAGGAAAGAGCTTGATCCAGCCTGCACCTCTCCTCTCAGGACTGTGGCAGTAATCCACTGCTACCAACCATCTTAAAACCGCAAGTAAGGTTACAGGTACTGTGAGTATTGTGCAGCTTAGTTGTATCGCTATCTGCTGGCACAAACTATATTACAACCTCCTACGCAATCTCCTTCCAACAGTATTACACTGTACTTCTGCTCACATACCTACAGGCTACTCCATACAGTTGTACTGTAGAGATTGGTGTTAAGCTAACCGTATTTCTCACATATGTGTGCAATATTGTGGGGACTTAATTGATTACCTTGTCTGCTGGAATACACTGGTAGTCTCCTTGTTTTTGGTGGTATATGATGTTTGTGGTAGCTGCGCCCCCTCACCACACCTAAGAGGGTTATAGCAGTGTCCCCAGCCTGAACCACCTCCTAATCAGAGTGGGCTGTGCCCTGAGATCCATAGTTGAACTCCATAAGCATTGGGTGGCGTATTACACAGTATCACTTTTGCCTGTCCATTCCACAAAACATCATCAAGCCTATCACAATCTCCCTCACCAATCATCTGCCTATGTTCACATGCCACCTAGACCCAGCACATGCCTGGTTCCGTCTTCAAGCTCACAGACCATCTGTTCACCCACAATAAATGCTCAAGATTGGAGTCAGCTTTAAGAAAGTTCACCATTATGATTATTATAGAAAATGCTTCCCTAAAATGTATATTTGTAATTTTTTTATTACAAAAAAATATATGCTACTTTGGTATTTCAGAGATGGATTTCACAGCATAAGCTTTACATTACAACCTCCATGTGGTATACAGTGGATTATGCATAACCTTCATAAAATAAGTAAACATACATTCAACAAACTTACCTTTCAACAGACATCTGGGAAAACTTATGTGAGTGTCTGGTTAGATCTTGGTTTAAGGTCTAAAACTGTAATTTGCTTTCCAGCTCAGTCAACAAAGCATGAACCCAAAAGTGATGAATCCAAAGTCTTTTCTGCCTCAGAATGGCAATTATCAGTACAACAATGATGCCAGTAAAAGTCAACAATCTTTTATCCACAACACTCGATCAGCAACCATAAAGGAAATAAGTCTTTAAAAACTGACCGGATGCCAGACAATGCATTGGAGTGCAACACATAAAGCGTCAACAATGCATTGCAAAGCATTACAAACATGCATGTCAACATATGCCAATGCATTTGTCATAATACCTGCCCTGTTGTGTGAATACATCATAAATCATGCATGTGGTGCTAAAGATGGGGGGACAATACCGTTTAATTGGAGCTACGGTAGTGCAGTTACACTTTAAGCATATATTAAGCAAACTGTTTATAAATATATGTATAGGCAATTTACATTTTACTGTAAAACAGCTGCAGTGTAATATCATGTTAAGGCTGAATAAAACAGATTAATAAAATGATATTTATATATTTAAAAATTCATATCATATTTGAAAGACTGATTTACAACCTTAGACCTAACAGTGTTTAATTACAGCGAGCATCTATTTGCTGGAGGGTGACAACTCGGCTTTGTTTCAAAAGTAAACATTTAATTCAGAGTAATATTACAAATTAGAGTTGATTTTTAGACTATGGTTGCATATAGCATAATAATTCCATGCCTAAAAGGAATTCTGCAGAGCCAGTGAACAACTGTACAAAGGAGAAGACACACCAGCAGCATTTGTTTATAAATGTGTTCACAATTATGCTGATTGCACCCATACATTCAATCAGCTCATTAAACAGAAAATGCTAATTTGTGATAATTTCTTATCCACATAGCCCTCTATGTCATTGTATCCTCACAATTTTGTTTGTGGAAATCAGAATACAAAAATACTGTAGTATGCAAATATTACACATATTTTACAATCAGGGTGATTTTTAGGTTTATTGGGGCATTTACTTGAGAATGGCAGAAAGTTTTGGATAATGTGCTGAACCCCTTCCCTTGCGTATAGTAAAGTAGAAGAATGTTAAAATCCCTGTGATTTCCATTGCTGCCTGTGTTGCTGTGAGATAATGTATTGACAAAAGCTCTTTTTCAGTTTCCCAACAGTCTACATCTATTATAGTCGTTAGTTTCAACTTTTAAGTTGCATTAGTGAAATAAATGAACTTTTGCACGATATTCTAATTATTCGAGTCTCACCTGTAGATATAGATAGATCTATATCTATATAGATCTATCTATATACAGTATATAAAGATTTGGATGGGTAAAAAAAATGGCAAACTGAACGTACAAACACCCAGTGGTATGCATCTTTATTTAAACAAAACATACCAGTAGCAGAAGAAAATACATGTAAGAACATATCAAATTCAGTAACGTCCCACATTTGCATATAAAATGTGAGGTATCAGGCTGGCAGTGGATGCATCTGTCAATGGCAATCCACATGTAATTGTAATTGTACACTGAACAATTATAAGCGGTTCTGGATAGATGACTGTCCCTGGATGCAGTGTAATGTATGTTACTCCCAGGAACCAGAGACTGTTCCTGCATTAGTATCAGTGTATCTTAGGTTAAAAAAACAAAGGTTTTGTTTAGTGTCAGTGTTGGTGTCACTGTGTTTTAGGTTAAAAAAAATGTGCACTATTTTTTCATGGCCCTACTAGGGGTACAATCGCAGCCTGGGCTCACTGGAAAATGCTGCAGGGAATAGTGCCATATCATTATATCATATGTCATGTACTCTGCAGCATTCAGGACGCATCTGCCACTATAGACAGGGGAGGAGAAAGAGAACCCTGTTTGTCATGTGACTGCACTAAAGATGCATAGAAAATGGTACGTATACAGAATTTGTTTTCAATTCTAGGGGGGGTTCATTGAGGGAGAGGAGGAATGGAACCATGGGGTGGAGGTGGAAGGTCGATGGAATTTGGCTTTCAAAACTCATATCCTGCTTTTTAGGATTGTGAGATTGGATTTACTTAAAAAATACCAGCTAAAATTAAAACGTAGGTTTACGGATTTCTCTCTATAATAGCACTTATCAAAAATTGGCTACACATGACCAAAATATAGCATTAATTCTGCATTACATTTTCATGTTGAGCCTAATTTACCTTAATTCTTGGTAATGAAAGGCCAACACTTGTAATGATGCTTTCCAAAATAATGTTCTAATGTTCTGTTGATGCCTCTAGTAATCCACGGTATCAATTATTTAGTACGCAATCTTCTAACAGGAATTCAAAAGCATCCAAGGCATGCTAATTAGTTGTCTAACTAGTGTATCTAAAATAGAAAAATGCTAAAATGTAATATGTTGCTTCCTTGCCTGAAACACGTAAACAAATAAATATTAATGATATTCAGCAGAGAAACTTTTCTTAGAGCTGATACAGAACTTTTCCTTCCTGAGTTGGCTTTTAATTTTCCCAAACCTGTCACAACTTAGAAGGCACTGTTTGTATTAAAAGCAGATAAAACACCACAGGTCAGCCCCGCCCCCAGATAGGTAAATATATTCTGTTCTGTTTAATTGTGTTTTACTGAAATTTTAAAGAAAAATGTAGGACACACATAATTCAGTGGACAAATTATATGCAACACATACAATGTCATATAATTACTATAATAAACAGAAAAAGTGACAAACCCCCCAAAACAGTGTGCCATTCCCCTCATATGCATACAAGACTCTTATGCTTGATATGGATTTTAAGTGGGGACTCCTAAAAAACAAAAAAAGTCATGCCCTTACCAGACCCTTATTCAAACATACTCCCCCCCTCATACCAGGTCACATGTACTCAACATGGGGAGGGTACCTTTCCAATTAGCGTGTTTTGTCATTCATCATGATTGATGTGAATCTACAGGGCTGGACGACAGGATTGACAATGGATTGACATTGTTACATTGTGGAATATTGCTTTTTTTTATTTGTTACAGGCTAAGTTTACCTTTCAGACCATGTTTCATGCTACACCCATATTCAAGCATAATATGAAACGTGGTAAAAGTTCTTCTCCCGCATGCTGCTGTGGATTGTGAAAATGGCATGGATATGTGTGCCTCTGCACACACTGCTATGCCATCCATTAACAGATCCTTTGACAGGATCTGTTAATGGAGAAACTACATGTCAGCCAACACACCAAAGGGAATTGTAGTTCTCAATAGAATACAAGTGCAGTGACACCACTCATATTCAAATTTGCAGGAACTAGAGCACTGCACCCACGATCCACTGATCATGGTTGTAATGCTTTACCGGCTCCTAAGCAAAAATATAATAAAAGCAAATTTTTTTAAATGAATATGTGTGCATTATTTTTTTAAAGAAGTGAACTTTATCTTTAATAAAGGACATTTTCATACTGTTGTTACTCACTACGTATCTTTTTTTGTTAATAAGTAATCAGGGGTACTGTGTACAGGGGTACTCAATGACATTTCCCTGCCAGTTTCTTTTTGTTGTAAAAAAAATGGAATGCAGACCCCCAAAATATAAACCAGACTTTATCCTTTAGGGTCTGGTATGTATGTTGCCATTGTTTTCAACAATAAACCAAGTCAGAATGGAAATATCATTTAGTTGCATATTATATTTTTTCCTACAGGCATGCCATTTCACATGCAGTTTTAGGGTATACCCCAGGAATGTTATTTAAAGGGATTTATTATTTTTTTACCAAATCAATATTTTTTGTGTTGGTCCTTGTTCCCCAGGGCCCAGTTCTCCCAGGACAAAATTGATTTGCACGTCCCAAAAAACAAAATTTCAATGAGGCTTGGATTAACGTCTGCAGTAAGGATGCACCGATACCATACTAGTATCGGTGCCGATGCCAAGTATTTGTGCGAGTACCCATACTTGCTCAAATGCTCCGATGCCCGAAACTTCAACTTCCGGTATCAGAAAGCTGGCCAGCGAGTCATTACACATCAGGCAGCCGGGCGTCGTGTAATGTTGTGGTGCATGGCTTTCTGATTAGCCAGGAAACCAGCTTCATGCTCCCTCGTGAAGCATAGAGCCAGCTTTCCGGCCAATCAGGAAGCCGCGTGTCACGTCATTACACGGCGCCCGGCTTCCTGATTGGCCAGAAAGCCGGCTCTATGCTTTCTCGTCACCTAGTGACGAGAAGCATGGAGACGGTTTCTTTGCTAATTGGGAAGCTGGGTGATGAGTCATTACACGCTGCCCGGCTTCCCGGCTAATCATGAAGCCAGGTGGCGAGTCATTACACGCCACCTTGCTTCCTTAATGGGACTTCCGGTATCGGTATTCAGTATCGGTGAGTACCGGAAAAAAATATCGGTACTCATACTCGATACCGAAAAATCATTATCAGTGCATCCCTAGTATGCAGTTTCTGAATTATTTGATCAGTTTGGTGAACATCCTGCAAAATTAACCTAGGCACATTTAGCTTATCATGAATGGTCACTTAGAGGGCTGTTTATAAAACAACCGTATTTAGCCATACTGCTACTTTAAAAAACAATAAGTGCACACATTTATAAAGCACAACAGCTTGGTCACATGACGTATCAAGGTCATACGACTGGCTCCCCTCTAATAACAAAGTTCTTTCTGCTGCATTATGTAGTGATAACTTTTTAGAAAACTGCTGGCTCAATAACACAGCCTGCAATTTATGATTGAGCCACAAAATGCAGGCCAGGTTACTGAGTAACACTGTGGTGTATAATAGTGAACAAATATTGATATTTCCCACGCATTTTAGTTCAGCCCCCTAGCCAATCAAAAAAGGAAAGAAATAGGACTATCCTGTCATATGAAGAAAAGGGACCCTTGATATGTATTGTACACAAGCTGGGCTCTGCATCACTAATTACAATCAGAGGGTTGTCTCCATTAATTTGTGCTATATTGCCAATAAGTGCATAAATCAGGTAAGCAAACCTATTTTATAGGTTCTTATAAACATGTCAATCAAGCATTGATACCAGAAAAATATACATTTGTATCCATATTATCAACAATTTTATATATAAGAATTCTATATGCTACTGTCAGTAGACAGAGAAATTGATGACATTTCCCAGTGGTTACCTACACAAAATTACAATGCCTGCTGTCTTTTTAATGGCTTATCTAAAATACATGCTACAGAAACATGACAACTGTGTAATTCCCCTTCATAACCCATCACAGCTGAAGAAAACACAGCATTCTCTTACCATTAACATGTCAATTTGTGCCTAAGGTTTGTGCTTTTCAGTGCCCGCTTTTTATCACAAGCTGTGATTAACCCATTTATTTTCTCCTGTGGCTGTTTGTTTCTCTTCTCCCAAATGACTCTGTGTAGGATGCATCAAAGTTTATCATGACCTTCAAGTACACTTTAGCATTTAGATTCAGATGGAGTGCTATCATATCAACACATGGTTGGCATTGTAAGTTATCTCAGCACGATGGTAAATGACACCTATTGGCATTTGGGTGGCAGTAAGGCAAGAGGGAGAAATGTGATTGACAACTTACCTGTATTAGCACAGCAGCTAAAGTCTGCTGTCAAGAGGTTACAGTTAAACAATTCTTGCTTACGTCTTAGCTGACACTGGCTATCTTTCTTGCTTATTGCTCACACACTAGCCTCAGCTGTTTTTTTTTCCTGTGAACAGATGTATTTACTTAATTCATGTATCAAATTACACACACAAAGGGGCATTTACCTACTTATATATTTTGGAATGCATGAGGAAGCCAATGGTGAGAGCTAAACTCAGAACCCTAAAAATTTAAGGTCTGAGAATAAGGTGTATCTCTTCTTTTTTATAGGTTTTGGAAAGAGTGGGGAAGGGTTGGACCTTCTGTCATTTTTCTATTGCTTTCTGAGTCTGGGGGCAACTGTGTAGAGGTGGCCATACACCTTGCGATTATCGTTCAATTTATTTTGCCCCCGTCATCGAACCCCCGTTTGATTTCCGCTCGAATACCCCATCATGTACAGACCAATGTAGATTTTGATTATCGTTCATTAGCAATACTAACTGGCTGAATTTTGTCGATTGACAAAACAGATTTTCGTTTGCACATGTGAAGTGCTCATTTTGCGATTCTTTCCGTAACAAAATGCCACTAATCCATCAACTTTCTTTTGATTCGAAAAAAGTTTTCCAGCCTGACTGATCGAGAAAATTTGCCCAGTTGAGTAATTATGATTGTTCACTTCCCATCAACTGGCCGAACCTGATCAGGTTCGATTTCCGAACGATAATCGTAAGGTGTATGAGCATCTTTAGAGTAGAATTTTCCTCACTTTGAGAGGTTTCCACTAACCTCTTGCTGCATCTCAGGGACAGGAAACGAGAGGAATTTTCCCCAAATGGGGAAGAAAGAAAAAAAAACAGGCATTTACTCGTTTCAAAGCTAAAGAAAATGTTTTGACCCTTTACTGCTGACCATATATGTAATAAATCCAATATTTTATTTTAGTCATATGTAAGATATAGCGACCGAGACGGCAGGGTGAAGAGGTTCTGGGATAGCAGCATATCTGTGCTTTCATAATATTTTTCTATATCCAAATTATATAGCTCCACTAAAAGTTGAAACATCATTTTTCAAAGATTTCTTCTCTATGGTTCCTCAGGGTCTTCCAATAGGCTGCTGCACTGCAGAAACTATAACAATGTCTGATTAAGCTTTTAGGAAAATTGAGGTTAAAAATAATAATTAAAGAGTGCGGCATCCTAATCTTCCTTACTTTTAAATATGGCATAGGTCAGAAACTTGTAGAACGTTTCCTGTACAAACATACATGATGGTGTTACTCCAGAGATATACTTGGTGGGCGCGCGCGAGCAGAAAAAAATTGCCGTCTGGAGACGGCAACCCGCAGATGCTGCAGTGCCGTCCGTCCGTTTTTTTACTACGGGCGGACGGCAAGAGGTTAATCTGTCTAAATTCTACTTAAAAATGTACCAGAAAGTCAATGAACACATTCTATTATAAAGTGTACACTTTAGGGTTTATTGAATACAATCTTTGAAATGGCATCAGTGCTGATTGGCTTCCATCTGTACAGCTAAAGGCAAATTCCTATTATGCTGCCTATAGATATTAATTAAATGCAGGTGAATGCAACTAAGTCCTATGTAGATATATTGATTTCTTTGTTTAGTGAAAGGATGTGTGGGGAGAGTAAAACATATTCTCCCTGCTGCTCAGAGAGGCCATGGGACACTGCAGCTGTCATGCGCTGGCTCTATATCAAGAGCTAAGTGATCATGTAACTGCTGATCGCTCAGCTCACAGTCTTTTCTCCCTGCATAGAGCAATGACCGTCAGCTCACCTCTCCACACAGGGATCCCCCTCCCCTCTCTGTTCACCCAGTGTTCACTGGAGGGACAGATAGAAAAAGGCTCTGACTTGAGAGCCCATTCACATTGCTGCAGTGTGTTTTTTGCAGAGTACTGTGTAATTAACGCATGTGATTGCACAACTCCCCTGCTGTGCATTACAGCATGGTGGGTGCATTGCAATTCATTTGAATGGCACCCCAACGCACCTCCTGGCTGCAATGTGCTCCACCATGGCGCAACATGTGGTACCATGGTATCGTGTGTTGCAGTGAAGTGGAAAAAAGTAATGCATGCACCACAGCAGTGTGAATGGGCCCTTAGAGAGGCATAGCCAGCTGCCCAATGTCTGCTGATTTGGGTCACAAGAGTATATTAATAAATTACACCTGTGACTTAAAAGAGAAGTAAAGCCAGAAAAAAGGTTTGGCTTTACTTCTCTTTTAATGCTGAGCAGATAATAAAGGCACAAACTAAGTACCAGAATTGGACTGGTATAGTCCATTTTACAACAGAACTCCCCTGCCAGGCAGGACTGTACTGTGTGGCAGAGCTTTGCTAATGTCAGAACTGGATGGACAAAAATTATAATTCTTTGGCAGGTAATACAATGTGACACATATTTCAACAGTTTAGCTTAAGGCCACATTCCCACTGTTAAAAGCCAGCCCGTACAGATCCGTGCGACGTGCACGGCCGTATCGGGCCGCTCCTGGGAAGGACAGGTGCTGCGTGTGATTGCACACAGCAGCCTGTTCTTCTCCGTGGGAGTACGTGGCCATATGCTCACCCGAACTGCACATCCGTGCTGGTGCAGATCTCCGTACTTGTACGCAGACAGGATGGATCCTGTCTGCGTCTGAGCACAGACACCTGTACAGATGTGCAGTTCGGGTGAGTGTACGGCAGCGTACGGCCGCTTACACCCATAGAGAAGAACAGGCTGCTGCGTACAATCATACTCAGCACCTGTCCTTCCCGGGAGTGGCCCAAAATGGCCGTGCATGCCGCATGGATCTGTACGGGCCGGCTATTAACAATGTGAATTAGGCCTTAATGTTAACACCCATGTACATAATAAGCATGAGACCCTAAAGGTGCCCAGTCACCTTACAATTATCATACCATTTTTTTTGTCCTTTCATCAAACTGTCGTTCGATTTCCGCACGACTGCCCCATCATGCACAGACCAATATGGATTTCACTTATTGCTCATTAGCAATACTAACTGACAGAATTTTGTCACTCAGCAGAACAGATTTTCGTTTGCGTATGTGCAGTGTTCATGTTGCGATTTTGTTTCATATGAAAATGCCACTAATCCATCGATTTTTGGACGATTCAAACAAGTTTTCTAGCCTGCCCGATGGACAAGATTTGGCCAGTTGTACAGTAATTCTGATCGTTCACTTCCTATAAACTGGCCGATTGTCGTACGAAAACCTGATTTTGTTCGGAAATTGAACGATAATCGCAAGGTGTATGGGCACCTTTACAGCCTGTTAAATCAAACAGGTAACCTCATAGGATGTCTATCCCAGATGTCATAAGCACATTTGGGAGTAGTTGGGTTCAGGCACTCAGTATTTTTGTACACACACCCTAAGGCGCATTAGTCCTCAACAAAAAGGAATCATCAGAATATACACTTGAGCAACTAGCAGGATGACAGTGAAGGACAAATAAAAATGGAAATATGCCGTGGATAATAACATACTGAGTTGCATTAAGTTGCCAGTATCTTACAAAAGATGGAAAAAATAATTTTCCCAAAAATGAAATATGTCTGAAAGCTTAATCAAGCAGAAAACTAAGCAGTCCAGCTAAAGAATGACAAATATTTTTCTCTGCTGTAATAGGTGTTTAAAACAATAAGCTATGATTGTGTGCAATTTCCTATATTGTATTTCAAAGTCTTCTCTGCTGTGTGGCTCTGCGGATTGCAGCCCCTCAGAAAGGTCATCCATGAATTAATGTCCCTCCTGGGGATACTGCATTATTGCTTCTGTTGTGTAGATGGAAATTGTTCCATGATTTTCGGAGATGTTTCAATAGTGCATACAATCATTTTAACATGTTTACAACTCAATTAGGGCAAAATGTATTGTGTATTCCTAACATGCTGTGCATACAGTTTAATGAAGTGACATTTTTTGACATTTCAAAAAAGAAAAAAAAGTGCAATGGCATTCCCACACAACAACATCGTGGATTTGTTAGATGGACCATAACACACACCTGCTGGTGTGAACGATAGCTTATGTGTGTGCCACTAAAATAAATTTGTGGATGGGTCAGGGGCCCACTATTATGTCACTATCATCATGTGGAGAGGCCAAAAACTGTAAATTCTTAACCTAATACATTAAATACCCATGATGCAGTGTACAAGATAAAATAAGACAATATCTTGCAGTTATTGTCTAAGATAAAATCAATCAGCAATCTTTCAATAAAATGTGTCTGAATTTTACAATTGATATAGTATAGTTGTAAACTAGTCTTATTTATATATCATCTCTGATGGGAATGAGTATTTTTTAAGTTATTCCAATCCTTCATGGGGCTAATGTGTACATCAAAAGTTTTATTTTTAAAGTAAACTGTAGTATATTTCCATGTAAATGAGCAGCAGATAAGCTGGGCAGGTGACTGGAAATCTAAAAAGAGTTTATAATGAGAATAATGGGGCTCAAAAGAGCTCTGATGACATACAGCAACCTTGTTCTGACATTTGTTTTGTCTTTTACTCTTCTGAGGCCTATTCACAACCTCATTGGTGCACTCACCTTGAAAAATACATTGTTAGCAGTTGTCAACACTAAAACAACACCTTGATAACCAAACAGTAAAATTACAGCAGGTTCAAAACACATACACAGGGGAAAAGAAAAGACAATTATCAAATCTTATACAGTGAAATAATTAACCTGCTTCCTAATATGCACCTCAATACACAATTTACTATTTTTTTTCATTGGAAAAAATATTATCCAACTGGTTAATTATTTTCTGCTGAATGACATTGGTGATTAACACAGAACAATGCCATGAAGGTCCTCAGTGTAATTCATATTTTACACAGCAGCCAGGATGTATGCAATAATTAATAAGGTGTAGCAATCTGACATCATAAATTGTTACCATACATTGAAAGAACGCACTCAGAATAATCTCATAGTACAAACATCCTGGAGATAATTTGACAAGGCCATACAAAACATGACATGTTGCATTACTCCTAGCAACCAATCAGATTTAATGTGTTGCTGTGGATCATTATCTATTGGCTTTTGCATCATTGTCTACATGCATTGCATGCGTTTGTATTTTCCTCTCATGACTCTAAAAAAAGAATATATAAGTGCAGCCTTATTTTTTTCCTTAAAGTATTTTTATATCAAACCTATATGCAAATGTTAACTTCAAATTTCCATATCAGCATTGCCTGTAGAAAATGCCAGGCTGCCGTCAATACTAGGAAGCATAGCATTTGGTTCTGTGCTCCTTGTTGAAGGAAAAGATCATAATTCAGATTGACTAATCCTATACCGTAGCAGAATTCATGTAATTAAAATGCCTGCAATTCTTGATCACATGACCAGAGCTTGAGAGATTGAGGAGCAATACAAGATAAGTAATTCAGACCTACTGTTAACTTATCCATACCAACAAGATTATCATCATAACTCAAAGTAATGCTCAGCAAGTAGGTCAGCTTTATAGTAAACCTGCAGCCATAGTTAAAGGAGAACTATGGTCAGGGCTTTTCCCCATAGTTCTCCTTAGGGTAACGGGAGGACACAAACTAGCATCCTCCCGTCACCCTAGGCTCAGTATACCGCGGGCTACAGCTCGCGTTATACTGAGATGCCGCAGCAGGAGCGGACCCCGCCATCGATGTCGAGCTCCGCCCAGCTGCGTGAGTGACAGCTGGCTCTGCCTATCTAGAGGCAGAGCCAGCTGTACCCGCCCCCTCCCCCGTCCATTCCGTCAGTCAGCGCTGGCAGATCGGATCGGGGAGAGGGGAATCCAGCCCCTCCCCTGTCACGGCAGAGAGCCGTGACAGGATCGAGAGGTGAGCGAACCCGGTATGTGTTTGCTCACCTCCCGATCTAATGAACCGATCTAGAACGATGAGGTGAGTGAAAAGCACTCACCTCATAGTTCTCCTTTAAATAAGTTTAATCAGCATTTAGCTATCAAGCTGGTTAGCTATGAAGTATAAGCTGTCACAGGATACCTGTACTGTAATATCACGCCTCCTCAAATCACTGCTATGTAGATGGCAGTTCTTCAGGACTGCACTCCTCTGGTGACTTACACAACCATCTGTAGCTGCTAAATTCCACGATAATTAAAGGTTCCTGCAGAACATCGTGGATGACAGTACAGGTGGGCATATCAATGGACCAAAAATTCATGTACATACATTTTTGCTTCGCTGATGTGTCATCCATTGTACCTTGCAGAAAGTAGAATCTGCAAACAGCTGGTGATGGCTGTCAGCCAAAAGGTGGGTGTGAAATACTTTGATTTTCATACTCGTGTAGGGCAACCGATGTCACACAACCAAATAATCCAAGCCCATTAGGCAGACTGGTTCACAACCACAATAAGTGTATAGGTACAGTAGGATGGATACTGACAATTCATAAAAAGTATGCGTATCATCAATTTTTTTCTCTCATACCTAAGTTAAGGCATTCTGCATGGTTTAATGTCTGCCATGTAGGGATTGAAACAAGTGCTTCCTGCTCAAAACCACTTGGGTATTACAAACTAGAAGCACCCTTAGGACATCATAAAACATAAAAACATTTCCCACTTCTTACTTTTCCTAGACGTGAGTAGAGTCCAAGTCTATGTGACAGTGGGAGGGGGTCCCAGTACTTGTCTGACCCCCATCTAGATTAAAGGGCTCTAGAGGCCTAGCATATAATTTTGGAGCTGCACAGTCTGCACATATGGTGAATCCACCCTTGCTGATAACATAAATAAAACTAATACAGTCTGGGGGGAATTTATCAAAACCAGAGGAGACAAAAACTGGAGCAACTGTGCATGGCAACCAATCAGCTTCTTTTTTCAGTTTGTTCAGTTAAGATTTCAAAATGAAAAAGAGAAGCTAATTGGTTGTCATGCACAGCTGCTCCAGATTTTGTCTGCTCCAGTTTTGATAAATTCCCCTATCTGTATTTCCAACAATCTAGCAGATTTCATCTTGATAAAAATAGAATAACTTTAATTCCTGTATTTTAATCTCCGATAATGTTTTGCATGATATAAAATAAAACTCCATGTTCTGGAACATCTGAGTTTAGTGGTGCCATAAATTCTGTTGCAGTTTGCAGCGCTCACGTGTGACCTTGGCACACAAACTGTTTTATTTCCCAGGAAATATCTCGTAATGCCATATTTAAGTTTAATGGCACAATGCTTATTAAAAGAGACAAAATAGAACTATTTTTCTTTGCACTTTTTAAATTCTATTTGAGGATGTGTCTAGAATAGTGAGTTTTTTGCGAGTCAGCAATGGCCTCTTTTTTTTAAGTGAACCTGTCACTAAAGTCAGATTTTTAAGATATCGACCTAACAGCATGCACCTCTAAGCATCTTTGCATCCATCCAAAGGTTCCCCAGCATGCCATGGAAATCAACCAAATCTAGGTGTGTGCTGTGCATGAAATATCCCTAACCCCCCCACACACACACTATTCCGCAAATCCATGCATACCCCTCTACTACTCACTGAGCCTCATCCATTAATTATATATTGATATAAATAAGTAATTTCAAATGTAGTAAATGTTAATTTTATAATAATTTGTCCAGGAACAAAAGATGAAAATATTAATCAAACACGGGTCTGTCAACACCCCTAATGACATTAAAAGAAAAACCATAATGTATATGTGAGAGTTGCTATATACACAAATATAGTCACATTTATACTGAAATGTGTATGATGCCACTCATAAAATATCTGGTTTACATACAGTTAAAATCTGATCCATATGTACTGCAGATTGAATGATGTTCTTTATAAAAAAATATATATATATATATATCAAACATCCCCAAGCAAAAATAGCATAATAAACTAGGTTTGTTGTCTTGGATACATACAGTAAGAGGAGAAAAGAGTGACTTGCCCTGCTATTCTGATGTCAGCCTGTAAGCTTTAAAGCAGGGGTAGCCAAACGTCAGCCCTCAAGCAGTGGTGAAGCTACAAATCCCATTAGGGATCTGACTCTGGAAGTCATGTCTTTGGCTGTCAGTCTTAAATTGCTTCATAAAACGTTTAGTTCCGCAACAGCTGGAGGGCCAAAGATTGTGGGTGGGTTTATGTACAACTTGAGGGCACTCATGAATTACTAAACACTCATCTGGGGGAGTGGGGGGGGGGTGACCTTTTGACTCTGTGACACTTAACCAGTAGGAGATAAAACTAAACTATATAAAATCTTAAATGTAATGGGAAGTTATCTGTTGTTTTTCAATATTTTTGTGCATAAATATATGTCTGTTATATATAAATGTTAAGATTATTTTTTTTAATTAAAAACTATTTCCTCCTTCTATATAAAAAAACAAATACAAGTTTAAAGAATTACTCATTCTCTCCACACTCCAGTGTTGACTTCTGTGTCATACTCTGCCTCTGACCACTGGTCCTTTTCTGAGATTAATTATACCCAGTTTTATTTACCCACTTCTGGTAAGTCCCAGAACATCACAGACACACATGCTGGGAGAATGCTGCAGAGAACTGTTCTAATGCTTTGACATTGTCAGAGCACATTGAACACCAGACAAGCAAAAAGGTGCTAGTTAAAATATTTATTGAGAACAGTGTCCACAGGAACAAGCAGAGTCTTAAACCGGAACGAGCCAGAGTTAGGAGCCGGAGTGGGTAGTCGTCCAAGCCAGGTCAGAAACACAGAGATCAGCGTTGTCAGGAACAAGCCAGGAGCAGGAGCCAGGAAATCCACGTTGTCAGGAACAAGCCAGGAGCCAGAGGTGAACGTCAGCCAGGATCGGGTCATACACAGAATCAGGATACTCAGAGCAGCAGGAGAGCACAAGCTGGAAGACCACGCAAGGGCAAACTGAACTGAGTGGTATATATGGTGAGTGGGGTGACATCATCACACAGAGACAGGAAACTCCCATCTAACTCCCTTAGATGATGCTCTCCTATCTGGCCATAAGAGGGAGCCTGGGAGTAATAAGCAACGTTCCAGAGTCTGCTCAAACAAGGAAGGAAACAGGTTGGCAGCCAAGCCAGAATGCTGCAAACCAGTAAACTCAGGGTGGAACTGTAGAGAGGAGCACCGACGCTTGGAAAAAAAAGGAAGTACGCAGCTGATCACATGACTGTCTGAAGACACCTAGGTTTAATGTATCCATACTGGAAATTATTTAACTTGTCAGATGTGGCGTTGCAGGGAGGAGGGGGAGGCTTATGATAGTAGAATCCTGGAGTTGGGCTTTAAAGGTTAGGTCCAGGGCAAAAGTTAAATAAATTATCAACTAATACTGCTATTGATGAGATACTACACCAATGCAAATATAAAAATTTGTATTGATGAAACCATTCAGATCAGCTAATACATATACCATCTATATACACTTAGTGGCCAGATTATTATTACCACCTGACGTTTGTAGGCTAATTAGCTATAATTTCGAGCTGAAGTTGATAGAGGCCCAGATCATTATAAATAGGGAAGCAGGTTGTTTACCACGACAGTAGAAGTGATTTTTTTCTGAAGATATGGGTAAACAACACGATTTGACAGCCTTTGAACGAGGGATGATTGTTGATGCTCGGAGCCATGGAGCGAGTATCAGCAAAACAGCAGAATTCGTTAAATGTTCAAGAGCAGCTGTTGCTAAAGTGTTTAAAGACTGGACTGTCAGCCGAAAATCTGGGTCTGAACGTGCGAATTGTGGCCGTCAGCGACTAGTCAATGTTAGGGCAGAACGGAGAGTGGCAAGACTGGTACAAGGGCAACAGTGCATCAAATTACTGCAGATCTTAGTCGGGGATCCCCTCAAATGATCTCTGAACGCACTGTTTGCCGTACACTGCATTGTATGGGATATGGAAGCCGAAGGCCTGTTCGAACACCTTTGCTGTCTGCAGTTAACAAGATAAAACGTCTCCAATTCGCACAGGAACACAAGGATTGGACAGTCGAGCATTGGGAAAAAGTAATGTGGTCCGATGAATCACGTTTCCACTTGCATCATGCAGATGGCAGAGTGAGAATTTGTCGGAAACAGCATGAAAGCATGCACCCCACATGGTTTGGGGCATGTTTTCCTGGCATGATTTGGGCCCTTTAATTCGTGTGGAACAACATCTGAATAGCACAACATACCAAAGTATCGTTGCTGATCAAGTTCATCCTATCATGTTGATGGCGTATCCCAAAGGAGATGGCTTCTTCCAACAAGACAATGCGCCATGCTACGGTCCTCGTATTGTGCAGGAGTGGTTTCAGGAACATCAAGAACATGAGGGAGACTTTACCTTGCTTAGGTGGCCCCCACAATCACCAGATCTCAATCCAATTGAGCATTTGTGGGACGAAGTTGAAAGAGCCATCGGGCAGCTGGTTCCACAACCATCAAATCTCACAGAACTAAAAGCTATTAAAGCTATTAAAGGGAGTAGCACATCCACTAATGTGCTTCATAGCCTGTATGCAACACACCATTAAGATGATTATTAATTTTAGGCAGTACCACAGGGGGGATATAGTGTGCCCAAGATACAAGGATTTCTGATCTGATACATGTATTTACATGCAGAGGTATGAAATGGCTGTTGGATAATCTTCTATGACATCTAATTATTAAGTTACCCTGATGTGAGATTCCCTTACAATCTTGGGGAATGTCATTGCATATAACATTTCCAGTATATTTTAGGCGGGAAGCCATACATTATCTGTGTAGCTTGTTTTGCAATGGATTGTTTCTTGGTTTGTTTAAAAGATCATTTCTTATCTATCAAAAAAAATCTAGAATGTGTTTACAGTTACTTTTCTTATTTACTGTGTGTGAGCAGCATGATGTTTAAACATCTTACCAATGAGTTTTAATATTTTACACACCTTGTTTCCAGTTTGTTTTATGTTGTATCAATATAGGGCACCTATATGCATGTGTAGAGGTATACAGTAATTGTGCTTTGCAATGTTCTCTCTTGCGGCCCGTTTACATCTGAGCGTAGCTTTAAATAAGAGCTCTGGGAATATTAAACATTAACCAAACTGAGCAGTTAACCCTTGCAGTGCAGGGGTAGCCCCACTGCATGGGTTAAATGCTCCTTTTAGTCTAGGGTCTAAATAAAAAAGATATACTCACCCAGTCCTTAGTCCTGCTTGGCTGCTAGACTGGTCTTTGCTGCCTCTCCCCCCCCAAGCTCCAGCAGTTTAAGGACCTGTGATGTCATCACGCCAATTCACTTGCATTGGACAGAAGGATGTCGAGGAACATTCCACGCAGAGGGAGAAAGCGGTGAAGAGTCACCGCAATAGTACTGAGGATTGGGTGAGTATATCTTTTTTTATTTTAGACTCTAGACAAAAATGAGCAATCAACCCTTGCAGTGTGTATAATTGTGTACATTATATTTGTATTCCGAATCATGGTAATGTTATTTAAATGAGCAACCATACTGGATTAACTCAATTTGCATACTGTCATTGGAAACAATCATATTGACCTCCAAGGTTACTGCAATGTAAATCACTGAGATAATTTCTGTAAAAAAACAGTTGTCTTATCTTTGGTGCCAAGCAGGTTCATGTTGCTGTGATTCTTTTCTTCAGAGGCTTGTAAAATTGTGCTCAGTAAAGAAATGAACTTGCATTACATGATAAATTAGATTAGAAAACATTTTAAATGTCAGAGATTGATGCAAAAAACTGTGTGACTTCAAACAAAAAAGAGAAAATAACTGAATACTAAGTGATCCCAGGACGAATTATAACACTAAACTGATGCCCTGCATGAGCAACATAGAAATTAAACAGTTATAACAAGTTATTTACCTTTTTAGAGTGTTATATACTTAGTAACACATTATATGTAATTGCTAAAAGTGATAATTTATCTGTTTATTCTGCTGACATGATAGTAGGTAAACCGGATCTAACACCCAGACTCCACTGGTCATTCACCAGTGTCTTATTAGCACAGTCTATAGTGTAAGCTATTAAAGCAGTCAGAGTTGACCCTGCTACTTTAACCTCTTTTTAAACTGCAAGGTTTTAGCATGTGCTTGGTTACACAAAAGATGGTGAAATGTGTAAACAAAATGCATAAGCAGTAGAAATCCAAGAGGCAAGAACAAGGCAAAATATTGGTAGCACTCACAAAGCCAGACTATGGGCTCCTATTCATGGAACAGCTGTCTGCTTTCTCATCTGACATCTGTCGAATTGCAGTGATTAATAAATCCCACTTGTGCATTTAGCAAAATCATATTGTTCATACATACAGTGATATCCTCTGTTAAAGCCTCTTTCCTCTTTCCTTTCACTATGATCAGCATTACTTGTCCCTTGGACTAGACCCATTTGACATCTTGTTATCTTCATGGGGACCTGTCTCCTCACTATCGTTGTGTAGTTCTCACTGATGTAGCACTGACATAAACCTGTATGACCCACATGACTAGTTTTGTG
>NW_017306300.1:671815-678719 GCF_000935625.1 Nanorana parkeri | reverse complement strand
CATTGCACTAAATGAATCCCCCAACTCTGCCCATTACTTCACCTTCTCCATTCACAATTCTGTTCTGTCTGTGGACAGGAAACAGTTGCTAGGAACTGTTGCTAGGATAAGACATACAATTGCAAATAGCTTAGAGGAAATTATTAGATGCAGATAAACAGACCCTCCTTCAGACATCACAGACATAAATATATTGGATTTATAATTTCTGCAGCTTTACAAACAAAAAATTAGTATGTGATGGAATTGTAGATGGACAGAAGTACATTACTAGATCAGAAGGCAATGAGACCAGAGTTGAGCTTGAAATGAGAAAAAAAAGCTTTTCACAGGCAGAATATTCATTGTAATCAAAGCTGTCAGCAACAGTCTTGTCACAACAATGGTGAAAAGAAAGTTCCCACGTGGATACATGCATAGAAACTCACACAAGAAATAATATGTGTAGTCTGCAGGTAGCATAGCCTCCTTGCAATAGGTCTATCATCATTGCTCTTGAAGTGGTATGCTTAAAGTACATCTCTGGGCAAAATTAAACCTCCCTCCCAACTCTCGCCCCTGCTCACCTTTTTTCTTTAAATAAAAAAAAACAACCTTTTTTGTACTTACTTAAGTCAGCCATCACTAGAACCCTGCAGTGCCTCTTTTGGGAGTGGACACAGGTTACTCAGTGCTGCAGTCCATGCCTGCATCTGACTGGACTGCTCATCATGATATAATCACCCTACTGCAGTATTCAGGCAGCGAAGTGAGCACCCAAAGAAGGACCCTCCTACTTTCCAGTCCAGTAGATCTGGGACCTGATGCATCACATGAAAGTGAATTCATGTAGGTAAAATGTGCTTTTAGCAGGGCAGCCATCAGGGGGTATGGTCGATACTCATGGGGGGCCCGCCCGGCTCCCTTACATGACTATCGGCCGACGGTGAAGGGCGAGGAGGTGGAGGCCTGGCCCTAGCAGTGCAGGGCCCCAGCATTGCCGCTGCAGCGGCTTTGTAGCCCCCGGGGGGGGGGGGCCCGGCCTAAAGCCGTGTAAGGGGCCCCAAAATTTCTGATGGCTGCCCTGGCTTTTAGAGTAGGTATTTTTTAAAACAACGTTTATGCTTTACAAGTACAACAAATAAAAGAAACCTTATGATTGTGGTAAATCTTAGCAACTACAAATACAGTATATGGGACTATTTTACAACAGAAGAGGGACATAGTCATACCTTTGTGTGACTATTGTAGCCACTGAATGTGACTCTGGAGGAGTAAGCAGAAAAAAAAAAACGGAAGCTTCTGCTGCACTGCAGGTTGAATACTTTGATAGCTTTTACCCCTGCCAAGTTCTGCTGCTGGGGTTGTGTAATTCCAATGTGTTGACATTGTGAACCCTGCACAGAGCTAAGGCCAACTTCTCTTCATCACATTTGAAGGTGCTGTGATGTAGCAGCACCTTACAGTTCATGCTAACCAGTGGCAGCTGTAGTTCTTTTATTTTGTAACCTATTATGGTTTTTTTTAAACACAATATAAAGAGCATTACATGACTTAACTTAGAGTAGTTAATCAGAAATCCATTTTTATATAGCATAGGTAGACTAATGAAATCCATCTTCTGTGGATTACTGCATGCATTTACTATTTCCTTTGTGCAATATATTAACTGGTGAGCCCAAAGCATTGTGGCGGAGTACACCATTATTCATATTCAAGTGCAGGTCCCTTTAACTCACCTCCCCACAATCCTCTGCGCTCCCAGCATCCCCTGAGCTGTTTGACACGCCCAGGGGATATAAATGCTAGCTCCTCCCAACTTCCTGTGCTCAGAGAGACCCTGTCTGATGGGACAGCAGTGACTGGGCAAGTGAGCTGACAATTATGGACACCGGCACTCCAATAGTAGAATAATGTCTATTTAATGAGGTCCGTACAAAAACATACTTATTGCAACGTTTCGGGGTCACGCAGGATCCCCTTCATCAGGCAGAACCCTTGTGTCAGCAAAAGTCCCGCTCTTTCCACGGAAAACGCGTATGCGCAGTACACAGCCTTCCCGTGGAAAAAACGCGCCAAAGCGCACACCGGAAGTGACGCGCACTTGGCGTGGAAAGGCGCACAGGAAGTGACATGATTGTTTGATTCACTGCCCTATTTAAACCCGGCTCACATGCCCATTAGTTGCTGGTTTGTCTTTTCAGCTTGATTGTGTTCCTTGTATCCTGTTTAGCCTTGTCCTGTATGCACCTGAACTCCCTGGATTTTGACCTGCTCCTGTTTGACAACCATCCCTGCTTGCTGCCTGCCTTTTGACCTCGGACCGTTTATTGGATATTCTTCTGCCTGCTCCCTTTTGTACTGCATCGGATCTCCTGGCTTTTGACCCCGGCTTGTTGTGACCTCGATTACTGGATTTCCCTGAGCACTCGTGCCACTCCTTGTCTGCCTGGCCTTTGTCCCCAAACTCAAAGGCCACAAGACACGAGGTGCAAGAGAAGCCTCCTCAAACATTCGGTCTCCCTACCAGGTACGTGATACCTTGTTCTGCCTGATGAAGGGGATCATGCGTGACCCTGAAACGTTGCAATAAGTATGTTTTTTTGCACGGACCTCATTAAATAGACGTTATTCTAATATTGGAGTGCCGGTGTCCATAATTGTACGTACTATTTTGACGGTGGCCATCCGTCGACTACCGATGCACCCATCTTTTTACTATGGATGAGAGGTCAGGAGTGCAATGGGTACATGGACTGTGGGCAAGTGAGCTGTCACCAGGTGCTGGGTCTTCCCCTGTGTGAGCACAAGAGCACGCAGCATCTGTCTAAGCCCCAGTCACAGCAGAGGACTCCATTACAGTCCATTTGGAGAAGCTGTCCATGCAGTGGGGTGGCTCTTTCTACAGCCACCAGAAGCTACTGACCGAAGCCAGCGGCAGCAGTGCCAGTGTGAAGTCTATGCCAGCAGGAGATCCACCCAGCTAACAGTTTGTTAAACAAACAATTCCTATTCCTGGACATGTGAGATTCTGTATCTCCCTTTTCTCTCATTAAACAGAACTCAGAATACCTTGCTGCCATTTTCAGAACTGCTGTAGAATTGTTTTCCTATGTTCTCCCAAGCCTGTTTTCCTTATTGTTGATATCAGAGTCCTTAGAAAATAATTATAAACAATAATAAGATAAAAACTATAAAAAAGTAAATTTAAAAAAAGTAAAAGTAAAAAGATAAATAAAAAAAAAATTGTTTACAAAATTATTAAACAAATACAAATTTAAAAAAATAAGAAGAAATAATTGAATAAAAAAATAAAAAGTAATAGAAATAAAGAAAAAGTAAAAAAAAAATTGAAACTAACCCCGCCGCCCTGCCATCTGGTTGCCATTCACAGTTGGCGGCGCGGGGGGTAGTTTTGTGCAACCTGGCCTTGGGGTGGCAAGGAGAGTAAATCCGGCCCTGAGTGTCCTACACGTGGAGAAACATTCTAAAACTAAAAAAAAGTAGTCCAAGGAGAATTTCCTCTATCCTCTTCTGTGCAAGACTTATGTTTTTTCATGTTACACACACATCAAGAAAAATACCAGCAGAGCTACTTCAGAATAGAATTTCCAGTATATTTGGATCCCCCTGTAACGTGGATCACTACACATGAAATATACTACATTTTTATTTGCCTTTTCTATTGACTGAGGAAATACAAAATCCTACTGCCACCTTAGTTTACAGTAATTTTTATCCAGTTCCATTGTATTAATTCACATATACATGTTCCATATCATCTCTTAACCGTCAAGTACAACTGTTCATTTACAGTTTTCCTTCCGGTTATCTGCTTTTATAAAACATCAAATAATGAAAAGCTACACAGAAATGACACTCTGACTTGTTAAAAATAAATGTTCTTTCAGGCCATGAACAGTCAGCTCTGTGTGCATTGACTGGCCCTCATCTACAAACATTAGGTATACAGTAGATTCAAATATCATCCACAAAATTATCTCCACACAAATACTGGTCAGATTCCAGGGAGACATTAGGTAGGTGTTCCATGGCCCCCAAAATGTATGTGGTTAATTGAAAGTGCCCATGTGGATGAAGAGAGTGTCCAGGTTACTTACATGCCATGCTAAAATAATTTTTTACAGTTAATTCCCAGTTATCCAGCACCCACGGGGATCAGTAGGTGCCGCATAACTCTAGTTTCTGGTTGCTTGAGACTGAATAGTAAATCACGCAACTGCCACCCCCCTCCCATTTACCTGCCAAAGCAAAAGTTTTCAAACGGTTAAATCTTACCTGTGTCTCCACCGCACACTCCCGTTCGAACATCTAAAAATTTCTCGGGCGGCCGCTAAGGATCTTTGGCCGGGCGCATGCGCAGTTTAATGTAACAAGCAAAAAATATGGTAAGCACACTACTTTAGAAATGAATACATGAATAAATTATGATTAATGAAATAGGGTGTGCTGGCTCCTTAAATACGGAGAGGAACCCTGTGTACACAATAAACGGAAAACAAGGAAAGAAGCGCTACTACCCTGCATATAAGATGGTAAACAATTGGAATTCCATGTATTGCATACAAAAAAAATGACTCACTGTTAGATGGAGGTGGTGGGTGAGTCAATGATCGCTGATGTAGAAATGGTGGCGCCGGCAGTTGGCGGAGATCTGCTCAGAGAACTCAGCACGAGGAAAGTAGCCGTTGGCTGGGGACAGCGTCAGGCTGCTGCAGCTGTGGACGTATTGGGGACTGGATGCACTGGCGACTGTATGTGAAGAATGTGGGGAAGCCGCTATGCTGCGGTTGCTGCGCTGTCAGGCAGTGAGTGACCGAAGTTCGTGTAGGGAGCGGGTACGGCACTGAGTGGTTGTGGGATACAGTCTCGCTGGATGTCAGACAGCTACGTGTTTCGAGGCAGTGCCTCTTTTTCAAGCCAAAAAGGGGAAGCAAGAAAGCATGCGCAGTTCAGATGTTCGGCCGGGAGACGAGGAGAGACACAAGGTAAGTCTATGGAGCAGCGTGCACCCGCACAGACTCCGTGGGACATCAGAGGAGAGGAGGACAGAGGAGTCAGCGCTGGATCGAAGACCCGCACCAGTGCTGGAGGGACAGCTAAAAACTACAGGAAAGAAAAAGATGATCGGATTAAGAGACATAATTTAAGGTAACTGCAGAAACGTCACCAGCACACCAAATCCTTATAGGATTAAAGTTCGTAGATTTTATTGCAAACTCATGTCAGTTACACAAGCGCTTTCGGGGCCACACAGGGTCCCTTCATCATTGCTATGCCTGATGATATCCGTGGGCCTAAACTGTAAACTTTTCTGAGTCATTTTTTCTCAATAAGAAACATTCTAATAAAATGTTAAACATCACTGCAGCATGATAATATCATGTACCTTACCTGCAAAACATTACTGGGTCACACATAGCTCAGAAATATTATTATAACTTTAGGTGTTTGGTTGCAGTCACAGATTTGTTCTAATGTCCTTTAAGTACCACGGCTGCTTTGTATATCATGTCCACCCCTGCTGTCCACTATGTAACATAGCTCCATCTCTCTTTCCATTAATTTCTCAAAAAACCCCAGTCCCAGTGACACTGAAGGCATTTCCAAACTAACACTGTGCAACAGTTCAAAGTTTTAAGATTCATTCAGGCCTTATATTTCAAAGCTACAGTAAACACATACATGGGCTATAAACAAATACCAATTTAAACCTTGTGTAAAAAATAAGATGTTGTACAATATGTTTGAATGGATTCACAATGCATTTTCATGCCAAAGGGCTTCCCAAGCCGTTATTGTCAATGTAGCAATCCTTGAGCCGTCAAATCATTCTCTTGGCAGGGAGGCTGCTGAGGGTGACAATACAACACATAAGTGGGGGAGACCCAAACAATGTATAAATTGTTCCTGCCAGTAGATTGCACTTCCCCGACCATGCATATGTGAAGTGAATAATTCCAATCAGCTCACTACTTTGGCTCTATCTGTGAAGACATGTTTGGCATACAACAGTACCACATTTCAAGCACCTCCTTTTGTGGCCCCCTGTAATTCTAGCCTCTAATGTTTCCCAGGGTGGTGAGGCTTTAAAATTGAATGAGAGCAGGGTCATCAAAGCAAACCCATAATATAGTCCATGATTTATTTAGAGCACAGCAAAACAACTCACTTCCAACCTTTCTTACAGCATAGATATGCAGCTTTTGGTACAAGACCTTAAATATACTACACTGATTTAACAACTATATACATTGCAGTAGCTATCTTCCCTACAGACATCCATTACAACTTTAAACTAGTTAATAGCCAAATGCACTTTAACCTTACATTTATAATTGCACTATTCAGGAGTTTCAAAATCTGCCTCTGTACATTTTGCCATTGTTGAACTGTACAAAAGATGGGAAGAAAATAACTTGATGGTTAATCCAATTATGTTAAAAATCAAGCTCTATTATGATATCCATTAGCTCGCTCTTCAATTCACTGCCACAAATGACATTAACAAAAAGGATAAAAGGACCATAATGAGCTTTCACTAAATGTTTTCACAGAATGTCACAGCTACACATATATTATAAACCAAGGCTATGGCAAAGTCACCTCGTTTTTGCTGGATAAAATTTAGAAAGCAAATTGATCCATTCAAATTTTGAATGATGCCATTGCAAATCATTTGCCCTAAAAATGCTCTTTAGTTTTAGTGTAAGAGTGCTTACTTCTTGCATGATGGTCACTATGGGGGCATTCAGCTTTTCAATTAACTGCTGTTCGGCATCTATGAGAATAGACCGAACAGAAGCGAGTAGCCTGCCGGAGGTTCGGCTCAGCCGATCCAGATGTTGGATCGGCTGAGTCGAACTCCTTCTGCACTTCGGGTCGGCCGAACATGCTGAGCATG
>NW_017306300.1:670830-671744 GCF_000935625.1 Nanorana parkeri | reverse complement strand
CGAACATGCTGAGCATGTTCGGCCGACCCGAAGCCACCCAGAGCCACCCGATGTATGGCTGATTTCAGCCGATATACGGCTAAATTCAGCCGTACCAGCCTGAAATGAATAGCCGAATAGCGTTCGGCTCACTTCACTTCAGGTCGGTCTTTCACTCGGCTGCTACAACAGCTTAGTGAATATGCCCCTAAATGATGGGCTGAGTCTCTGAGATAGGATGGGAGGTGGATCTGTTACTTGTAGGTGGTAGTTAATTAATTTTGATAAGTGAGTAGTGAATGATTCTATGCCTGATATAATGGGGTCTTTTATACCCCATTATATCAAAATGGGGTAGGGTGTTGAAAATGTCTGGGAGGTGGTGGAAAAAAAGGTTAAGATGGGTGATCTACTGTTAGAAAGGCTTTTTTCTCTCTTGATGATGACATGGCAGGCACGGTTAATGAGTAGATTGTATGCTCTCTGGTGTTCTATTATTGGTTTGGGGGTGAGTTTCTGGTAGTAACTTTGATAATTTAGGATTCTATGGGCCCCCTTTAGATAGTTTTTCCTGCTTTGTAGGGTGTCTGGTTTTTTTGTTTTTTTGTTTTTTTTGTGTTCTGCCTTTTCTCTCTTTTTCTAGAATTTGTTGTTGATTGGGGATGAGTTGTATGATTTTTGTTGTAGGGCTTGAAATGTTCTCTATAGTAGGTGGACAAGTGAGTCTAAAACAACATTTCAGAGGTGTTAGTGCTGATATAGTGATGAATGTTTGTTCATATAACAATGTCACACAGCCTCATAGTGTCACCACTAGGAGAATGCAGTGAGCTTTGACTTTATTTTGCCACATTATCAAATCAGCCACTCACTCCTAGTAAAAATGAATGCATTTTGTGATGAGCTTGTTTTATGGTTTATATATATATATATAT
>NW_017306300.1:644003-670611 GCF_000935625.1 Nanorana parkeri | reverse complement strand
TATATATAATTATACACACAAACTGTGCTTGACATAATGTGTGTGATTGCAAATAAGTTTCACTGTACAAAAGTAACCATAGTGTACATGTGAAAAACTGCCAAATTGTTTATGTATTTTACTTCTTACTATGTTTTCGTACCATACCAAACAAATATATGAATTTGTCTTTATCTAATTTATTGCATTAAGGGTATCAAGGAAATATTTAGCTCAGATGAGATATAATTCAAATATTTCTTCCAACAGTGTTGCAACATGTGCACACCATCATTTAAATTTGCATATATATTCAGAGAGCAGAAAATTGCTAATACAGAGAAGAACACCTCAGACTCCAAACTTGTTATCTGCCATCAATTATTCATTTTAGGTACCACAATGTCATCTTATAAACTGCCAACCAGTTTGAAATGTGGTCTATTTACAATATGTCAAACAATTTGCATGCAGAAACATTTAATTGACATTTTGAGTAAATGTGGTTTGCATCCCAGTGAAGCTAGTGATGACACTAGTCCAATGTAATTTAGCTTTTTGCAGAATATTTATATAAAAAAATCTACTTTAACATGTTAAAGAGGAAAACATACAGCAAAACAGGGAACCATCTTATCTGTCTCTGGGATACAGCATTATACTGGAATTTCCAGCTTCATTGCACCAGATTGCTTTTACTTCAATTTAATCTTTGCGAGTCAGGAAGTTTAGCTTTAGCTTTCTTACTGACATGGGCTTTTGGGACCTGGGACCTGCATGCTATTAGATGTAATAAACTGTAGTGTAAACAACCAATGGGATTGGTTTAATAAGGGCAAACAGGCTATTCACTTTACAAGGGAATTTTTTCTTAGCTTAATGAATGTGGTGAAAATCCACTTTGCTAAGGATACCCAAAAACATGCAAGGAAAGTTAAAAGAAAAAAAAAGTATTTTTGCTTGCACATGAATGGATGAAAGAATTCACCAGAACGTTCACCTCATTTACTAAGTGAACGGAAAAGTCCCTTGGAAAGTGAACAGCCCATTTGCCTTTACTAAATCAACATCAATGAACCAACATATAGACCTTTTTAACAAGCTTTGCTTATCAAATCAATCTGCAGTGTTGACATTGGTTTATGTGAAATCTACATTAGCAAATGTGAATAAATTTGGATATAGATTTTTGTTAGAATTTAATAAATCCATATGTGATCGTTCTAAAATATATTGTCTATTCGTCTGTTTCTAAAGTGGTGATAATTAATTTACAATAGATGCTGTAAGGCATCCTGTTAATTGCAGCGGACAAGAACAAGAACAATAGTGTCCACAGAAATGGACATCAGGGCCAAGAGTGTTTATTTGGACAATGGATGCAAACTATCTTTAGTCTCTGGCTAACAGCGGCAAAACATCCCATTAGTTAGATATAAGGTTGCCACCCTGTTAACAAAGCATATTGTAAACCGGGGTAAACCTACAAACAGCTGCACATTTGTAATTTCTTCTCCAAATTTTGGTTAGAGTAAAGTCATTAACGATTCCCATAGAAAGGGGTTGGATGCCATGAAAAAAATATTCAAACCCCAGAGGGCTATTCCAAATTGATTAGATTAGTACTTGGAGGCCACCAATCCATGCCACTCCATGTATGTCTAAACATCATTGGAAGATAAATTAGTCTTTAGGATCACCAGAATGGGGCCCTCAAATGATTTTCAACTGGTAATTATACAGGTATACCCTAAAAGCACTTATGTATGTTTGTCTGTATATCCCACTGTCTGTATATTTTGATAATATGTAATTGCATGTTTAATTAATTTTCTTTGCATTTGGAAGATAAACAGTTTGTTGATTCACTATATTTTGTTGATTTCACTATATTTTTATTACTATATAGCAATAAATGTTCAGTTGTTGTAGTGAGCTAAAAAATCTTGTGCTTAAATCTGCATAACCAAAGTACATTGTTCTAGATGTGGATGCTTATATATATTTATATGTACATTCTAGAGCAAATATATTTATAACTATCTAGTTATATATTGATTTTGGTTTCTGACATTTGGTGAAACAACATAAAGAAATTAATTGAGACCTAAAAAATCTTATTATTGATCATTATTTAAAATAAACTGATCATCTGGGATCTAACATGCACACTGCAATCTGTATTGTGAATGTCCTAATCAATGCACATATTAATATAGATTTTGGTCCCTAGATAGACCTGCTCATTCCCCTGAAAAGCTCTGTAAGCGTGCAATTGAACTGATGTGCTATGACATTATTAGTGTGCATTTTTCAGATTTAAAAAACTTTTCCCTTGCAGTGGGTCCCCCACAGCACTGCAAGGGTTAAATGCTTGCTGTGCCTAGTTAATGATGAGTTAGGTGATATCTAATTCTTGGCTCCCCCAGTGCTCTACTCCACTCTTTGATGTTCTGGGTTTGGGCAAGCCCTTGCGTTCTCAAGTACAATGCAGGACTGCGGGTCTTCCATTGTGCAGGATGACCATAGAGAGCTGCAACTGATCGGGTAGCAAAGGTATGCTTCTGGGGACCAGTCGCAAGGAGAGGAGGGAGCCTGGAATATCACCTTTATGTATAATTCACTAAGTAAAACAAGCAGGTAACCCTTGCAGTGAGGAGGGGGACCCACTGCAAGGGTAAAGGTTTTTTTCTTTATAAACCTTCACTATTTTATAAAGACTTTGTTTCATGTACGAAACATTTACCATACAACATTCTAAACTAGCTATAAGCTGTTCTTTTTAAATGGAGAAAAGCCTAAACCCAAAGATTTGGAAATAAAGAAAAAAATTAAACGTTTTAATGTACAGGCTGGTGCTCGCTATGTGCCAGTGGTGGGGGGAAGTGCTTTACGTTGTTACAATGCAAGGCACACTTTACCTTCTTTTTTTTTGTTTTTGTGTAAACTTTACTGAAAGAGTGACATTTTATTAATTTGTATACTCTGCTTTGGTGTGATGACCGAAGATGACATAAAGAGAGGTGGGGTGCAGTGCATAAAAATGCAGCCTATCAACATTTATTTCGTATGGCACCCAACCTCAAGACAGCATTGTGGTATGAACAGAGCACATAGTGTTAACCAGGTAAGGTGGATATGTAAATATATTCCAATTACTATTAGAATATTCACAGAAACACCCCTAGATTCTTAGACAAAAGTAGTAGTTAAATCAGCAATATACATTTATTGGTATGGTTACAGATTTCCAAAAAAACACACAAAATAATATTTAATATTAACAAGACAAAGTACAGTACAAGTATGGTAGTGCTTTACCTCTTATTTGAAGTTCACTTCACTTATATACACATATTAAGTTATGTGTATGAAAAGGTAGAGTGATCATGGAAAGTAGATGCAGAAGACCTACTGGTTTATAATGATTTAGTAGCCCTTTTAGAGGAAAATATAGAGAAAGAAGTTGAAAGTGATACTTCAGTGATTGAAAGAAGGACCACAGATCTGGGGAAAAAAATCTAATACAATGCCCACCTTTACTAATAATGGACAAATAAGCCTTTTTAGGGACCTAGTACAAAAAGATCTGAAACAAGTAAATTGGACAATGAGAAATAAGGATAATCTCTCTGTTGCAAAGAGAAAGGCCCTATTTGAGTTAAAAAAAATACCCCAGGTATAGTAATTAAAACAAGTGACAAAGGGGGCAACGTAGTATTGATGCCAGAGGAATTATATGTGAGGGAAGTAAAACGCCTCCTAAGTAATGTGAGTACATATTCTAAATTGGAAAGATCTCCATTTGATGGATTGAAAAGTAATCTTAATTTCAAGTTGCAAAGGACAAGGAGGCAGGGTTACTTCAATTAATTAATTAATATAAATGTATGAAAATAGACTGGTTGAATGTGCCTACTTTTTATATTATCCCAAAAATGCATAAAAATTAGGAAAATCCACCCGGAAGACCAATAGTATCAGGATGTGGAGGCCCATTGGAAAATATGGTAAAATACATGGACACTTTACTAAAGGATTTTGTTGCACCACTACCTTCCTATTTTAAAGACACAGGAGATGTCCTTAAAAGGATATCAGGTATACAAATAGAGGAGGGAACTCTTCTAGGGAGTATAGATGTTGAATCTCTGAATACCGCTAACATGTGGGTGTGGGTTAGAGGCAGTGTCATTCTTCTTGGAGAAAAAATTTACACGTACAGGACCACAAAATGAGTTACTGTTGGAACTTTTAGGTTGTGCACTCCAAAATAATGTCTTCCAATTTCCAGGGACCTTCTACAAACAGACCAGAGGAACCTCGATGGGCACCTGCCTACGCTTGGCTCCATCTTGGTTTCTGGGAGACACAGGTGGTTTATAGTCATTGGTTGTACCTGGGCCACAGCCACCTGTGGGTCAGGTACATAGATAACATTCTGGAGGTATGTTGGGGATCCAGAGGTGAACTGAAAGATTTTATTGGTGAGCTAAATGTGAATGGTAAAAACATGAAACTTACTTTTGAGATAGAAATTCCCTTCCTGAATTTGTGGATAAAGATGAAAGAAGGGAGTCTACAGACAAGAACATTCCAGTAAAAACGGCAGCAAACACATTGCTGCATGCGACGAGCCATCATCCTGGATCTTTGATACAAGACATCCCAACAGGACATCCCAACCAGACAACACCTTGACACCTCAGGTACTGAATAATGAGTTTAATTTACAAGTTTTTCCATGATATGGGCTTAACACTACATGTCTTTGTATAATAGATGAGTAAAATGCCAATAATACCAGAAGTAAAAATTATACCATGTGGATGCATGCTTCATGGTGTGTGGTTTTGAATTCTGAAGATATAAATACCTGTGTACAATGAAAGGGTTAATACAAGAGGTGATGACATTTGAATCTTATTTAAGATAGGATATTCCTCCCTCCCCTCTTTACATCCTGACAAAGCCCCACAGGAGGCAGGGCGAAACGCGTAGATGTACTATGGACGGCCCGACCGCACAGCTCACTAAGCAATGAAGTGATGCTGAATATGTTGGCCACAAAGTCTACTATGGCTTAAACACCTGAAGAGAAAAGTCTGGAGTAAAGACCGCTGTAAGAAGACTACAACAAGGTACTCTGTTTCTTGTGAGAGGGACTTATGTCCCAGCTTGATGAACGTAATGCTTTGCAGTTTTTGTGCTGTTTATCAGAGACTGTGAAATGGAGGCAACAAAACTGTGAAATACTAACAGGTGTCGTTCCAGTGATAACAGCACAACAACAGAGTTGCTTTAATGCAAAGAATTCCGGCGTATGTTTGCGGTGTATGCCATACTAGACCATATGGCCACAATGTTTCCACTGGACATTCAATGTTGTTTCATTAATTTTTCTCATTGAAAGATGCGTTGGAGATCTAGCAGCTGCTAGAGTTGTTACTTATTGGATACAAAAAGGACAGATACTGTCTTGTGGAAGACAAAGCATACAACGTAGACATCTTTCAACTAATTGAGATTATTGGAAGTTTATATCCACAATTGAAAATGTGCTAAAAGGATAAAGTTTATATCTAAGCATTAGTGCTCACAGAACGGCACATGAAGTTTATACTAACCATCTGAAACTTGCCACAGCGATAAAGTTTACATTCAAGCATTTGTGCTTATAGAACAACAGGATTTATTTTGTTCAATATGGTTTTGTAATGGTTTGGATGCAGGTGACCTATATTGATATTTTAAATGTATCAGGTGTTTGATAATGTTGTCAATTTTTAGTAGGAATTCTTGGTGATGGTGTCGTATTTATAATTGTTGTTGAATATATTTTTAATAAAGGAAGTCATTAGGTTAAAGTTAATATATAATTGGTTGTTCAGTAACTTCTTTGACCACTTTTTTTGTCTATGAAAAGGGGGGTATTTTTCTAGTAAAATGGTTTAAGTTATTTACCAATAAAAGAAATCAGCATAGGTTTGCAGTATTTGTGTAAGTGGTTGGTTTTACACATTTTTTTCCTAATAGAGTGCTCATGAGGTACAGACATTGATGCCACAATAAATCTTGCTGTAGCCTGTTGAAATAATATACCTGCTGGCACACATTGTTGCTAGGTCCCACATTCCAATTTGACCAATTAATGCTCGTCATTTACATACGGGCCAGTTATTTCTGTCTACTCAGAAAAGTGCTCTGACTGAATGCCGGGAATGCTAGTCTGAAAAGGGACATCAGCTATGCCGTTGTCCTCCTTACAGTGGCCAATTCTAGTTATGTGAATCCTCTTTACTGAGCAGACGGTACTTGACTTGTGTTAGTACTTGCTTTTATTTACTAATGGAGGTTGAACTATTTTAGGAAGGAAAATGAGGGTATCACCAATAGAATTTTAGGACTGGTGTCCACGGCAAAAGCCCCGCCCCAGTAAAAACATTTGATGTTGTTTTTCATAGAGCAGGAAAGGGTTGGAGTCTCTATCAGGTCTTTATTACCTGTCAGGACAGGAAGTGATGGGAAAAAACACAAACATTGTTTTAGTAAAGTGAGAAAGGATTAGAATACTTGACAATGTTTTTATCGTTGCCCATGCCTTTCTGTTCCAGTGATGCCCACTACCCCCATTTTTTGTAAGGGGTCACACGTGCAGGAACTTTGCGTGAATATTCCCCAGTGTGGTCATAGACTATCCTGAAGTTAAGAAAACAATTAGGTGTTAGGCCTTAAGTTTACGATTTGGGGTTTGGATCAGACTTTCATAACTTAAAGTGACATTAAAGTAAAAAAAATGTCCCTCCCCCCGATGTTAATGTCAGCATTTACCTTAATTGATGTTTCTCAATCTGATCTTCTTCTTTTTTCCTGATGTTTTCATCTGTCCCTCCAGCGGTGCGGCGGCTCTCCGATCCAGCGCTGACTCCTCTGTCCTTGCTGGCACTTCCTGTCCCACTGTGTCTGCATGCGGGTGCACGCGTCCGTAGACTTACCTTGCATCTCTCCTTGTCTCTCGGCTGAAAATCCAAACTGCACATGCGCCCGCCCCAAGATGCTTTGCGGCCGCCCGAGCAGTTTCGGAGTGCACGGCGAAGACAGGGTAAGTTTAAACCGCTGTTAAAGCGGGTTTTTAAAAGAAATTTTTTTTGCATGTATCTACTGTTTGCGGAGGGTTTAGAAACCCATTAATGTTTTCCATAAGAATCATTTGAATTTCTTTAAAAAACTGTTCTGACCTTCACATAGGATGATTTATTTTCCTTAGTATATACACTATAAGAAACATTTCTGGTCTCCTCAGTAACCCTAATATTGCACATTCTACCCTGTTCTTGGCATTTACATTCATTATGTGACATTCATTACATTGGCACCAAGTCCTTTGTGCTTTATAAACAAAGAGTGCATTTTTGGTACAGTACAGTACAGCAATCTTCGTTTTTGCAGCACAAGGTGACATTTTCTTACACTTATTGTGATACTCACCTTTTATGCTTCACAACAATCATTAAATTTTTTTAGCAGTCATAAACACCTACTGATATCTATTTGTTATTTCATATTATGGACAAAAGCAACCAAAATTGTCAAGCATTGCTCATTATATTATTTTCTCTTTGATTCCTTCCCTTCCCTCAGTGCACAGCAGTAGTCTTTTTATTTCAGAATCTCTATAGGGCTTCATAGGCACTACCTGCAGATTTCCTTGACTTACATTTGACATATTTGCAATCTTTCTTTGTTCTTAATTCCCATGTTTCTTTTTGTTCAGCTCAAGGTTTTTATTTTCTCCTAACACAGTCATTGCAAATGCTGTTTTACAACAGTGGTGTTAAGATGGGTTCTTGTTATATCACAGATTGTTTGTCTCAGTACTTCTGATGCCCCTAAATCTGGTATCATTTTGAAATAGGATATAAACTTTAATTCTGTCATTAATACTTAAACTCATTTATTTGGATTAGAAACTGCTGGTGTGTTGTTCTTCCATTACACAAGGATATACTGTTTTGAAATACACTAGTCGATAGAGGATAGCTGATAATAGGATACAATTGAATATAGCAGAGTGTATGAATCCTTCACACAGGTTTTTGGTGCTAAAATTGAAATATATATTTAAAAACCATAGGAGAACATGGAGCCGGCTTCTCGGGCAATCATGAAGCTAGGCTGCGAGTAATGATCCGCCTCCCAGCAGCCTGATTGGCCGGGAAGCCGGCTCCTTGCTGATTGGCTGGGAAGCTGGCTTCTCAGCCAATTAGCCACGATTTGGCCGAACAACTGGCTTGATGTAGGTTGGCTGGGAAGAAAGCTTTTCAGCCAGTCTGCATGGAGTCAGCTCCCCGGCCAATCAGGAAGCCAGGAGGCGGGTCACTACTCGCCGCCCAGCTTCCTGATTGGCCAGGAAAAAAATCTTGATGTTGATTGGCTTTCCTGCCAATCCACATGGAGCTGGTTTCCCGGGCAATCAGGAAGCAGGCAGCATATCATTACCCACTGCCCAGCTTCCTGCTTGCCTGGGAAGCTGTCTCAATGTCAATGAATCACCGGTATCAGTACTCGGTATCGGTGAGTACTGAAAGCAAAATATCGGTTCTTGATACCAAAAAAACAATATCGGTGCATCCCTACCAATCACTAAAATCTTATACAAGCTTTAATTTGTTAATGCAATTCCAAAAGTTATTTTCAATCTTTTCGTCCTGCCATGAATGTTCTTTTTTAGGCACTTGTCATCAGGTGACAACTGAATTGTCACCCTTTAACAAGCGACCCTGAGGGTGTCACAATACCTGTGACTTTATTAAATTGACTGCAGGTAAGGATACAGTTCACTTGGCAGTCTTCCTACTGCTACAGCGACAGCAGGTTAAAATCTCCAGAGTATAGTTCAAGAACCTGAAGTGTCTAAACACAACCATTATCCATTGTATTGTATTTTTTTTCTACCACATTCCCAGCCTCCTCACTATCCCACCTTCCCATTTTGAACCCACCTCACTTACTCCACACCAACTTGTTTGCATTCCAAGTTTAAGTAACCCTGCACTGTGGCAATACTTACAGTCTACTGTCAACGAACATATTTCCCCATCCCTTTCACCTTTTGTTTAACAAAAATTTAAATGTTGGGCAACTCAGGGAGTGACTAGATAAAGTGCACACCAAAACATAGAAACATGGGATTTCAGAACCTGTTTGACTCACAATGGCAATGTCATATCCTTATTTAAATACAAACTTTTTTAATAAAGTTTTACCAAATCAACTGGTCATTTTAATGGCTTTATTGATAGGATAATATAATAGATTAGATGGCAGGCAGGGTGTTAATATGTTGAAATATCTGCCAGTGTGAGTAAGACCTTTAAAAAGAAAACTTGTAATAGCGCCCTCAAGGAATTCTCATGTCATCTGCAAGCTCATGCTGTTTTCACCAGTTGACCTTTTTGTATGCTGGTTGTCTATGTTTTCTTTCAATCTATTTGAAATATAAGATTAATCGACATATTGTTAAGTTATAAGGGAGCAGAGGAAGGGCCACAGTGGATTCTATTAACATGCTTCTATTAATTAAGATTATAACATTAGAATGATCATTTTATTCAGGGGTCTCTGAAAAGCATGGCTTACATATCGGCACTGTCACTATTTCTGTCAGGCAGTGGACATGGCCAAAATTTCTGCTGAAACATTTCGTCAAGCTTGTAATAATACCCTCCTACTAATATTATCTTCTACTGGACAATGTTGTCTTTCTCTTTTATGTAATTTATCTAGAAATAGCTTGTCCTCTTATCATACTGAATTCCCTGATGAACTATGAATGTTTGGTGACATAATAATCATGGGTTATCATGAGCTTCCTGCAGAGATAATCTAGAATTCTAATTATCTACTTTGTGTCTTTTTGAAATCCTGTCAGTTTTTATTAACCACTGTATTCTTTTCCATTTTACACTTTAGAAAGTGACTAATGATAAGAGTAAGACAAATGAATAAAACAATTACATTTCACCATTCAGTGCATAAACAATGGCTATGCCCTGTACAAATTAGGAACCTCCAACACTGCATTAAAATATCAATACCTATTGTGCCCACATTACAAAATGACACTGCAGTGAGTACAGAAAATAAAGTAGTCAGCAGGATGTTACAGTTCTGGGTTTTATGTGGTACGGAATTATATAGTATGAGATACCACTTTTTAGAATAGCTTGTCCTCTTATCACACTGAATTCGCTGATGAACTATGCATGTCTGGTGACATAATAATCAACAATCATCACACCCACCCATTAACATCGCTGAAGCAAGCTCAACTAAACAGTTTAACAATCAAGATACACTATTTTAGCAGGCCACCATTTCAACTGAAGCCACTGCAGATCATTACCTTCCAAACCAGCACTGCCTTTCCTCTGGCAGCAGCTGCAATCCCCGCACCCTGACTTCCATACCCCTGCTTCCTAGAACCAGTCCTTCCTTCTCATGTGCCCTGTGGAATGCCCGCTCTGTCAGTAACAAACATACCGCTGTGCAAGATCTTCTTATCTCCAATTCCTTTAACATGCTTGCAGTTACTGAAACCTGGATTCAGGAATCAGACTCTGCCTCCCTTGCTCCCCTCTCCCATGGTGGCCTCCACTGGACGCACTCACCCAGACCTTGTAGATCGAAAGGATTTGGAGTGGGAATCCTTCTATCCCCACAATGCACTTTTCAAGTTCTGCCCTCACCTCCCTCTCTATCCCTCTCCTCTTTTGAAATCCACTGTATTCACCTGTTCTCTCCACAGGAGGAGAAACAGGATACAGGATTGCTGTTATATACCTGGGCCAGTATCTCGCTTTCTTTATGACTTCTCTGCCTGGCTACCCTACTTTCTCTCCACAGAAATACCCACTATCATCCTTTGAGACTTTAACATTGCTAATAACATTCATACACCGGCTTCCACTCAATTTCTTAACCCAACCTCTTTTTTTTATCTAACACAATGGACACACACTCCTACTCACTCTTATGGTAACACACTAGACCTTATTTTCTCTCACCTTTCTCTCACTCCTTGAAACTTCTCTAACTCCCCTTTTCCCCTCTCAGACCACAACCTTGTCAGTTTTGCACTCACCCTGTCCCCAACCCTGAATCACCATACACGGCACACTTTCACCAGGAGAAACCTTTCCCACCTAAACCCTTCAAAAATCTAGACAAAATATCACCCCTGTCCTGCCCTGACCTGGATACTTCTGTCTACAACAGCTCGCTCTCATTCTCCCTAGACACTTTGGGGGTAATTTACTAACCTAAACACACGCACGCAGTAGGTGTGTGTGATTTTTACACAGCAAAATGTATTTATCAACCAAAAAGTCTCTAAAACCATATTTCCACGAATGCCATATATGGAAAAATCATGCACATGATGCATATATAATGCTGCTTCACAGTTTAGACAAAAATGGTTAGCTCATGCATTTACATTCCTGCATTCATCAATGCAAGCAACACAACATAGAGCTAATTTACACAACATCACCTTGCAAATTCATGCAGGGCTTTGTACAACACACCTGCTGGGTGTGTACACACTACAAAGGTGTTTAGATTCCACCCATAGATCATGCTGGGAGGGAACACACTACAGAGGTGTATACATGTTCGTGATGTGTTTATAAGGTTAGTAAATCAACCCCTTTGGCTCCCCTCACTACACGCAGACCTAGACCACATCCACTACAACCATGGTAAACTGCTTTTTGCCTAGTAGTTACAGGGTTTTGAGTTCAGTTTCTGACAGGTACAATGCCTTATAGCAACTGTGTGCTTTATTGGTGTTTGCATGGGTTTCCTCCTATTATTAAAATTCATACTGATGGCTAAATATTTTCTGACCAAATTGAACCCTAAGTGCCAAGTAACAGTGCTAGAAATATATATTGTAAGCTGTTCTGGAGAAATGTCATATGTGAATGCTTTGTTCTTATAAAGCATATATTGAAGCATCACCAAAGTCATAAAATAAAAATTGTATATTTGCTTTAGCATGCCATTTTAATGTCTCTCACACTGCAGCTTTAAATTTTCATTTAGTCCCCATAAACACCTTTGAATAAAACATAAATCTCTTGTATGCATTTGTCCACTTTTTATATATCTTCCATTGTAGTCACACATGAAGTGCTGTACTCAGAAAAAAAGTACACTTTTTTTTTCATTTCTCTCTCACACCTCCTCCCTGTCTTGCCCACATCCCCGCCCACCTATCTACTGATCAGATTGAGATGACCCAGAAAAAACAGCATAATCTGCTACTCAAAAGAGGCAGCAATATGCAGTAATTTTTTAGGTACATACAATACAGTAAAACCATCTTGAGACAAACTATATGTCTCCATTTTGAAAATAATGGAACAACATGCAATCTATGGCAGGTATCTCCTGATGTCCACCAGCCAGAAACATATACATTTTCTATTGATCTATCACGGTTGGTGACTCCTGAAAATCTTATTATATTTACCAGGAGCATTGAAACAAAATCTCCCTTTACCCTAGCATTGCTGTGACATTCAATGATGCAAAATTCCTAGTCAAGGCTGCCTGGATCTCAGTAGCTGCACCAGGGTAGAAGCAAATCTTCCTATGGGGCTAGCAGACAGGAGGGGAGACTTGACTTAACAAGGACATCAAAAATGTAAAGATAATTTTTGGGAGTTTTTCTATCAATTATAAGTATCAAATGTAGGACAAAACCCTGGCCTATTTACTATAAAATTGAAAAATGTAAAATATAAAACATAAAACAGGTATATTCATTTTTTTATTGAATACATGTTTGCTACATTTCTCTTAAGATTTTTTAAGATTTAAAACATGCATCCAAATTTGTCAAAACAGACAGCTAAGCTTCTCTGGCACTTCCAAACACCTAATCAAACTCAAACTCACTATACCCCAAATCAGCACTACTGAAAAGTAGGTGATAGAAAAGAATTACATAATAGATATGCTATAATGGGTATCATTAATAATTTTCCTTTAAAACCACATTGATCATTGATTTTCCTTTAAAAGCACATTGACCACAAAGCCAATGCAGACTGTTTATACTTCTATGGATATATTCACTCTACTGTAAGTTTACTTTAATGTAATAAAATGTTGTTAAGTGCGCTATTCTTGCATGTTTCTGGTCATTTAAGGGTATATCGTATTTTAGAGTATGTAAAAATAGACTTTTGGCAAGACTAAAGACAGAATAAAAAATAACTGCACTTACAGTATGTTATGGTCACCTAGGGAAAAACCAAGGACATATTTTGTTGGCAGGCTTAGTCATGGCAATGTTCCAGTTCTTGTACATGTCTGAACTCCTACTATGCAGGGCCACATTGACTACTAAAAGGTTTAATATTTAATATTTATTATGCTTTACATTTATGATTAGAACTTGTGACCCAGGCAGTTCAACACTGAAGTAAACAGAAACTTAAGTGACAAACAGCCCCTTTTGGTTGCAGAAGTGGTTCAACAAAGGTGGGTGCAAAACCAAATATATATCAGAGTTCAGAAAAAGTTTTATTGTTTAAAATTCTATCAACTAAATAAATCAGCCGACATGTTTTGGGGTAAGTACACTCCACTTGCTTCTTAAAAAAATAGGAAGAAAACTTGGAAACTCAAAGTAGTATCAGCCAGAGAGATCTTTGTTTTTATATGGTCTATGCACTTTAGTATCAGCCAGAGAGATCTTTGTTTTTATATGTTTTATGCACTTTAGTATCAGCCAGAGAGATCTTTGTTTTTATATGGTCTATGCACTTTACCTAAACAGCAGGGGTCTGTGAGATATTAAGTTATTTGTAATTAAATTATGCATGTATTTTATAGCATTTTTTACAGCAGGTAATAACTGTACAACTGTCATGGTCACCTGTGAATGATCATAACTGTGGCTTTGATGCTGATTGTGCATTATTAGTATTAGTGATTTTTTCCATAGACTAGTCGTGTGCTATCAGGCACCTTTGCAGGACAACAAATGTAAACATGCATGGTCTATTTTTTATACAATGACTTCCAGGATTGACAGAAATTGTGCAGCGTTGTAGAACCAAAATTACAGATTTATATCTACTAACAAGATTCCTTACTGTTTGCTAATTAACCTTTAGTGCAGCCAAATTATCTTAAGTGACACTAGGGTCTATTTATATAAAACGTATGCATGGCTATTTGTCCAGTAAAATTGCATGTGCATTAATTGTGTGGGAATTAGCTATCTGTTGTGAGAATGGGGCAAAATCAAATGTTCTTAGGGTACTTTCCCTTCTGGTCAAATGTTCTTCAAATATTACGGGCAGCGGTAAAAATAGGCACCTTCACACAGAACAAAGAGTGAATTGGGAAAATACCACGTTATGGCCACTAGATAGAGCTAAGGATCATAGGAAATAAATGCATTTTAGTAACAAGCAATACAACGTAACAAATCTAGAGAATGCTGGTTGGAATTAGCAAATTCATTTAACCTTTGCTTTTACAGGGAAAATACAAATGGAAAATGAATATTCCACACTAGAACAAAACAGATAGCATTTTCCTAAACACTCAAGTGTGTGGGAGACACACATATAATGCATAATAATTTATAATGCACATTTTTTTAAAATCCTAATTTTCTTAAACACTGCAAAACAAGTATGCACCTCTTCAAATTTAGAAGGTAATAATCCTTAGAAATCAGATAATTTTAAGCATTTTGTATACTCAAAGCTCCACTGGGAAAGGTATACAACTTTAAGGCCTCGTTCACACCTGACCGTTTTGTAGGGTGTTCTACGCTCGACGAACGCTCTACAAAACGGTCAAAAATATACATTGCATTGTAGTCAATGCCCTCGTTCCCACCTCGCCGTATTTCTGCCCGTCCCTAACGCCCTACAAAACGGCCCACGCCTGAAAAGGTCCCGGGACTACTTTGGGCCATTTTGTAGGGCGTTTTCCATTGGGATGCAGCCAACTAGCCTTTGGAATCACGCTACGGTCGCGCAACTTTTTTACCGCGAATCGCGACAGACGCACATATTACAATACGCCTAGGTGTGAATGGGGCTTAAAGTATCCTTTTTGTTTTGTTTTTGTTGTTTGTTGTTTGTTTTTCTTATCTTTACAGCAGCAGATTTTAGTAAATATTATTATTTGAAAGAAAATTATAAGAAGCCTGCGAAAAAACAACAACTTTTGATTAGCTATGCAACCTTTTTTCTTATTTTGTGGATGAACCATATATAATAGCAACACTATAATGCTAACAAACCACTAGGTTGGGATCCCATATAGAATCAGACAGAGCCTCAAGAGCTATATTCATCCAATATTAATTTACTGAAAAACAACCCTTTAGGTGAGAAGATACTGGAAACATAACAGCCAGAGTCTCACGAATTCAGTACATTGACACATAGGGCCCTAAATTTAATGTATATGGTCATTTTTAAATTGTAGAGACTTAGCTAATTATATAAGTGTTATTATTCATCTTATAATATTTCAAATCAAATCCTTTCACTACACATTTATTACTACTACCTTTTATTAGCTCTTACAACTACTACCTTTTATTAGGTCTTACAACAGAAGTAGTAATAAAAAATGATTGATAAAAATAGTCTTCGACCCAGTTATTTTGTAATAACTGATGTTATACCAGTAAACAAAATTCCCAATCATATACTGTACAATTAATTGGCCTAATGCTATTATACCAGACCTGTGTGCTAGTACTAGCATAAAAAAACACTGCACTTAAACAACTCATCCAAAACTAAGTTGGTAGGCCTACTTTACCCTTAACACATTTTTCTTGTGATACAAAGTTGTCAGCATTTTTCCAATATATTGTTCATATTGTATTCAAACCATTAAACAGCAACCATTAAACATATTAATGTGTTTTTCATAGGTTTTTAGTTCAGAAATAACAGCATCTGTGATGTAGCATGGGTAATCTTAACAATAAACATTCCCTGACAAGCATATTAGAGAGGAAAAATGACCCTTTCTGCTCCTGGTGTGAGGAGGATAAGACCAGCCTGCCAGAAACAGGTCAAAAAGGTTAATATTTATATTACTCAGAAAAATCATTATACCGCAAACTCCAGGACTAGTCTCTTGCTTTGGCTGGTAAGAAAATTAATTTTGCTATCGCCCAGCAGTTGGCCTTATCTGTAATTATCAACAGACACTATAGCCAGCCATATAGAGATGAGCATTTTGATGCCTTGTGGAGTGGATGTAAAATGCATCTTTAAACTGAGCTTGAGAGATACACTGTACCAGCGCAGCAAATGTTTTACAATTATCCTCAGTAACGAAGACACAAATGTGACAATTTAGAGGACAAAGGTATTCTTTAAAATTGAATAAAAAGGAAACCTGGAAATAAGTTGTACCAAAACACGACATCCAGTGCATCTGGACATGTAAAAGTTGCTGAATAGAAAATGCAAGCCGACAATACACTGCTACACTGCTGCTACACTTTCCTCTTTTCCTGCCTAACCATAAAGCTTAGGCCAGGATCTCACCCTTTTCTCCCTATGGATTATCTTATGTTATATATGATGTAATAGTCCACATAGACTTCACTTAAAGCAGAAGATCCACTAGTAACTAAATGGATAATCTGCTACTACAATCTACAAAGGGGATGTGTCTGTGAAGGTTCTCATTCATCCAGGTAATGGTATATCTGAAAAAAAAAACAAGGCAACTGGACTTGCTGTTTTTTTCTTGAAGATGTTTCACTGGTCATACGAGATTTCGCTAGTCCTTAAGCAAGCTGGTCGGATGATCCGCGAAACCTCTGCAAGAAAAATACAGCAAGTCCAGTTGCTTTGATTTATTTTTTACAGATATACAAAGGTGATGTTAAAGTGCATGTTTAGTTAAAACTTTTTTTAGTTTTGGATTGATTGAGGAACGATTAGAACCACTGTCATTTTTTTTTAATGATACTCAAGGCTCTGCTAGAGAGATTACCTCTCACTTACTGTCTTGACAACACAGACTAATGAGAAAACTTTGTGTCAGTATAGTAAAGGAGGGCTAGAACCCATGTCACTCCACAAAGGAAAACAGCCAAAGTGTTTCAGGGGAAACAGCTCTTCTCCTTCACCAAGGCTTGAAACAATATTGTGCAGACATAAACAACTTAAAGGACTGAAACCAAAGGAATCTCTTATTAAGTGTGGATTGAATTGTTCTTTTGTACTGTGGTTGCATAATATGATCAGCAACAGTTGTCTAAAAAGGGAGTATAGAAATGATGCCCAACAGTTCCAATCAAAGTAGTTCTTGATGTTTGGCCCCCACAGCCCACTGATAAATTAGTCTTCAGATTTTGGAGCTGTGCCACAGCTCTGGACCTGGAGAGCTATCTGCGGCTAACTGACACAATACACAAAGATCTGAAAAGCAGCACAAGCAGAGACCAGTGCTCAAAGAACATATTTCATGCAAGCCCCTCAATCTTTGGTCCAGCTGCCTTCAAAACTATTTCTAAGGATACACCTATCCAGATAGCTGCAAGTAGTATGTAGCAAAGGACACTACAAAAAACTGAGACATGCTGTGAGTGGTAGGGGTTATCTTGGCTGGTCACTGTTTTTTGTTGCCAGTGTCCATATCCTGCTGTAGGTGTCAGTATAACCCAAGTGTCTCAGAATTCTGTGTTTTCATTAATAAACAAGAAATAAATGTTTATAAAATGCTATGATAATACATATATGTAATTCCTTAAAATGTGACCAATATACAGTATAAAGGTAATAATGTCAAATACTGTATTTATATTGTTTTTATGAGCTAACTTTAAAGCATTTACATATATATGAATAAAGAGTGAGTAATAACAGGATGATGCAGTGGTTTTGAAACTCATGCAGATTAGTTTTCTGGTCCATGCTTAATGCAACATTTTCTAAATCACATATACCTTGTTAATGCACAACACTTGTTTTACCAAGTCCCCTGACAAACATAAGGAAAGCAATAACATAGTGCTTACAACTGAAAAATGTGGGCGTATTTCTACTGAAGTTATATGCCTAGTGTATTGCTATGCATTATTTGTTACTTTCTATTGCATTGTTAGCTACTTAGAATGCTTCTTGTGCAGAGCTGGCATTAAATCACATTTTAATACCACATATCCTGGGAGAATCTACTCTCCAATAAACGCTGACACTTCAACAATGCGATTAAGCATCCCTGTTAAGTGCACTAAAGGCATCCAATGCATCATTTAAGGTACTGAGTAATGCAGACACTGTATGTGGGGCTAGCCAATGAAAAATATTCTGAAATTCAAGCATTTTTAAGTGAAAAATACTGCAGCCTGTTCGAGTGCTAGACATAAAGTTTCCAAAATGAATGAAAAACAATGCAAAATAAAAATATGTTTCCCAAAACCTATGGTTTATCTATAATGTATATGCTTTTTCTAAATTAATACAATTATGTTGCACAAGTGGCTCTTCTAAGACATCATTATCCTGCTTACCTAGCTGTAAATCAGAAAACACTAACTCTTTATGGCCTTCAAGGAACAAAACACACAGCACTATGCTATAAGCAGTGTATACAGTATGTTGAGTGAGTGAATGAATTCTGGCAGATTGAGGTTCAGGGCCCAGTCACACCATATCCAGTGCATTTCTGCACAGTTCAAACCTGGACTCAATGGATTGCATAAATCAAACTGGGCCATGTTCTGGGGCAGGAGGGGGCATGGTGGTGCCATTCATGTCACGAAGTGCAATCGCCATTCCAGTGCAGTGCGATCGGAAAAAATAGTACATGCAACATTGGTGTGACTGGGCCCTCAAAACAGATAGGAGCAGTAAATTTTCTATCCTTTGCCCCAGTGAATAGGTTCACATTTTTTTTTTCTGTTATTCATTAATCCTTTCACTGCCAGAGCCATTTTATTATGCACACCCATACTAAAATACACAATGTTACATGAGCATGCACGTAACTCCCCCAAACAATACTTATTTTATGAAAGCAGATATCTTATGTCACACAATGTTTGCATTACTGTTTATCAAATCTCTGTTTTTAATAAAAAATACACTTAAATTACTTTTAGTCAACACAGGCATAATATATTACCCAACACTTTTGGTAAAATATAAAATATGAAGTTGCGTCAAGTAAATAGATACCAAATATGTAAAGAATGAAAATTGTGCACACCTGTGAAGCAGCAAAAAACTACAGAACCCAGATTGTCCATAGGTGACACCTTAAAAGCCATTAAGCCTTTACAGCTGCCCAAATCACTTCTATAAGAAAGCTAGCAGTAAGGAGTAAAACAATAAGCAAGATAAAGCAGCAGGGAATTTGTTTACATGTCCATGCTCCTGCTGACATAATAGTTACATTGCCAGCAGCAAAAAGGGCAAAGCCCAACTCCAAGCCCTCATCCTTCTGCAAGGACACATGGCAAGTTGTTGCTGTTGCTGATTGCAAGATGACGGCTTAGTGTTGTTAGCCTGTAACAGAAAGTGCTGTTACTGGCAGGATCTTCAGGTAAAATGTTGTAATTGAAAAAAATTATTTGTTTAGGAAAACTGTATACTGTGAAACATGGTGCCAAGCATGCAGAAAAATAGATTTGGAAATTACAAACCCTGTCATTAACAGTAGTACGTTTGCTGTGGAACCTTCTCCTCTCTCTCTCTCTACTTCTTATATTCACATTCAAGCATTTAGTGCAAGCTTAAATCTGAATAATTTCTAAGAGACTTCTATGTACTGGCTTTTTTCACATTAGCCAGGGAGGCAGCAAAGGGCCTGCAATGAATGTTTCAGCATAAAAGGAAGGTACGTTACGAAACCACCTGTCAAGGGGTCTGACACATGCTAGTATGCTAACACCATACCTGGATGAAAATAAAGAACTGAGCAGTTAGGGTGCATTTATTTTCTGTATACATCTCATAATTGTAACTTTAGAGCTAGATAGTGGTGTTCCTTTAACTGTAATATTGTATAATGGGAAATTCGCAAGGTCTAATTATTTGTTATTGTTAATAAGTTAATTAATTCAATAGAAAATATTGTGGTTACAACTGTGGTTACAACTCTCGCAGTTAAGTAGGACACAGATTGAGATATACTTTTCCAGCCCTTTACCAGCACACAAAAGAGCAAATTGGTCGCCTGGGTTGATTTGCAATCTGAGATGGCTACTTGCAGCAGAATAGTCCAATATTGTGAACAATCCTGGTTCTGGTGAAATGGTCCATTTATCAATGATACGTTACAATACTTTCTTTGTAACTGCAGTTTTTCTATTTAATTACTTTGGATACATGGTAATGCAGACAAGATCACTGCAAAACACTCCTGCACAGGTATTTTCAGTGGCTAGGAATTGCATGACACACAGGTTGATACACACATACACAGGTTAAAGGTGCCTATACACCTTACAATTATCTGCCGATTTTCGGCCGCAATTGCGTTTTCATCCAAAAATCTGACAGTTGTTGGGAAGTGCACAACCGCAATTACTGTACAACTGGCAGGCTAGAAAATGTTCTTTTAGTTGGACTAAAATTGACAGATTAGTGGCATACAATAGAAATCTCAAGATGAAAACTGCACATGCTCAAACTAAAATGTTGTCGTTCGATCGACATAAATTGGCCAGTTAGTGGTGCTGACGAACAATAATTTTGAACTACTTTGGTCTGTACATGATGGGCTGTTTGAACGAAAATTGAATGAGGGTGCGATGTTGGCACAAAAAAGTTGTACAATGCTTGTAAGGTGTATGCCCACCTTGAGACAGAGCCTGGCTCAGTGCAAAAGTCTTAATACTCTAGTGGACATGTTTTACACAGTCCTGTGAACATCCTGGCATATTAAGTTGTGGAACAGTCCTGTAAATAAAATGGTACAATTATCTCTTTTTAATAACAGTTTTGACTATTGCATTAATGTGGAGGTGGGTATGGCATCATTATGAAACCCTGCAACCCTGGTACTCAGGCTACTTCCAGCATAAAAATAGTACCTGTCAGGTGAAGTGCTTAGCTATCAGCATGGATAGTAGCCCACAGGCTTCTGGCCGTTTTATTAAAAGGATGAAAATATAATTTTTTGGTCCCACCATACAATCCTTTTCTCTGCGTTCATTGAAGAAAATCTTGGTCTCTGGGTTATACTGACTCCTGCAAGTGGCGGCATAACTCATCGATACATAAATCAAGATCCCCACTGTGTCCTTCAATGAATGGAAGAAAAAATAGGATTTTTTTGTACTCACTCTAAGGCCTCATTCACACAGCTTAGAGTCGGCCCAAGATCTCCGCTGTGTCCTTCAATGAATAAAAGAGAAACCCTTTTTTTTCAAAATTGACAATTTTTATTAAGAAACCCTTTTTGATTTTGGCACTGGGTTTATTTATTTTAGGAAAAACTGTTTTATTCAGATCTGAAACAACCTATGAACATGACTGCAGAAAGATTAAAAATATTTGCTAATTTCTTATATACTATGTTGCAAACCATCTGCATAGATGCAAAGGCTACATTGCTATACTAAAAATACACAGTTGATTCTTATTACATTACATAGTATGCAGGGAGAAGGCTGTAGCAGAGCCAATAACACTGTACAGCCCAAGCCATTACTAATGCAAAAGTTAGCAGAATGCTAATCCATCTAAATATTTGTTTTTAAAATCAACTGCAAATTATACAGATTTACAATTACATTTTTTCAATATATTCATAAACCTTCAACGCTTCTAAAACAACAGTCTGGTTTTCAGTTACCTAATGAATGATAGTTTATGTTTGAGAAATGAAGAATATAAATAAATTAGTAAACTTTCAAACTCTAATTAAACCTCTAACTGAGACCAGCACAGTCTTGGAAATCGGAGGCATCCCAAATTTAGGTACATTGGCTTGGTTGCCTGTTTTTTAAACTGTATACAATTAGCCTTAGTAAGTTGCTATCCATGACCTGTACATTTTTGGGTTAATAAAATATTTTATACACCATTTTTCCCATGAAAGACTCTTTTTAATAGGGAAAAGCACAACTTTGTGTGCTTATAAATGCCTGATAACAGATCTCCTTAAGTAAACTGAAGGCAAATACAATGCCAACCACTGACTTGCAGTTTTACAGTTCTTTCTTTGTCCCTATTTGTCTAAATTTTTATTCTTCTGACAGTAAGCACAAAAGGTTTGATTTATCGCCACAAGTCAGATTTTTTCACTAGAAAAGAGAATTGTTTAAACGTTTCATCCTAAAATTCATACTGTTAATATATTTGTGTAAGCTGTAACTACCCAGAACTTCCAAGAACTCAGTGAGATATGAGATATTTTTATATATTTTGTATGTATTTTTTCCATATTTGGCAGTTCTTTCTGTATGGCTGATTTCAGCCGTACATTGGCTAAAATCAGCCGTACATCCGCTGGCTTCGGTCAGAGCTGAGCCGAGGTGCAGAAGCTGGTTGACTCAGCAAATCCAACATCTGGATCGGCTGAGCCGAACCTCCGGCAGTTAACTCACTGTATTTGGGGTAGCAAGCAGAGTAAAAAAATGTAAACAAAAGGAAAAAATTATAAAAATTCTTTAAATAAATGTAGACAAATTAAAAGAAAAAAGTTAAGAAAGTAATAAAAAAGTAAAGAAAAGAAAAAAAACAGCATGGGGTCCTCCTCCCAAACCAAACCAGACCCTTTAGGTCTGGCAGGAAAGGTATGAGGGACCCCAAGTTAATAAACAAAAGTGTGTGCCCCCCAAAAAAAAACATACCATATTCTTTAGGTCTTGTAAGAAAGTAAGGAGGCACACCAAGTTAAAAAAAAAGTGTGCGTGGTTTCCACCCAATGTCAAAACAAGGCCCTTGATCTGAGCACAGACCTGGCAGGGCAGGAAATTGGGGGATGAGCGAGTGCCACACAACATCATCTCTAAAACTGCTACTAAAATACAAGATAAACTGCTCTGGAGCTGGGTAGCAAAGTTGTAGTGGGTTTGATGATCACAAATAAGCTAGTCCGGTCTCCTAATATCCACAATATACAGTGAGAAAACTCCCCTTATATGAGCAGCCTATAGGGCAGTTTTCTTTGCAACCTTCAAATGCAAAAAGGATAAAATAAATCAAGGCAACCACCTACTAATAATATATATCATGCCAGCAATGTACACCAAGTGAACGTGAAGCAGGCATATGCAGTTGCTGTATACGGACACAAAAATTTCATTTTTGTTAGCTTTCTCCTTCATCTCCTCATGGAAATAGCTGCAATTGTGTTTTGCAAGTAATGTGGGTATAGTACAAGTGAGCTCTCCAGCCCCCACCCCCTATTCATTATTATTCATAGTGGCAACCTCCCTCCCTGTACAGTGTATTTTGTGCAAAGGCAGAGCTGCTGATCATGTTACGATGAATAACGTGGAGGGGGAGAGTTGTTTACAGTCTACTTTACATCTGACCCCTGTGTCAGACTGAGTTTCCTGTGCAGAAAATGTTCAATTTCTAGGCTTCAGGCCTAATAAAATCTTCATTAACAAAATAAAGAAAGTCTGAAGTGTGAGTCATGAAAATGTGCACAATTATACATCATCACTGCACCTCTTCATTTCTACAATAAATGCTAATCACTTACAAAGGTGGAAATTGACTTTAACAAAGAGTGAGTTTAAAACTTTCCATTAAAAAATCCAACCACAAAGGCATTCAAAATGTGGAACTTATTGCACAGTCTACATCCACTGAGGAAGGCAGAGAAAGATCCAGCATTAGAAGCCAATCAAGCTCAGCTGCATCTACATGTAATGACTGGGAACATGGAGAGTGAACAGAAATATTACCTGATCATTGCTGCTGCTTCATTGTGCAACTTGTCGGGGGGAATGGGGAGACAGTGTTTTGATCCAGTGCTCTATGCTATGTTTTACTTCTGCAATTAAGTTAGATGAACTGCCTGTGCTTTCTAGTAGGGTGTCCAGATTGCATGAGGAGCTGATCAGATTTAAAAATCCTTTGGGAGGTAAAACACTTTTCATATGTGTATTTTCATTTTGTACCTAGACACTTGCCTGTATTGTGACATTCAGTTACACAAAATAGTACAAAGGTAGGAGAGAATGTGAGCACTTGAATAGGCTGCAAATTCAAAGACAACAGGCAGGTGTTTCCCACCTAAGGATCTAATTATTATGCATGCATACACTTGTATAAATCTTTGACTTTTGCGTTATTTCACTAAGAAATTACAAGGAAACACTTGCCCTGACAAGGAAATACTACTGTATGTTTACTTTATAAAAGGGAGGCCATTTTTGGTTGATCTTGCAGCATTTATAGATTTGCAAAGATCTGCAATGTCATAAGCCATTCAGGTTCAAAAACGATGCCATATAAACATTAAAAGTTTTGTACAACTTAACACCAACACTGAAAGGATATTATTAAAAGTGGGCATGTTTGGCTAATAATGATCTTTTAGGTGTATCACAACCTATGTTTCCAAATAATTATATTCTGTTAATTTCACTTAATAAAATATTACCTTAGTAACTGTTGCAGAATTTAATGCAAAATCCATTCAGTATGCTCAGTAAAGTAGCTCAAATTAGTACTTTTTTTGTTGATATTTAGAAAACTTAGCTCATTAGTAATATTTAGCTGGACAACATTCAAATACAATGAATAATTCATAGCAGATGCCATTCTTTTCTTGGCCTCAAAGGTATTAGATTCTTATTCGTAAAATACCTGCCGATTTTATATCAGGACTCAAAACAAAGGACCCATGGCTGTTTTATAATATGTTTAAGCTCATGTCAGTCAGCAATTCAGAATGACTGCAGAGGAACCCGGGGGAGCCGATATTGCTGGGCATGGGGAATGGCATGTTGACAGCTTCACATGTCAAAATTCCCCACTGGTTTCCTGTGGAGCATCTGCATGAGCATTACAGTCATCTCACTACTTATGGGAAGAGAAAGCTGCAGACTCAAGTCTGTGACAGACAGATGGAGAACACTGTCATATAAGTCCAGTATGGGAAAGTGTTGCTATAAATAATAAAATAGTTATAGAAAGTATATTTGGAACATTATTGTAATAATTAAATTATTCAAATAAAAAAACAGTTATAGGATCTGTGTTTTTTTAGATTCTTCGTGTACTCACTTTGCACACAAGATTGAATTGTATACATAGTTTACTAGACATTGGAGCATAAAACGATTAACTCCTTAACTGCTTGACAACGCCTCCCTATTTGTACCTGATTTAGCCAAACCAAACCTGCCATTTGTCACATGCACGCTACAGCTTTGAATGTTTAACCCCCCACAACAAATATATTTCTGAACCTATAGAATTAAAAGATTGGAAAGACAAATCTAGATATCAAAACAATATTTTCCATCAAAATACAATATCCTCTTCATTTCTACAATAAATGCTAATCACTTACAAAGGTGGAAATTGACTTTAACAAAGAGTGAGTTTAAAACTTTCCATTAAAAAATCCAACCACAAAGGCATTCAAAATGTGGTAATTATTGCACAGTCTACATCCACAGAAGTACAAGCATAGCAATTTCTGCACTCAGTGTAGCTAATATGAAATCAATATGACACGTAAACTGACAAACAGCTAGAAGATATACTGTATATAATTTTTAAGTCACTGTCTAATTACATAGTACAAGGTAATTTAGTCAGAAAATTGAAAGATGACATTAGACTGGTTGTGTTGGCTTACTGCACTTTGCTACATTAAATATGCATTCACATGGCCACAGGGGGCCGTACACTATCAAGAAGGGGTGTATTTGTGTGTCTGGGAGCTAGCAGCCTGGTGGCCAGGAGCCTGTGCAAATCAATGACAGACTGACCGACCCCACAGCTGTACGCAAGTTTTGTGTGGTCACATGTGTACAGGTGCGAAAGACATAAACAGTTTGTGAAAATGAGCCCTTATAGTATTATAGTTCTTTATTCTAGCTATAGGGTACGTGATGCACACAGTTTCTAGCAAATCTGACTAAAAAACTATGTGCACTACGAGTGCTGTTAAGTGTATAGTATTTAATTTCAAATTTGTTTAGCTTTTTGCTTGTATTAAAGTCTTATCTTGTATTAGGTTATGTTGTGCACATCTTGATTAGTGATCATCTTCACCCTAAAATGCGCCACATCATATTTTGTATGAAAGATGGATAGGGCAGTGTATTGCACAGGAATAATCTGTCTTCAATTCATAGTGCTGTTCTCTGTAGTGAGCTTATGTAACATATTCAATATAATATCCCTCCAACAAGATATGTAATATTAATATCTTACATTCAACAGACATGTTTTAATATATGCATCTAAATCACTTGTTTTACCAGCTCCTGTGGTGCTGCACCATCAACACTGTGTATAGCTATCAGCAACTACTGATATTATATTTGTTGCTTTTATTTGATCCCCTCATGTATTTATTTGGTTTTTGTACACACAAACAAAATTATAAATACAATGCAATGCATATATATATATAT
>NW_017306300.1:631508-641881 GCF_000935625.1 Nanorana parkeri | reverse complement strand
ATATATGTATAGTAGGCATTTAAAGGACTTCCAACAGAGAATGAGGCAAAATTTTAAGTTATTGAAGTTGCTTTATTACGCAGACCCACAGCCGGCTCTTCTCAAGGCTTTGAACCTTATGATGCCCAGTGCTTCATAAGGATGGGATAGGTGTAGACCAATCAGGTCATTTATATTAGGAAAATATTGCACAGATTAAGGGTCACTAAAGTTTATGCCAGATATAAAGTTGTAACCTAAATGTTCACTCCTGTTTTGTCTTCTTATATGGTCATGAATTTATAGTCATACTTTGTGACATTTGTTATCCTTAAGGATTGCAACACATATGCTATTCCCACAGTAATATTGTATGCTATAACTAATGTAAGCATTTTACGCACTATTCATAATTTAGATACAGTACTTAAGAACACCTGTGTTGACACACAACTGGGTAAAAATTATATTGTAATTTGGTGATCTAGAACAAGGATTTATCTATTAATGCTTATCAATATGTAGTGTTAGTAATCCATAGATTAGAGGTCACATACATGAAATAGTAAAGTATGATTTGGGCTGAATAATTGCAAGAAGTAGGTTGGTAGAAAACTTACTGAAATATATAAATCAATCAGAAGTGACTGTAATACATATTGTGGGAGTGCATGACAATGCCACTGTGGTATCTCCATTCCTGTATCCAGAATTTGAGTGGTCAGGGCATGCTGATGGCACAGGTGTGCATAGCCTTTAAAAATAAAGGTGTTGGGAAGGGCTCAAGACTCCACCTGGGAGACAGGAAAGCTCCACCTAGGAGTCAGAGTGGAGTCCAGTGCAGCAGTGTGCAGGTGAGCACACGACTGAGGTTGTCTGGAGGAACAGACAGTGGCCTGAGGTGTGAGGCCGGAGCAGCGGTGCTGCAAATGCAAAGCCAGGAGGCTGGATGGGCAGGTGCTGCCATGAGATGCTAAATAACCCCTGCAAGGGTAATTGTTCTGTTTTGTGAACTTTGCTTTAATAAAAGTGGGCAAGGAAGCCTTTGAATGAAGATTACAGCGAGTGGATGCGTCCTTAATGTGTTACCATTTGGAGCTGATTCTCACAATATGAATTACTGTTTTAGTAGAAAAGACGTTGATTCTTTCTTGGATCAACTGCGATATAGGGAACTTACAGAGAGGGAACAAAGAGTTTTAGTTGATGCAGTATGCATTGATCAATACCAGTATTTATACCAGTAACAGAACTACAGACTACACACATTTTTAAACTGAATTTTGCTCCTAACTGTGGAATTGGAGTGATTGAGACAAGTGTCAGCACATGACAATATACAGTACTCTGCCATATGGTTCAGTCCATATAGAATGACATCTATAGTATGTACATTGAAAATATTATGCGAATTTATGTGGAGCCAAGAGGGCAGGCATGTTGGACAAATGACTTGAATGCAATGAGAAGCATTTTTTCTGATTTGAACAGAAGGCACTACAGCTCACATGCAACCGCGCCATGCACCAATCCTTGCAATGGAACTGAGAAACAAATGCTTATCTAAAGAGTGCTTTCTGGAAATGTCAGAAAGAACAGGATGCTTCTGGCTTCAACAGCAGGAGTCTAGAGAACTATTATAAAATAGTAAAATATATATTATATAAAATAAAAATATAACTAATAGTTTTAGGGCAAGGTAAGTATTTTCAAACTGACATCCCTGCCTTTTGTAAGAATATGCCTTGTTACAACACTGTATCTCTGCATCTCATATGACCCTTGGATAATTTGTATATATTGCTTACAAAATGATAAAGGTAAATACAAGAAATAGATACTCCAATATAAAACAAGTAAACTACAGCTAGGCATGTAAAATTTACTAATGGCACCTAATGTATCATGATGTATCATGCTAATCGTCATGAACTTTTCTAGGCATAATCACAACTGTCAAAAACAACCAATAATTTTCTTGAATTGTCTCTGTTTTACAATAGCCTCTTTAATTAAAGCACACCATTCTATCTCTGCACTTCCTAGGGGGAAGAAAATCTCAGTATGAGAGAACAATAAACGCAACAAAAAAGTGACACAGAACAATTAAACATCAAGATACAGTAAACATGTAAGACATGAGGCTAATTACCAGGCCATAAAATGGATTGTAATGATACTGGTGTACAATTGTGGCAGAGCAGGTGCAAGATAACAAATATGCCAGAATAAAAAGTATAGGAAATGAGTGGCTATAATTAAAAAAAAAAAAGGACCACTGGTAAACGATCCAGTTCTGGAGGGAGGACATTGTATTCCCTAAACTGCATGTGGTAAATCTAACGTCTTAACCATGGCATTATTTAGTCTCAAATAGGATTTTCTATTACTTTCTACAGCCCAAACGGTGTCTATAAACCGTTGTATCAATTTCTGCCCAGCTGGTTGTAAACATAAAAGGGGACGCATGCTGCTCTGGGGAGATTAATAAACTGAAAACTGTAGTTTACAAGTCAGTCTTTCTTTGCAAGCTTCATATTGCATACTTTTTCTCATTTCCCTGCAGCACCCCCGCTTAAAAGAAGTAATAAATATAACGGCCTGTACGCACCGAAATGTTAGAATGGTGATAAGGCTGACTTAAACATAACCTTCAGGTAAATGGACTATGTAGGGAGCAAAAGTGTTCTCTGCAACTGATCATTATCCATTCATTCTTATCTGAGTCTGGTTTTACAAATAACATTTAGTAAATTTACAAAAATTTAACCTTTTAAGCAACTAAGACGCATTTGTTAAAATAGCAATTTCTAACAGTTAAAGTGAGCTACCAATGATATGCAGTAAATGCTGCAGCTGTGCTAAAGCAAACTGTTTTATTCAGTTTACTTTGTTTTGAATTCTATATAATCCCTTACAGGAAAGGCACAAGCATCTCCAAAAAGAGTCAGTGGAGGTAATCATTAGTATAGTCACTAGGCATAATGTACTTAAACTGTATGTAAAGGCAATGTTTTTTCTCTTTTAGTATTGGACAGAGTAGGGAAAGGTTAGACCCTCTGTCACGTTCTTATTGCAGTATGTGCCCTCACTGTGGAATTTCTCCCCTCTATTTTTCTTGGTGACTATTATCACTAAAACAGAAAGTAAGGGGAAATCCAAAAAATTGTTGTCATCAAGAGGAAAGGGAAATCTCCTTTCCAATGGGGACACCTGTTTCTGTGACAACTCTCTAAAAATGAAACTGCAAACTACTTTGGATATATTTTCTCTCAAAAAAGCTTTGACTTTACAGACAATTTAACCACTTATAAAGGATGGTCTAGTTTGTCCACAGTAAACAAGAATGTTCTCACCTACATTTTCCCAGTGCAGCATGAGGGAAAAAAAGAAAAGAAGCATTTGGCTCGCTGTCATGAGAAACACAGGAGTCCATGCTGTAAAGTACACCACGCTCAAAATTTGAAAATTAAGCCTTGAAATGCATTCCAGGAGAACAGCCAATTAGTCAAGTACATCAGTTTACAGCTAGTGTACCAGTCCAGCCCATTTGTTTGTAATTGTGTGACTGGCCTGGGTTGCAATTCAGGAGTGAACTTCCAAAACTCACTTACTGCAGACTCCATATTGTATCTCACATACGGTTAAGCAGACTGATCTAAAAAAATAAAAGCCTCATTAACCATTTGCTGCCTGGGGCATTTTCTTACTATTTGCGCACACACGATAAAATATACATTTTTGGCTAGAAAACAGCTGCAGACCCCCAAACAATTATATATGTTCTGAAAGCAGAGGCCCTGTAGAATAAAAAAACTCTTTTGCAATTTTGTATGTCTCATGGTTTTTGCGCAAATGTTTATCAAACCAGTATTTTTAGGAAAAATTAATTAAAATAAAATTTAGTGCACAGAAACATAATACCCAATTTTTTGTAAAATATGAAATACAGGATCACGTCGGGTAACTAGATACCAAATATTTCAAGCCTTAAAATTGCGTGAAGCCTCAAAAAAAGTAAATACCCAAAAGTTCCCATAGGGAACATTTTAAACGCTTTTACCGCTTATCAGTTTAGTGCTAACAGTGATTGATGGCCCTAGAATTACTGCTCTCACTCCGACGTTCACGGTGATATGTAACATGTGAGGCGCAATTGTTGTTTTCGCACGTGTTTGCGTGAGTACGTGCGTGCACGTGGGGGACGTAAAAAATTGTTTTGCATTTTTTTATTTTTCTTATATGTTACTTTAATTTTTATAACTTTTAAACACTTTATTTTTTATTTTTACACTAAGCCTATTGCTATCACATAGGGAGCTAAGAAGCACCCTATGTAATAGCAGATAGGGTGTGACAGCTCCTCTCTATGGAGACATCATGGGTCTTTCAGACCCCTAATGTCCCCTAGGGCTGGAAGCCGCTGAATCTTTCTCCGATCACTGTGGGGAGACCTGCTGAGCCGCTCCCGGGCACCGCACGGGGACAGTGGTGCCCGGGGAAGCCAACGGCGGCTGGGGGGAGGGGTTACCACGCGGTACAAACGATCCGGCGGCTGTATAGACGCCGGATTGCTTGTACATTAACAGCAATCGCCTGCTGTTAAAAGTGGTACCAAGAACACGGCTGCTATAGACGTATTGCGGGCCGGAAGTGGTTAAAAAACAATTTCTCACAGTCACCAATCAAACTAAAATCTGGCCTGGAAGTCAGAACGTGATGGTGAATAGCGATGAACAAACCAAAGTTTGCCAAATACTTGAAAAAATCCACAAATCCCAAAACACAGAGCTCAAACCCTATGGAAGTCTATAGGAACCAAATATTGTTTTTTTTTCTGGCTTTTTTTAAGCTATTGGTAAAAGAAGGGCACGGGTAGTTGGGCACTGCCATAGGGGACATATACCAATGCAAAAAGAAAAAATACTGTTCATCAGAGAGCAGATCTTTTAATGTGGCTTTATAGGCAATATTACAAATATACAATTCATATCAATGTAATGCTTGGGGAGTCTTCAAAAGTGACAATACGAAGAAAAAAAAAATATTTCCACTAAATGACATTTGCCAACCGCCTTAATTTTATTTGTAAACACCACAAGTTCTCCCCAAAAGCTGTATCAGACCCTTATCCTGATTGAGGACTCAAAGACAATTAGCTAATTCTGTCACTTACAGGAGGATTTCAACAATGGAAAACATAACAAAACTGTGACCAGTAACCATCCAGCTCCCAGCATGTTTCAGTTTTACAATAGCAGTGCTAACCACAGAGGGATGGAACTTGTGTTTCTCAATGAAATCCAGGGAACTGATTTTACGGTAAGTACAAAAATCTAAAAAATGATCTCTTGTTCATTAAGGGCAACAGGTTTTAGAGACAACGGGGGACATGAAAAATCAGTCCAACCAAGGGGTGAAGAGAGATTCACATTACATTTACTGAAACTTGAGAGACAGCAGAACAATGCTGAGACAAAAGACCAAAACTATCTCAGGTAAAAAGGAGGCTCTTGGCCTCAACACCACTTTATCCTTGTAGACAAAGCAGCCAGCTCAGACATAGGCTGGAACTAAAAGAATTATTGGAAAACCTTCCTCCTCAGTCTTTCCAACCAGCTTTAGAAGAGGAAGGGCGTAAATCAGGTTGTAGAGGCCCCCCCCAAGCTACCAAAGAGGGCAGAAGATCTTGGCACCTGGAGACAAATTTGTCCAGTTTGTTGTTGAAACTGGAGGTCAGGAGGATCACATCTAGCATCCCCCACTTGTGATACCGGTCCAGGAACACCTTTGGGTGCAGGGCCCACTCCCCTGGATCCAGACACTGCGGGCTGACGTAGTCCCGCTGCCAATTGTCCACCCCTGAATGTAAATGGCATACAACACCAAAACATGGAGTTCTGCCCAAGACAGAATATTTTGTACTTCTTTTGCCATGGAAAGAAGTCTGGGTCTTATCTTATGGTTATGGTTGATACAGTATATACTATCACCGTGCTGTTGTCTGACTGAATCCAGATTTGGTGACTCTCCAGTGGAAAGTTCAGTGTTGTAGTGACAACCAAATTGCTAAGAGCTCCAGAATGTTGACTTGGTCGTTGAAGGAATGGATTCCTTCAACGACCAAGTCGCCTACACAGATAAGGTGAAGAGTATTCATCAAGAGTTCCTCAGACTGGCATCTGTCATGTGGATTTTCAAAGAGATTGGGAGGAAGTATTTCACCAACTCCAGAGCTGGATTCCTGATTCACCATCCCAGAGACAGTATAGTCTTCTGCGTCAGGCAAGTCAGTTTGTCCAGAGACTGAACAAATTTGTCCCATGATGACAGACTGTTGAATTGTAGGAGTCTGGAGTGGAAGTGAGCAAATGGAAATGCCTAGGAGGCAGTTACCATCTGGCCCGGAACTCTCACACAGAATCACAGAGTCCTACAATTGACTGTGGAGTATGGAAGCAGAACGTTAGACAATTTTCTTGCGAAAGGAAACATTTTGGCTTCAGCATTATCCAGAATAAGACCCAGATACTGAAAGCAATTCGAGTGCTGAGTGTCGTTCAGTTATTATAAAGAAGAATAATTTGGGAAGTAAGAAGGGACATACCAACTAACCATCTACAAAATAGAGTAAAGCTGCCAGCATAACCTCTAAGCGCTCTACAAAAAGAGGATTCATGCGAATAGAAGCTGGGTCCTTTATCATGAGTTTAGTCCATTTCCCTCAGGTTTGTAAAGACTATTGGTAAAAGGGGGTAATGATGGTGCTACACCGTTAAAATAAATGACGCATTTGCTGGTGCTCGACCTATATGTCCTACTTATAAATGTGTCTTCAGAGACTGGGTCACATCAGAGGCTGTGCCAACAGCTCTGTACTTGGAGAGCCCTCTGCAGTTAAAGTACACAAAGGTCTAGAAAGTTTCACAAACAGAGACCAGTGCTCAAACATCACATTCCAGACAGGTGTTGTGGCCTTCAGTCCAGTGGGGTCTGACTATGGCCTCCACAGCGGTTGCCAAGGATACACCAATGAGGATCGCTGCATAAAAAGACTATCTCAAGCAGTGGAACATCTTGGCTGAAGAGAAAAGTAATCTTGAGAAAAATAAAAATGGTTAAACTATTCTTCCTAGGACACATGCAAAATATGAGACATGCTGGAAGTGTGAGGGGTTACCCCTGTCTGGTTGTTGTTGTTTTTTATTTGCCAGTGTCCAAATCCTGCTGTGGGAAACAGTATACCCCAATTTAAATGTTGTATCCTTAAAATAAATATTTTTTTTTAAATTTATTTACCCTGTCTGGTAATACATTGGTAGCAGCACAGCGTGTGAAGGTAAATCTCTCAAATCAATCCCCAGATTGGTAGTAAAAACATGACTCTAACCCTTCACTAATTTATCCAAAACTAGGGATAAAATATTTTGCAGGACATACACTTTAAACCGCTTTCATGTAAATAAGTAGAGCTTGATAAATAGGTAATATAAGTGTTTTAGTTTTAAAATATGTGTATCTGCTCATATAAGGTACTTAATTTATATGAACAGGGTATCAACTTATATGAATTGTAGACTGAAGAATCTTTTATAAGGTGGCAACATGTATAATTTAAAGCTGCTGTATGGGAATTATATCAAAATATCTACTTTGTTGTATATTATTATAAGGGTCTTTGTTCATATTAGTCCAATTCGATGATTCAATTGTAGATAAAAAATCAGTGAAGTGTAGCGCAAAAAAATGACATGGGCTATAACAATGACAGATGTACACTAGAGCCAAATAATTTGGTATATAGATATAATAGATCTGGTAGCATGCTGCCTATGATAATCAATGCAAATCATTTTTGAGCCCGGATAGGTCATTATTAAAATTGATGATATGTGTCATACATAAAAATAAGTATTTATTATGTGAGGATTAGTTTTCTGGCAAAGAGCTATTGTCCCCACAGTCATTGTCAGTAAGTCCTGCTAGTTTATCATATTGACATGACTAGCCTAACCAGGTTCACAGCATTATGCTGACACATTCTCAAAATTCTGGTACTGATGTACATAATATACAGGTAAAAAAGAGATTATCAGCCCACACTGTTCTATAATTGTCAAGGCAATTTACTGTAAACAAAGGATTTAACAATGGGTATCAAACTTTTAGATTGTAAGCTCTCACTTACCATCTTTTCTTGATTTGTGTTGTACCTGTAATGTCTTCCTTATATTGTAAGGTGCTGTGCAAACTGTTAGCACTATATAAATCTTGTATAATGATACTAATAACGTTGATCTTATGCACTCCTTAAATGTAAGTCCAATTGAACCTCCAGCTTAAATTACCTAAATACATTTCAGGTGCATTAAAACAAAATGTATTGAAAGTCTTTCAGTTGGTTTACAGCTATGTTACCCAAATTAATAGGTTAAGATAGGATCTGCTGTATAAGCATTCCCATCAAATAGTATTTTGTTATGAGGATTCAAACATGAGACTTTTGAGCTCAACACAACAACAGACATATATTAGTATAGAGTGCTAAGACTTAAATACAGTGAACCAACAATCTATTTAACTACAAAAAAGAAAAGATTTAAGCATGCACAAACATATTAGCACAATACACAGTCAGTGATATATATAAAAGCAATGGCAAACATATACTGTATGTAAGGATTGATATAGGTATTGTCTACATAGAGTTACATGGAGGGGCACTGATTGGTGGCCTCCAAGTACTAATTTAATCAAATTAGAATAATTCTCTGGGGACTTGATAGTCTCCAACCCTGTCTATGCAAGTATTCAATGACTCAACTGTTCCAGACTTTGGAGGGAAAATACAAATCTGCAGGTGTCGGTAGGCTAACCCCAGGTCACGATTGTGTCTTTACATTGGTGGACAATCTAATTATTTATCTAAATACAAGGATCCTTTGAAGCTCTTAGCCAGAGAGTATGCACATATTCTTAAGATAAATAATCTAGGCTCCAAAATGTCTGTGGATCTTATTGTTTCTTGTCTTAACCATATGTTATTAACACGCCTGGGCCGATCATTAATCCCATTCAAAATTACCCTGTATTTAATCCCCAGGACAGCAAAGACCCCTTTCGTTTTTTCACTCCCATTCAGTCACCCAACATTGAATATATTTGATTACAAAAACTATATACATATGTTCATGGAGATTTGACGTAAACTTCATAAGGTAATAGCTACATCCTGTGTAGAAAAGCCTGTCCCATGCCAGCAGCTGCAGAGTAGGGGGACTCATACTCTCTGTGGGAAAGTTTCATTGCAGAGGTCTGACACACCTCCTACTGAATCAGACCTATAGGTCTCAAATCAGCTCAACTTTTGCACCCCACTGAATGGAAAGCTCTGGCTCTGGCTCTGGCTCTGACTCAGCAGGAGGTGTGCTGGACCTCTAAAGAATGACCAGTGCTTCACCACAGAGAGCAAGGGTCCCACCTTGCAGCATGCTGGAAGATCACAGTTTTTTAGATTGTGGCTGTGTTTTCCAGAAAACAGACTGTAAGATTTTTCATACACTTTGTTTTTAGGCATCTGGAATGTATTTAGCTAATTTAAACTGAAAGTCTAATTAAGCATTCATTTTTCCGATAAGAAATAGATAATCCGCGCTTCTGGAAAGGAGACTAAAGTGGAAATGTATAATAAATTAAGACCTAAAGCCGCTCTAGAAAGAGGATAGAGGAATCCTATCAACAGTCGAGAAAATATATATCAAAGCGCTAAAGGTGTAACTAATAAAATACTTAATGTAACCAAGTGATAAAGTGAAATTTTAGGTTTAGGCGGTCTAGCTCTAAAACAAGTGATGTGTCTTACATGGAATCATAAAAAAAATTATATAAAATAAAAATAAAATTAATAGTACAATAGTGCTGTGGAAAAACAAAAAAAATGATTGGGACGATAAGATTTCAACCACTGTGTAAAGACCTCGAATAGGTCACAGTGTATAAACAATCCGTGAAAAAAATAAAAACAATCCGTGAAAAAAATATATATAATCCGTGAAAAAAATATATTAGAGAATTGGAATACATTGGTCAACGAAAAAATAAACGTGAAAAGTGTGTACAAAGGAAGTTATTAGTGATATATATTGATGGTGGTATATATTTCGTAGCGGTAGTCCAACAGCCCCCCTTGGGTGGGTACTCACCAAATGGAGTTGGATCAAAGGCTTTTAGTTGGTGACACTTGAGCCTGCAATCGTGCTTTCAAACTTGGACCCAGTTGTTTTTAATCTCAGTCCCTGCAAGATGAGTGTTCGGTTTTTCTCCCTTACAGCGCTGGCTGTATCCCAGAAGTAAAGCTGGATCGTCTCAGGCGCAGTGTCAAACAAAACTCCTTG
>NW_017306300.1:610873-631195 GCF_000935625.1 Nanorana parkeri | reverse complement strand
CCTGTTCTGCTCCACTGCTGCTGTGAGGACTGCTGGGATCTGTTGTTTTACCCGTACTGGATGTACTCACACGGTGCCTTGTTACCTGTTGGATTACCTCTTGCTGCACCTCTGACCCCTGGACTACTAGCCTTGTGACTCTGGATCTACTCCTGCCTTGGCCCGTTGCCTACCTTCTGGGTGGACCCTCCCCGTAGCCTGCAACCCCCCAGGACCTAACCCCGGCCTTTGTACCTTGCTTTGTACACCTGAATTCCCCAATAAACACCCCGCACGCCGGGTTCCGTATGATTTGCCTCTGTGTATTCTCTCTGCACTCCTAGTTCGTCACACCCCCTTGTTGTTGAACACTTTCCACTTGGAGATGGTCAATACAGAGGAAAAATGTTTTTAATTCAATGTTGGTAAACGTAGGAGCTTTATCCATCAGACTCAGAGAAAAGTCTGAACCTCCTGACAGCTGACATACTGAATGTCTTCAGAAACTTAGGGGTCTATTCACTAAGCTGCCATAGGCAGCCGAGTGAATGACCGACCTGAAGTGAAGTGAGCCAAACACTGTTCGGCTATTCACTTCAGGCTGGTACGGCTGATATCAGGCGTATATCGGTGAGCAGAACAGAAAAATAATTTTAAAAGTTTAAAAAAGTAAATAGAAAACGATTGTGCGGAGCTAGCAGTGACAGCTAGCTCCACCCAGTAGTGTTCTATTGTCCGGCGGCTCTGCTGCCGTCAAAAAAAAAGAACAAAACCTCTCCCGGGCGCTCTGGGACCCTCCCGCTCCCGGCCGCCCAGGAGAGAAACACTGCTTTTTTTTCTTTATTTCTTTAATAGAAAAAAATAAATGTTTTGCCCATTGGAATGCATTGCTAGATTCTTATTGGCTATTTCAACTTGCAATAGCCAATAGTAAACTAGCATTGTACCCACCCTCTGCTGATGGACCTGATGGAGAACTGCAGCAGAGGCCGGGTACAATGCTAGTTTACTATTGGCTATTGCAAATTGAAATAGCCAATAGAAATCTAACAATGCATTCCAATGGACAAAAATGTAATCTTCGGCTATCTTCGGCCCCAGGACACGAAGATAGTAGAACCGAAGGGGTCCTAGGGCCGAAGATAGCCGAAGGATCGGTCGAAGCTACGGCTAGATCCTTCGACAGCTTTGTGAATAGACCCCTTAGTGTAGGAAAAAAAAAACAGCTGAGATAAGACTCATAACAAGACATTCAGCTCACCCCAGTGATCACAGCTCAGTGCAGAGTCTGGAGGGGAGGAGGATTTGTGGACGTAGGCTGGGAGGATTCTACAGAGGAAACATGAGAGAGTTTCATAGTTCTCATGTCTGACTTTAGTTCTTCACATGAACAAGCACAGAAGGTGGCTACTTTTCAACACACATAGGGACCATGGAGAAGAAAAGTAGCCACTCTCTGGCAGGAAGTTGTGGCTGGAGAAAAATAAAACCAATTTTGGAGCATTTAGAGCTGAACAATAACAAAATAAGGTACACATTCATTGATCATTTATATAATAGAAGTTTTTTTTATTATTTTATTTTTGACTTTAGTTTCACTTTAAATTACATGCTTGGGAGATACCTTTCAGCCGTATGTGGTGTTACAGAACAGTATAATTTTCACAGACAGTTATAGCGACACTGAATTCTGGTATCATATATTTTGAATTTGTAAATAATTTTTGGCTCCTGATTTTTTATCCAGCAATAGCAGACCTGAATTGGCCTTAAAATAAATTTAACAAAAAGCCCCAATGGTGCAACAGTAATAGTATAGTTCTTTTTTTATCAGCTATTGCTGCATTGTCTTAAAAGTTTAATACAATATCAAAATACATATTAATCCACACCACTCATCAGGAAAAGCAAGCAAGCTGCCATACCCATAGATCTGCCCATGCACATGTCCAACAGGAAAGTCAAGCGTCTGGCCATCCCCACAGTTATGCGCGTGGACATGGCCAACAGCAAATAGCTATATTGGCTCATACATCTGCATGTAGGATTGTGCTTCTAATGCTCATGCACATGAGCAAGAATGGGTGTGCAAATCCATACTGGCCTTGACGCCTAGTGACCTATTCTACCTGTGACCTGACCTGTGTTTTGCCTTCCTGTGCTTTGGATGACTCCCCTATATCCTGATTCCTGGCTACTGACATTTGGTATGCACCCTGACATCACTCCCTGTCTATCACCTTTTTTACCTCTGCTGCTTGGCTGTGTCTGACCCCAGCTTGTACCTGGATATCACTCTCTTCCCATCACCTTTGTACCTGTGCTTCTCACCTATAAAGAACTATAATTGTCCAAAATAATATTTAGATGTAACCAAGAAGGATGTTAACAATAAAACAAGGACTCTACAGGGCCCAGCATTCTTGATCTCTACTGCCTCAATTGGTCAGCTCAGTAGTGTTATCTGTGGCAGGCCTTCCACTTTACACATAATTGTAATAGTATTTAAGGGCCATAAACTCTATTAGTCTGTGCATTTGTTTTACTACAGTGCTAACCTTTTAATCCAAAAGGTTAGAGGTCTTTTTAAAGTCAGTGCAAGCCAGTGATTACATTTCAATTGAAAGCAAAAAGGTCTCAACTCAGCTGCTTGCTGAAGTAAATATAATAGTCAGATCCAATTTTCTGGGAAAAATACAACTGTGAAGAAACAGAAAATGCTGCAAACTAAGTTTTCACTAAAGGCAGAAAGACAATTTGGTAAAACTTTTATACTCATGTAGAAACAACAAGCAATTTTAATCATTTATCAACAAACCTTTTTTCTAAAGCATTTATCATTATTACATGGCTAAAATCTAAAGCAAAAACCATTTAATAACCACTCTAGTGTCACTGCTGTTACAAAGTTTATGTTTTTAATGATGTCAGCATCAAAACGTTTTTCAATTATTGTGCAAGTTTTAGAGTGGGTCCATCAATATACCCCCTTAAATCAATGGAATTAGTTGACAATAGTTTGACAGCAGCTAGGGAGGCACAGCCATTTTTGGATTCACAGCATTTTATTGTCTTAGTCCCTCATCTCTTTTTACAATGTCCTAGTGCACTGCAATGGCAAATAAAGTTAGCATTTTTTCCTCTTTTTTTTTTAAAGTAAACTGTCCGCTCATTCTGTGACACTGCTATACATTGAAGGAAAAAATTGCTTGTGACATATTGCCAACAGAGTGCTTTTCTTCTGACAATTACTATCACTAGAGAAAATAAGAATGAGGGAACAGCAACACTGAGGGACATAAGACAACATCAGAGGCTAATATCTGCAGTCCCTAGAGGTTCATGAGATATTTACCTAGTCTCATAAGTGCAACAGTCTTGATAGCTGTCATGATGACATTTATTAACTCTGAGAGGACTGGTCACGTTTATTTTGTTAACACAATGCTGTGGAGGATGGGGTATAGATGTATTGAAACTGCTTTTTAATATGGCTTGTTTTTTTATTCTGTGCCTGACCCTCCTCTTTTTTTTCTCTTGTTTTTTTTTTCTTCCTTTACCACTGGCATGAAATCCAATATGCATGTTTCTTCAGGTCAGTGACTAAGTAGTTAAGCAAAAATAAGAATGATAGCACTGGAGCTCACACCTTCAAAACAAGTCAGGAATGGCAGCCACCATGTTTCTTTCATGACAGATTCCCTTTAGGCTCTGTATCTGGGCGACTTACATTAACATTTTTACTAAAACCTATTTAGTGTTAAACTAAAATGATGCCCCGAAAATTATTCTGCAACTTGTTTAAAAACTCAGGAATTAAATCTTAAAAATAGTTGTTAATAGTTCCCTAACTATTAACACAAATGTATCTTATTTGTGTATCACTCAGCTGTAGATCCTCAAATCATCTCTAAATTGGTGCTGACACCACGGTCCTTCCCTCTGTGATGAACTATGTTCTCATATTTAGTTAGCTAATTTTTATTGAAGTTAGTCTATCACAGGAGTGAGCTAGCCGTAGCTTCAGCAGATCCTTCGGCTATCTTCGGCCCCGGGACCCCTTCGGTTCAATAGAACCGAAGGGGTGCGGGCTATTCACTATAGCCCGTACAGCTCCCGAACGTGGCCGATCGGCTCAGTCGAACCGAATGCATATGCCTCGGTCTGGCTGAGCTGCGCTGAAAGCCGCAGCTGGCCGAGTGGCCGGCCATAGGCCGGCCGACAGCCTGCTTCTGACAGCCGGCCACTTGCAGAGAGATCAGCGTCCCTGGTTACCTGCTAACCAGGGACACTGATCTCCAAACAGCAAACTCTCCCTGGCGCTCCGGGAGTCTCCCGCTCCCGGCCGCCAAGGAGAGAGACACTGCTGTTTCTTTTTTTTTTTAATCTTGCCCATTGGAATGCATTGCTAGATTCGTATTGGCTATTTCAATTTGCAAAAGCCAATAGTAAACTAGCATTGTACCCGCTGCTGCAGTTCTCCATCAGGTCCATCAGCAGAGGGCGAGTACAATGCTAGTTTACTATTGGCTATTGCAAATTGAAATAGCCAATAGGAATCTAGCAATGGTTTCCAATGGGCAAATGTTTTATTTATCGAACAGTGTTCGGCTCACTTCACTTCAGGTCGGTCATTTACTCGGCTGCCTACGACAGCTTAGTGAATAGACCCCTTAGTGTCACTTTAATGTTTGTAATGTAAAGTATAGTGTATAGTTATGATGTGTGAGTGTGCATGTGTGTTGCTATTTTAATATTCTTATAACATGTCTGTGATGTCACCGACATGTATTGATTATTAAAAATAGTAGGCATTCTTCGAATTGGTGTTGTGACAAGCGAGTGACCCCCAAGAAAGCTGCTCAGCTCAGCAACATACAGAATCCAGAAGACCACTATAAACATCTCTAGCAACTCTACAAAGATTTACAAGATTCCTGTGGACCAATCAGGTAAATCATATGCATACTTACATTGGGCCAAGCAGGACCAATGTAAGTATGCATCATACTTTATACCTGGAGTTCCACTTTAAAGTGTCATCCATTGCTCTGAGCTAGGTGCCCCATACAATAACTTAACAAGCTGGAGCTGCAAAAAAGTAAAATACCATGTGTACACTACAAATGTTCTTCAGGAGAATCAGTCCTTCCAGGTTTTAAAGAGAAGCAGAGGTGCCTCTCTTACTGTTGCTACTGTACACAACTCTGCTGAGCCTTTTCTAGGAACCAAGGATATCACTCATTCCCAACAAGAAAAGTAAGAAAAAATTGGCTAAATTTAGTGTCAGCAATAAAAAGTATGTATAGCAGCACTGCTATCCCAAAATGCAAAACTAACACTAGACTACCAAGTGTACATAAATATTGTGCAATATTAAAGTGAAAGATAATGTGTCAAACAAATTTTCACGATGTAAAAAAAGTATATATGCATACAATAAACTAGATTAAACAGAAAAAAATAGTCCATATCCCTCAATTTTGGACAAAACATACCTGTCTTTTTCGTGGCAATCAATCAAAATCCACATAAACTTTACTAGAAATAAGTTATGGACATAATTCTATCTGCACTTGCTCTGTGTCCATGACCCAATATTAAAACAATGGGATCAGCATAACAGCTTGGTAACTACAATATTAAGATAAAACGGTCAGCCATGCCAGTCTACTAATTTTTTTCATGAAAGGTTCTCTTTATATTTTCCTAGGATAATTAAAGTTTTCTTAGTTTCATGTTGGGAAAAAGAAATCCCAAACACACAAATAATTCAATGGAGAAATAGACCATACTCCTTATCACAATATTGCCCCATGCAACATCTACATAAACAAGAAATCAATTTCCACAAGTAATCGGTACCATGGGACTTTCAATTTAGAAGTGTAAAATAGCTCTTTAAAAACATAGTTATCGATAGCAATAATTGAGTAGAATTTACTCCATAAGACAGTAATATTTTACTTTCAAGACCCAGAAATACTTGAGGGCTAAGTGAAATTATTAGATATAAATCCATATGGCCCTACAAAATTTTGCTTAATTTATGAAAAAGTTAGAACTATATATTAAACATTTGCATCTGCAATATGCACAATTTCATTTCATATATTCCCATATATGTGACTTGAAGGCATATTTATGAAGCAGTGAATGTATCTCTCACTAAACATTCTGTAGTGCTGAATCAACCACTGTCATTTAAAACATTTGCACCTGGTAAATTTAGCAGCAGTGAATGTTTGGTGAATGTCAAATGCATCGCTTTAAAAATATGCCCCTCTATGTAATTAAAATCTATTTTGACCTATTTTTCTCAATGAAACCATATACAAATGTATTTATGTAGCATGTCTAAACCATTTGGGGAAATGCTTTTATTAATTTAAGGGAAATGTATTTAGTTGTTTTATTCCACAGTGTCAGAATACCCAGTAATGGGTCCCGTGATGTTCACAGTGTCCATAAGTCATTATTATACCTAGGCTTTTTCATGCAATAGCACTTCATCATCCAACATTTCTTGCCTGTCAACCATAAAATACACAGTAATCCTTTTTTTCAGAAGGAGAGCAAGCTCAGGGATAATCCAGCACCCGCACAACATAATAAATAGGGGAACAAGCTAGAATACAAAACCTAATCACAGTGAATGATGTCACAGAAGCCTTTGGTAAATACATGTACAGGAAAACTAAATGAGAAAAATTGACTTGTCAGCTCTTAAAGCTATACTCCAGGGAGCTATAAAAGACACGTATTAATGCAGCTCTGTATTCATGAATATATCCTTAAATGTATTTGATAAAATGCAGGCAGTATAAGTACCTGAATCTGACCTAGTATAAGCCTCTTGCAATCTCTGTACAGCAGAGCTGGGACTGGGGGAGGGGAAAGAAGCATGAGGAACCAGTCAGTTGTGGTGCAGTGCAAGGCTCATGCTGATATAAGGGGAGCAGAGTGACAGAAATAAGCTTATTGCTGTGCTGCTTTGCTTTATGGTCCAGTCACAGGTTTGGGGGGGTAAGGATTTTATAACTTTTTCTGTACTTCTCAGCATAAAACTAAAACCTAAAATCTTCATCTTTTTTCTCTAAAAGCTAAACCTAAAAGTGGTCACCTGGCATACAATGTCACTGTCATGTACAGCACCCCTTCGGTACTACTGAACCGAAGGGGTCCTGGGGCCGAAGCTAGCCGAAGGATCGGCCGATCCTTCGGCAGCTTCGTGAATAGACCCCTTAGTGACAGTGACATACTTTCAATATCACTGTCATGGGGGGGTTACATTAAAAAATGTAACCCCTTAGGATGAAAAACAAATCTGCAGCTTAGATGCATATTTTCATTATAAGGGGTTAACTTTTATATTAATAATAGTATAATATTATTAAATATATATTTAAATATATCATTTTTATTTGTTACATTTATTTTAATTTGTTTACACTTTATTTTTTATTAGACTTTTCACTATTTTGTTTAAACATTTTTGTAATTTTTATTTTATTTATTTAATTATATCAAGCAGTCATTGTGAATGAATTTCACTATTACTGCTTAATAATTTAATTAATTTTTGGTTATTATCAGGCTGCTTCAAACTCAAGAACAGATAATAATAACCTTAGTGACACTGATCTTGCAGCATTTCAGGATCAGATGTCACTAAAGGCTTCTGATCGTTCCCACAACAATCAAAAGCCTGCAATATTGTTTCTTCAAACAAAGCTAAATGTTTCTATTGCAGAAATTTTAGGAAAAAAAGTCGGTATACATCAGGATTTCCCGATCTATACCAGCTGTCAGAGTGACGGCAAGAGCTGTCTATGCGGTTCTGCTTTCACTGTCAGAAATGTAAATCACCATGCTGAGCATGTTCGGCCGACCCGCAGCCACCCGATGTACGGCTGATTTCAGCCAATATACAGCTGAAATCAGCCGTACCAGCTTAGTGAATAGACCACTGTGTCTATGATCTGAATGGACACAGTGGCCAGTTGTTTCTGCAAAAATACACGTCAACCACTCCGTCATTCTTAAATGTACCATGATGGTAAAGTATTTAAGAAAACCATATACAGTGAGGCATGCAAGCATACTGAAAAATAGATTCCAACTGCCAGCAACACAAAATTATTCAGGAAGCAAGGGTGCAATCTTATCCTGCTGTCCTTAACACAGAAACATGATCGTTTTATGGTAAATATATACTGATTACATCTTTTTTTAGACATTAAGACTAATCCCAGTTTTATAAAAAAAAAAAAAGCAAAGATATAGTTGAATAATTTTTCACAGGTCTTACACCTTATTTTCAATCAAATACACTAAAAACAATGCAGTTATTTGTACATAGTATACTGCAGGGCAGAGTATCCAGAACACATTTAGTTCCAAGATAATTTCAAACTAGAGCCTCTCTCCCCCTCCTCTGCAGTGGTCTAGGGATCCTTGTGTCATCACGTTCTATACAAGTGCATAGGCGTGATGATGCTGAGGAGCATTCCACCTGTGCAGCGGAGGAGAAGACACGTTTCAGTGACTGGAGAAGCAGGGAGTCAGCTTGGCAGTTCGGGTGAGTATAACTTTTTTTCAGCACCTAGACCAAAACGAGCATTTAACCCATGCAGTGTGGAGGTAGCCCCACTATAAGGGTTAATAACATTTTTCTCTGGAGTTCTTCTTCATCATTCTCCTGGAGAGTTAGGATATGATCAAACCACTAAGAAAGATTTAGCATGTATCAGGTAAGTATACACGTTAGAAATGAGGCTTTGAAGGTCATGTTAGTTCTAAATATATGAACTAAAGGGAAATAAATTAATAATAGATGTAAAGAATTTAGTCTCTTGTAGCTTTACTGGCCAGTCTAACTTTAGAGTGCATTCCAGTACTTCAGTACACTTATATTTATAAATAATTTACACCTTACACAGATTTTATGGGGAAAAAAATATGGCTTTGCATAAAAGGCATTAAAATCCCTACAACCACTTTTCAATTAAATATATTATTCTCCTTTTCCCAAGGAAATAATCTCTATATTAACAGTAAAGCATATTTCCAACCAGCAAGTTACTTTAAGGTCAAAATGGAATGTTCTTTTTTTGCTTAATAGTTTTACATAAAACAGGGCTCTGAAGAAGCATTTGTCTAATGTAAACACGGGATTGTTGAGTTAGGTTAATAAAAAAAAACAAAAAGGGAAAATGTTCACAGAAGATTTTAGTAGCAGGATATTTTAAATTACAGGAAAACAGAGCTACATTAAGCTTTCCTTTCTAAGGCTGACCATACACTTGTCGCTTTTTCACTAGGCTGAAAACAAATGCTTGATTCCCGCATCCACACTAAGCAGCATGGATGGGAGCTCAGCGAACCTGCCTCCCCTTCAATCGGCACAAATAAAAACTCCAGTGTGTTTCTTTAGTGCTACGTGTGTGCTGTTTTGTGCCGCAAAAAATAACATTTGTGCTGCTTTTATTTTTAAGATAATAGCAATTGTTTTTTTTTAAGATGATGACATCACCCAGCCCGCTACAACAGCCAAAGCACATGAAACTTGCTGGTTGGTTAGTGCTATGTTTGTGCCATTTACATCTCCATTCTTTCTTCTTTCGTTTTCGAGTTATTAACTATTTATTAAAGGTCACCAAAGGTCATCCAGCCCCCCTACAACAGCCAAAAGACTGGAAACTTGCTGGTTGGTTAGTGCTATGTTTGTGCTGGTTTGTGCTGCAAAAATTAACATTTGTGCTGCTTTAATTTTGAACATAATAGCTATTGTTTTTTTTAAGATGACGACATCACCCAGCCCCCCTACAACAGCTAAAACACACAAAACTTGCTGGTTAGTTAGTGCTACGTTTGTGCTGGTTTGTGTCATTTAAATATCCATTCTATCTCCTTTCGTTTTCGAGTTATTAACTATTTAATAAAGATGACCAAAGGTCACCCAGCCACCCAAACAATAGCCAAAAGACATGCAACTTGCTGGTTGGTAAGTGTCTAAATCACAACCGTGATTTAGACACTTTTTTTAGCTTAAAATGGGCTTTGAGGTGCAGTCTAGTAAGTTCCATTGCATTTGCATGTGTTTTTTATATGATTTGATGCGTTCCACTGTGATCAGGTGCAGCTAAAATGAGACAAGCAATATTTTTTCTGACTTCATTGGAACGGACTGCACTGGTGTGAACAGAGCACCAGAAATCCCATTGGAAATCATTGTAGAGCGATTTTGATGCAGCTTCCAGATGTAACGGAGTGCATCACAACTGCATCTGGTGTGAACTAGACCAGTCTATCCCTTTTTGAAAACAATATAGTTTCTATCAGTCTGATGACCTCACACTTGTTTGTGTTTAATAAAACTTTCATATTAGATTGCTTCTGATGAGCCACACATTTCTTGGCAGTTTTACCATGCAAATGCAAGTGAAAATCAGTTATTTTCCATAAAATGTTACAAATTGTTATAAGCAAGTAGCAGACCTTGAAATAATGATAGACGCTGGTATTTGATGCAGTATGTATAATGCTGATCCAGTGTTGTTATTGTATCAATATGGGAAGGGAAATCTTTAGCCAGATCAGGCATACTGGCTGTCATTCCCATAGCCATCCACAACTCTGCCCCCGGCTACATCTCAAACCTTGTCTTAAAGTATCACCCTAACCATCCCCTCCGCTCTTCAAATGACCTTCTACTTTCCAGCTCTCTCATCAACTCCTCCCATGCTCGCCTCCAGGACTTCACTAGAGCCTCTCCCATCCTATGGAACTCTCTACCCCAACCGGCCTGACTATCTCCCACTCTGACTGCCTTTAGGCTACCCCTTAAGACCCATATTTTCAAGGAAGCCTATCCCACCTTAACCTGACCACTGAACTATCACTTTATCAAACAATTCATCCCCACACAGCTACCTCCTCATGTATCACTTCTCCCTCCCTTTTAGACTGTAAGCCCTCAGGGGCAAGGCCCTCCTTACCATCTTGTCTTGAATTGTATTGATTGTAATGTCTTCCTTATATTGTAAAGCACAGAGCAAACTGTTGGCACTAAATAAATCCTGTATATTAATAATATTAATAATAATAGAGTGTCATGAAGCATCTACTCACTTCCATCATGCTGCTATTAGCCTACACACTCTTCAGCACTGAACAATGTGTTATTGCTGTATTTACTACATTTACTACTTTCTAACTGGTCACTATAATGAATATCATTGTCGACATTTGACATGGTTCACTGCATCATTTAAAAGGTGTTTACCTAGACAGATTTAGTTGGTCTTTAGCTGTAACTCCTGGCAGGTTTCTAAAGCATAAGTAGACCCATTTAGGGATGTAAAAGACTAAAGATGCAGGGTGGATTACAGGTTAATTCTGCGGTGCTGTAACAGGAATACAAAATGTAATGGGACTGGGCCTGTACCATGCTACTCTTTTTGTGAAATAAAAAGCTGAATAAATATTAACATTTAAATGTTGCTTGTAAAAAGCTGTTGATGTTACCATTGCAATTAAAAATAGTCAGGCAATATAGTGGACCTAATCTCAGATATATGTTTTATATTAGGTGTATTCATGCCCTGAAAAGTGTAAATGTACAATGACCTTATTTTTTTTCTTAAAATTAAATTTTCTCAGTTTAATTCTTAAATTTAATTTTCTCAGTTTAAACATTTGATATGTTTTTTTACTTTCTATTGTGAATAAAATATGGGTTTATGAGATTTGCAAATCACTCCATTCTGTTTTTATGCAGATTTTACATCATCCTATGTTTTTTTGGAATTGGGGTTGTACATGACATTTGTGTTTCTACAGCATGATGAATCAGTCCATGTGTAGCTTACCCTGTAATTGATTTTTAATTAATCAGTTGTTCAGCCAACATTTGCATGATATATAGATACTTATGAGACCAAGACTGTACACATGTACACTTGAAACATAATTATGAACATATGAAACAGCAAGCCCATATGTGAAAGTAGCATTAACAATATACTTTAAAGAATTGTTATTAAAATGTAATATTTGAAATGTTTAATTGCTTAAAGTAAACTTTAAAGTAAATGTGTTTGCTCCAATATCCGAGGTTTCCTAGATGAAGTGTTTTATAATATTATTTGTCTGTATTATTGTTTGTCTAAAGTAGTCTATGCCTCCTACTTTATGAATGTCAATGACATTGAACTTGTTTTATGTTCAGTACACTGTTGGAAATAAGATCCAGCAGGTACTCTACTGGGGAATAAAACACAAGGCTTTGAAACATGGCTGAGTGTTAAACAAGTATAACAGCACAGAAAGAATAGTCTCAGTTTTCCAACACACAACCCACTAATCTTGCAATGGCTTTTCTCCAAACTTAAGATTTATACATTAAGAGGGTTTACTAAATTAATTCTGCTCCAGAACATGTGTTGTATTTTGCCATATTTAGAAATAAAACCCTGCACTGGTTAATGCTGGATTAATTTTATCTTAATTTCTAGTTTGCATTTCCAAAGCACTTTATACATTACACTCTCTGGATTAAGTTACTATTATGATAGCCTTTTTGCATTTTAGTCCCATATGCCAATTTTAATATGCACTTCTTGAATATGTTATTGGTTTATTGCATTTACATAACGATTTAACTAATCAGAACTACTGAAAGGTTTTATGAAACAAAATCCCCTTTGTAGTTTTAAAGTTTAAATTAGGTTTTCCATCTAAAATGGTTTGTGCACAAAAATACAGTTAAGGTTACAGAAGAGATTTGGAAGCTTGAGAAATGACAATAGCAGAATTGTACATTATTGCAGTCAGTGTCCACCTTACTAAAGCTGTGTAATAAAACATATTTGTATATAACATTGGTATAATTACTAACAGCCCTGGACTTCTTTAAAGAGTTCTGGATTATCAAGGTTTCACTATTCGTAGTATTCGTAGTTGTTTCCTGACTGCAGAAGATGCGAAGATGTCCCTGGTTGTTTTTCTTGTTTTTTTCTGCCCCCATGCCTTTTGATTGCAATTCAAATAGGGAGTCTATGTCTAGAAGTCAAAATTTTTGTTTTGTGATACATATAGCTATAATTTATAAAGCAGAAAAGTGACACCTTCCTGTTGGAAAGTGGTCCACATAATAAAGATGGCCTAGCTAATTTCCATGTGGAAAGGACCTTTTGCCTACAGTCACTTAACAATATTCACAGTGGATGTGCAAGACCAGGAGAAGAGCCAATTATCTGCATATCATCATAGCCCCTCCTTCTGCCCATTCAGTTAATCCACAGTAAGGAGGAGTCATTGCAATGCAGAGTAAGTTAGAATGTGCAATCAACTAAACAGGTTGAGAAAGTGATTCTAAAGTTTGATTAGCTCCTTTGGGAATGCACGGCTTCTTCATCTTTTGTACTATCTACTCTCAGGTGGATTTGGTATCAATCTCAATCGTTTTTTCCTGCAAACTTAAACTTGACACCACTCTTCCTTTCTCTGCTCTGTTCCATTGTGCTTGATTTTTGCAAAGCACATCTGTTCTCATGTCCTCTGACCATTGTCCCAGTGGCTGTCCCAAAATAAACTCTGTGCGTCATGTGACGTTATGTGTCCCACCACCAGGATGGTGGTGCGCATTTGCAGAACACACCAGTGGCCAATATGGCAACTGAGCATTCTTTTCCTAACATGCGCCCCACCTCCAATCTAATTATTATGTGCTTGAATACATTTTTCGTATTTTCAGGCATATAATCATTTGTTGATTCGGACTAACTGCTGAATCAATGGAATTTCACTGAATTGCAGGTTCGTCCGACTCCGAATCTACAAGTCTACTGCTCACCATTTATGTTTTTCAGCCAAGAATTGCTCTAGCTCACTAAGGGGACCCATGTCCCACATGCTGGTAAAACCAAAAGACAGTATTAGGAGGTTTCTTACAGCCACCTTCGAACATTTCTTGAAAAAGGGAATGTAATAGATGATAATACATAATACAAAAAGAAGAAAGAGGAAGCTGTGCAGCACAGGATTTGGGAGTGCACTCCTACAGAACCTGTATTTTTGCTGCAGTAAAATTAAAATTAAAAGTAAAAAGTAAAATTATGTTGGTAGTACAGTTTGCAGTGTTTTTCTGTATAACAGTAGTAGCTCACTGACTTATTCAAGTTGTTGCTTAGAATCATTCTCTAAATATTTGCAGATTTCTGATAAAGCTAAAAATTAAATGTTATTCTTCTCCCCATAGCTGGTTGATTAAATGAATTAAATGCCAATAGACATACAATTATAATTTCTATAATGCACATTTCCCTGTATATAGGAATGTAGTATGTCCACAAGCAAAAACAAAGAGGGAAGAAGCTATCAAAAAGCAGGTCCCTTTTACAGAGTTTATCCAATATGCCACAAAAGTGTTATTATTGCCATGTATGTTGTTGCTAGGGAGATTTTGGCTGGAGTTGGCTAGGATTTTAAATGCACTGTTGAAGAAAATGCATAAAACAAATATATGATATTGCTTTGATTACCATTGCTAGAATTTTGTAACCTTAAATGTAATTTCTTGTTTCACTTGTTAAATCTGTTCTGCAGCATCATGCTTTCTCCAAGACTAGACCACAAGACATTCATTCACGCAGTCCTTTCCCTTCCAGGTCAATAGACTGTGATGTGGAGCAACCTATATTTTATTGTTGAGCCAATACATTTAACCTTTGATAAACCTTGTAACACAGTATGATGTGATCTCCTCTGAGCCTGAAAATGCATGTTTTATTTACTGGTTTACAGTTTCCCTGTGGAGAACTGTCTGTACTACTGCAGGTTTTCTGGTTATAGGACTTTTACCTTAAATTATGAAACACTATATTCTCTAATGCTGGAACATTTGTTTTCCATTATATTGATTTATAAACCCCCTTTGGATTAAAAATGTCTAAGAGAGAACACATTTCATTTGTACTAGCACTGGTCAGGATACTAGAACTTAAAAAAAAATGAACACTGTTTTCAGTTCAGCCTCCACAGCTTTCATTATGTATTAAGCACTGCTGACAGACAAGGCATTCTAATTACCCTAGCTTGGTTCTAATGCAACCAACACCAGATGAGTTTCCCAAAAGATACTTTTATTTGCTGTAGGTAATTTTGCAGGTGTCATTCAAAGTCCCTGCTTCAAGTATGAATACCTAAGGAAGGATGGGAAGGGTAATATGTTCAACTAAACCAGGTTATATTAAAAATGGACATCAGATATCTTTAAACCACACCACCAGTATCCATGTGTCCATGCCTGTTTACAATAACATCTGTTAAATGAACTGCACATTATTCACTAAACAGGCATAAGTAAACCTAGAAAGATTGAATATATTTCTGCATTATAAAATAGTCAAGAAATACTTTCTAAAAATAATCGTCAATGGTTTATCTTTTTTGGTGTGATAAATTACCTTTTAGAGTGTGAGAAACATTTATAGTGAAGTAAAACTTATTTGTCCTAAAAATAAAAGTGTACAAATTTGACACCAAAACAACTAAGTTTCCCAAAGCCAAAACGAATATACTGACTGTAATGCACTCTACCTATCTAAGCCACTTTCCTAGGTTGCTGTAACAATTTATTAAAAACATTTGTTGATTTGGGTATCTGAAGTTACCAGACAGAGAGTTTTTTCTAGTGAACTAGCCATCACAGATATGCCTCAAAATTTGTTTCTGTCACCACAAGCAGAATGCTAGGGAAATGAAAGATAGTTAATACAATTAGGTTTATATTTATTGAGATGATAGTTAGTATTATGAAGTGATTTCATCACTTCTTCTACCAAGTAAAATACACATTCTAAGCTCATCTTTATCATAATTAAATTTGAAACCTTAAAAGAGCTCTAACATTAGAACAATAACACTGATTTTATAGAAGAGTGAACAGAGAACTGCTGTGCCACAATCCAAAAAACAAAAACCTGATTGATGTCTTTTTTCCTAGCTTTTGCCCTAACCCAGAACACTCTGGTAAGCTAAGACAATGCAAGCTGGGGGTGCATGTTTGTATTTGGGTGAAAGGGTGTTATGAACTGGAGAATCTAGCATCTAGGCACCTGGAGGTAACTGCTATTTGGCATCAGTTGTAGTTTAGGACTTAAAATTACCCTAAACTCAGGAGTTAAATCTTTAAAATGCATTCAAGTACCCTAACTGTTGACAAAAATGTAGCTTATTTGTGTAATCTAGCATGTAGGCACCTGGAGGTAACTGCTATTTGGCATCAGTTGTAGTTTAGGACTTAAAATGACCCTAAACTCAGGAGTTAAATCTTAAAAATGCATTCAAGTACCCTAACTGTTGACAAAAATGTAGCTTATTTGTGTATCACCATGGTCCCTGTGTATGTTGTAAAGTAGCCACCACTCCGAGCTCACTCCTGTGATGGACTACAATCTCACATTTATTTGCTAATTTGTATTGGGATTGTAGTCCATCATAGGAGTGAGTTTAGAGTGGTGACTACTTCAAAACACACACAGGGACCATGGGGAACAAAAGTAGCCACCTTCCAGAAGTAAGGATAGAGTCAGCATGAATTCAGAAATGATTTGAGGATTTACAGCTGAGTGATGCACAAACAAGCTACATTTTAGTTAGTAGTTAGGGTATTCAAATGCATTTTTAAGATTTAAGTAGTGAATTTGATGTCACTTTAATTTACCACTATAGGTCCTTATACCTTTCCTATCATATAACAGTTGGTGCCCGTGGAAAGAAAAAAACAACTTAACGTGATCATGTCAGACATTCTAATCTTATAAATATTATAATCTTATAAAAGTAAATGTCTTATTTAAGATCAAAGAATGCAATGCCTGGTATTACCTTTAATTAGCCAAAATACTCATATATATTCCACCTCTAAACTAGCTTTACCTTGTTGCTAGGGCCTGACTTTCCTGACTTCTGGCCTAAGCCTTACCTTTCTGTCTGCATACTGTCCAAATAGCCTGCCTCATGGCTAATAAAAGTTAATAAAACAGCTTTCATTGGACAAGGGAATGGCATTTGGAAAAACAATTCTGCAACTTTTCAGAGGGGCTTTAAAGTGATTAATGTATTAATCTATTCTGAGAGCCAACAGAGCATTTACATGAGATCATGAAAAAGTCAGTGCATGCACAGTATGGTTAGCATGAATACTGAAACTTTGATGTCTCAATGTGTGTCTCACTTTAAGGTACATACTATAAACAATAAACTTGCAGAAATTACTGAGGTCAAAATGTTAGGTGCAAATAAATCAAATTATTTTCTTAATAATGAAATTTGTCAAAGGTTTATAGAACATAGAAGTTAAAACAGTAGACAGATGAATACCAACTGTATATACAGCACAGACTCCAAAAAGTCTATAGCTATAAATCTGGGCCACACACCTGGACCACATAGAAATATAAACAGTTTGAACAAAGTTAATGTTAAACAGAATATGAAAGAACCTACATAAGAAGGTCTACAAATACTCTTCTTTTTCATAGTAACAGATGGAATGCAGCTTCAAGCAAGGTGAAATGCACAATAAAACCCTTCAAAGAGAACTAAAAAATATATAATCTTTTAAAGAGTGCAAAAGAAAGAGACAGAAAGAAAACAACCAGTAGCTTCGTAGAGCATTGGCAAATATTAGGAAAATGTTGTGGCTGTAAACTTTCAATTTGTGTTCCTTGTTGCAGGGCTTGCAGGCCCTACTTCTGTTATTTTTTTAACCTTTATGTGAAAACAAATACTGACAAAAACCTAATAAAACCTTTGTGAAAGAAAACGTCTGCAGTTTTTTTCTTAACTAAATTGGCACTATAGGTGCCATTCGAGGGCAGATAAGTGGCACATCACTTTTTTCCTACACTTCCTGGAGACCAAAGAAACAATTATGTCCAGAATCTGTCAGCAACAGCTACCGGTGGTTTGAAAAGGATATAAACACTAAAACTATGTGATGTACAATATAAATAAGTAAATATAAATTATATCCTTATACTCCCAAGCTTCAATATCTATATCAATAAAATAAATGGAATTTGCCAGTGAAACTGTAATACATGAATATATTTCCCTTCCCTCAATGAAACCCCATCCAACAATACCAATGTACAACAAGGATTCATTATGTTCTACTGAGCTGGAATCTCTTTAAAAGGGAGGAGGCATGTTTTAAAATTTTAGGTTAAAAAATTATACTCTTTCCAGTAACAATCCATAAGCAACAGAGCTAAAGCAATTGTCAGCACATAAAAACCTTCTCGTTGTTCATATTAAGCTGAATACAATCTTAAAATTAATGGTGAATTTGTATGTACCGTATCTAAATGTAATTCTCTTTTACATGAGATAACAAAACTGATGAATAATAAAAAGCAATCTCATGCAAACTGTTTAATAATTTAACACCTGACTTTATGTAATTTAGTGCATCAGACCCTGAAAACAATAGAAATACTTTACATTTTGAAATTCTATTTTCCAGGGGTTGTTCTGAGTAATTCCCTAAATTTATAACTGTTGCATACAGGGTGTTCCACTTTAGCTAAAATTGCTGAAAATACTTTATGCTTATTCATCTAAAACAGTAGGTGCCTGAACCCACTTTGAAATGAAGGAGTTTAAAATTAAAACAATGCATCTTGTTTATAACAATGAAAATAATTATTCCTTATAGCTTGGAACACATACAAAATAAACAATGCACTGGGGAGATCGCACTGCATGGGTAATAATAAGGGGATCGACTTACTTTTGACGGTTGCTGTGCGAGTGCAGTTGTACAATATTGCAAGCTCTCCAAATACTTTTCCTGGTCCCATTGTGCAAAGCTTCACACTTTCTTTTGTAACCTCTACTTTGCCATCTGCAAAAAAAAAGCAAAACACATTAACATCCAGTTTTAAAAAATACAAATCAATTTTGTTCTAATTAACCCTGAAATAATAAAATGTGAAACAAAAATATTATGTAAAACAAATATGTAAATTAAATATTTAATTTATTTTACTATTGAAACATAACATTACAGATCTGAATGGGGGAGGGGTCCGGTGATCAGCTGAGTGCGATGGCGGTGTGCTAAGCGGGCGTCACAACACCCAGGCATGGGAACCTTGACCCGGTGTGAGTGACTTCCACTACAGCCTCAACAAGCTCTTACTCCCCCACCTGTACACTGCGCGGTGGACTGCCACTTGCTGAAAGTCGAGCAGATCAATCTCTGGAGCCCTGATAACAACAGGCGGAAAGATGGTGAAGGGTTCGGCGGGGAAGATGTCCACAAAGAACCCGGCCTTGACTGCTTCCGGGTCACGGTCCATACCGAGGCTATCCCTGGCACCTGTGACACAGGACTCCAGAGCCTCTTCCACTAAACCGGTGGATACAGCAGAGACATCGCGGAGAGAGAGCCCTCTCCCTCAGATACAAGTTGAACAAACAGAGGTAACATGTAGAGATATAGAACTGTTAGAAAAATTTAACATTTTGCTACAAAAAGAACTACAAACTGCCACTGATAAATTGGCCTCCCAACTATCCAGGGATATCAAGGAATTGGGACACAGAATACATGAAATAGAGGTCAAAGTGGATGATGTTATTACAGTGATAGAGGCACATGAACAGGACATTGACTCTCTGAAAGAAGACCTGGTTCAGGACCTGGAAAATAGAAGCCGGAGGGGTAACCTGCATATTCGGGGGATCCCAGAGAATGTAGATAACCTAGAAATGACTATTTCATCTATACTCTAAGATTTGCTCCCAGGATATCCAACAGATAGATTGGAAATAGATCGGGTACACAGGACACTGGGGCCTAGAAGGGTTGATGGCGCTCACAGAGATGTTATTTTAAAATTTAAAAATGTTAAAACCAAAGAAGCTATTGTACAAGCAGCATGGGAGATGCGGTCTCTTAAATTTCAAGACTATAATTATCAAATCTACGCAGACCTGGTGCCTCAAACTTTACAGCATCGTAGGACCTTGAAACCATTTCTGGCTGTATTGCAACAACACAGTATTAACCCCTTCGTGACTGACGACGTACAGTGTACATCGCCAGCATCGGGGCTGTTTAAACAGACTCCCCGGTGACTTTTGCCGCGGGACTCTGTTTAAACTTGTAGAGCCGACTGTCGGCTTTACAACAGAAGCGATCCTGGCGACTTACCTGTCGCCAGATCGCTTCTGCGTCCCGAAGAAGGGGCCGCCCCCCCGCCGGACACACCCGCCGTGCTTCCCGGGCTCCGTTGCCCCTCCTACGGGCCCGGGACCGGCGATCTT
>NW_017306300.1:558934-610726 GCF_000935625.1 Nanorana parkeri | reverse complement strand
AACGTAAATCTAATAATAATAAAAAAAAAATTTAAAAGTCCCCCGCGAGCACGCGCGTCGCCACGTAAACACGCGTCGGGTGCGCCTACGTATGAAAACGTATTTAAAAGCGTCTTCTATGGACTTTTTGGGGTACTGGGGTTTTTCGCCGTTTTACGGATGCACGCAATTTGTAACCTAGGCGTGTTGGGTATTGTTTTACTCGTTGTAACCTCATCTTTTATATTTCATTAAAAAAATTGGTATTTTGTTGTGTTTTGGGGCATTTAATTACATTTTTCACTAAATATTGGGGTTTAATAAGGAGTTGCGCTAATATTGCGCAACATAAAAATTTGCAACTACCACCATTATATTCTATAGGGTCTTGGCATTCAGAAAATATATAATGTTGGGGGGTTTTAAGTAATTTTCAGGCCTAAAATGTGGAATATAACATGGGTACAAAAAATAAAAAAAAGGCCTCAGTCATGAAGGGGTTAAATATAAATGGGGATACCCGCTGAAAACTCTTTTCAGTTACAACAACAGAGCATACTTTTTTTCTTCACCTGAAGAAGCCGGACCTTTATTCGAGCGATTGCAATTAATGGCTCAAACTGGTGAAATAAATTCTGTACCTATACAACCCCCTAGGGGGAAACGATTAGCACCACTATGGGAGAAATACACCAGAAAATGTCAGGAGCAATCTGAAGGTCCTCGTTCCTCTCAGAGAACTCAAGACCTCCATAACGACTAGTACTTAGGAAAGGGGAAAGATGTTATACTATTAAGGAGTTATACTGACATGTTTATAAGCATTTAGAGCGATTGCTCACCATGCCTGGGTGGGTAAAGTGCCCAACCCTCAAAAGGGGAAATAATGATGTATATTTCCTATTCCTGTTTTGCAGGGTTTATGCTATATAGCATAAGTATGTGTAGTGTTATTGGTCATGTTTGGTGTTTGTTTTTTGTTGTACTATGTGTATTCTATTTTTTTTTATGGGTCGGTTGGTTAAAACGCCAAAGACTAGAGAAGATAAGTTGGAGGTATTGTTACATCATTTATCTCAAGAATGTATGATATATAGCTTTAATCCATCTTTGAAATGGTGACCACTGAATTTTGTATAGTATCGCACAATGTACAGGGGTTAAATTCTTCACAGAAGCGAAGAATCGCATTTAATTATTTTTCATCATGTCAGGCAAATGTAATATGTTTACAGGAAACAAGGTTTTCTAGCTCCTTTAACCAAAAATATATGCATAAAAACTACTATCAAGTCTACAGAAAAAAAGAGAGGGGTCTTAATAGCATTTCATAAGAATACACCTTTTTCCTGTTTAAAGGAGATAGTAGACTCAGCAGGGAGATATCTAATGTTAATAGGGATTATATTTGAAACAAAAGTAACACTGGTCATATATTATGCTCCAAACACTAGACAAACACGTTTTTTTTCTCACTTGCTGGGAGTAATTGACAAACATATGCAAGGCACATTATTAATTATGGGGGACTCCAACCTGGCCATAGATGTAAAACTGGACAGATTGGAAACTAGGGCCGCATTATCTTCCTCTCACACTTACTCCACATGATTTCGCACAATGTTGGCTGAACACAATTTGATTGATATTTGGAGGGCAAAAACCCCATAACACGAGAATATACTCACTACTCTTGCCCTCACAAAAGTTCCTCCAGAATAGATCACATTTTTACACACCCAAGCTTCCTTCCCTCAATTAAGAAAGCTAATATTCTTTCAATTTCCTGGTCAGATCACTCTCCGGTACTGATAAAATGTGCATCTTTTTCTCCTATTCCCCCAAACTTTAACTGGAGAATAAACGATTCCCCCCTTACATTCCCTGATCAGCAGAACATATACAAACATCTATCTCTTCATTCTTTAGGGAAAATGAGGGTTCGGTAACATCCCCAATTTCACTGTGGGAAGCTCATAAGACAGTTTTACGGGCCAAACTTATTAGTTTGGCATCTAGACGGAAGAAAGAGAGAAGTAGAAAACTATCAGATCTCACTATCCGCCTGGAAGGATTAGAACTCGAATGGAGAAATAGTCCTAAGGTGGCTACCTGAAGCAAAATTGACTCGATTAAAAGAGAAATTAACCTCCTACTAAATAACTAAGTGGAAAAACAGATTTGTTGGTCCAAACGCATGTTTTAGGCATGTGCCAACAAACCTGGTCTAATGATGGCAAATATGTTAAAAGCAAAACCAAAGATGCCAACCCAAATTGAATTATGATTACCAGGCGGTTCGATCACTGCTAACCCTGCAACAATTGTATCTAGATTTTCTTCCATTCTCTCCCAGATATATGGTAAAACTTCTAGGTTCCAGCCTCAGGTAGCAGACTAGCTAATGCCAAGAATATCTTTACCCCCTCTGACTGGCCATATGACAAATACTATGGATGCAGATGCCTCTATAGCGGAAGTAATACACGCTATTAAATCCTTAAAGATACACAAGACACCAGGTCCAGATGGATATTCAGCATTATATTATAAAAAGTTTTCAGATAGTTTGGCACCTCACTTAGCAGCACTATTTAATCACTTAAAAGGGGGTCACACGGTTCACCCTTCCAATTTGTTAGCACATATAGCGATGATCCCCAAAGCATCAAAAGATAACACGGATCCACACAATTATAAACCAATTTCTTTATTAAATGTGTTGAATGTGTAAATGTGTAAAACTGTTTGCTAAGATCTTAGCTACAAGGCTAAATCAATTCCTGCCAGCTCTTATTCATCGAGATCAGGTGGGATTCGTCCCACATAGACAGGTTTCAGACAATACACGGAAAATGATACATCTTATACACCACATGCACAGTGTGAAAATTCCAGGCATATTGCTATCACTGGACCTCCAGAAAGCATTTGACTTTGTCTCTTGGGATTATTTATTTTATATCTTGGGGAAATGGGGATTCTCTAAAAATTTTTAAGTCTGGTTGCACACATTATATCAAGGTTCTTCAGCTTCAGTAAGATACCTTCAATATAACTCGGCCCCATTTACAATATTAAAGGGTACCCACCAAGGGTGCCCCCTCTCTCCACTCCTATTTGTTCTAGCTATAGAACCACTGGCCTGCCTTATACGAGCAGACACGAGTGTGAGGGGTGTAGAGATGGGACATACAGAGTATAAACTACATATGTTTGTGGATGACTTGAAGCTTACACTGACCAATCCACATATATCCCTCCCTAATTTGCTTAGCAACTTAAATCTTTTCGCAAAAATCTCTAATTTGAAGGTCAACGAGACTAAGTAGTTCGCTCTCAATATCTCGCTGCAAAACTCTGAAGCCGAGATGTTACATCAAAATTTCTCTTTTGATTGGAGGACCTCACATATATTATACCTTGGAATTAACATTCCGAAAAACTATCAACTTTTATATAAAGTTAACTACTAACATGGACGAGACACAAACTGTCATGGATAGGTAGAATTGACACAGTTAAAATGTCAATCTTACCCAAAGTATTATATCTATTTCGAACTATCCCAGTCTGCATTCCAAAATATATCATTAATTTGTTCCAAAACAAAGTTCTTTCTTTTGTATGGAACAGTAAACACCCCAGAATCCCTAAAAGTACAGTGTACAAACATAGGAGACAGGGGGGGCTGGGCCTCCCAAACTTTTACAAATACTACCAAGCTGTACAATTGGTCCCGCTAACAAATTTGTATCTGACTTTATACCGCCCGAAATGGGTAGACTTAGAGGAATATATTTGTTCTCCGGTTTCTTTGAAGGCTATTCTTTGGTTGCCGGCCCAACTGCGACCAAAGACTATGAGCCCATTCCTGAAACACATGCTTAAAATCTGGGATAATATAAAATACTGCAGTGAAAAGCAATCTTTTTATGCACCGCTACTTCCTATTATAGTTAACCCTTTGTTTCCACCGAGACTGGAAATGCCTACTGCCTTTGGTTGGTGGATAACCCAAGGGGTGACATGCCTACACCAATTAATGGTAGTTGGCACGATTGGCACATGGTCTTGTTTCCAGAATGACAGGCAAGCCCCAGGCACAGAATACTTTAAATATTTACAACTTAGACACTGGACTCTATCATTGCTTCCTGAAACTAAAGTCACAGCAGAATTAACGGTTTTCAGAAACATTTGCCTGAAATACCCTATGATCCCTAAAATTATATCGACACTATATTCCCAGTTAAACAGGTTATTAAAGCCCATAAATATGTACAGAAATGGGAAAAGGAACTTGGAGCTGTTAAACAGCCGAGAGAATGGCAACAAATATGGAAATCAACAGCTACATGTTCCATTAACGTAAATTCTCTAGAAACCGCATTCAAAACTTTAACTAGATGGTCCTTACTGCCCTCCAGGTCGGTTTAGTCCTACTCGACACACTCAGATCTTTGTTTTCGAGGATGTGATTCTAAGGGAGATGTGGTTCACACTTGGTGGACATGCTCGAAACTGGATAGGTTCTGGTTAAAAGTGTTTCAGAAGATCAACGATCTTTTTCTGATTAATATAGAGATCCATGGGTAGCCCTATTACATTATAAATCTCCTCTCTTGACTAACTCACAACATAAATTGGGGACTTATGTCATGTTGGCAGCAAAACAAACCATTGCCCAGGCATGGAGGAAACCACATGTGTTTTTTGGGGAAGTCAAAAGGAGGATGGATTCATTTTTTCCTAATGAAAAACTGACTAGCATCCTGTTGGATTCTAATAAAAAGTTTATGAAGATTTGGTGGGGAGGGCCAGCAGGGGGATACAGACTATGTTTATCCTTGCAGACTGTAGATGTCAATGTATGTTTTTTATATGGTTGTTTATAAAATAAATAAAATCTTTGAAATAGAAACATAACATTACAATAACATAGTATGTGTGCGTTTTATTTTATTATTTTCAGTACAAATATCATCAGTAAAGTTTACTTTCTTTAAAGGAGAACTATGGGGTAAGAGTTTTTCCCCATAGTTCTCCTAAGGGTCATGGGAGGGCACAAACTAGCGTCCTCCCGTGACCCAAAGCTCAGTATACCACGAGCTACTGCTCGCAGTGTACTGAGACCTCTGCAGCCGGGACGGATCCCTACATTACTGTTGAGATCCACCCAGCTGTGTGATTGACAGCTGGCTCTGCGTATCTAGAGGCAAAGCCATCTGTACCCGCCCCCCATCCATTCCGCCAGTCAGAGCTGGAGGATCGGAGCGGGGAGGGGGGAATCCCTGCAGGGAGCCGTGAGTGACAGTCACGGCTCTTTGCAGGAACATGATCGAGAAGTGAGCAAGCAACGGTGTGTGTTCGCTCACTTCCCGATCTATTGACCCGACGTGTGACAGTTTCAGTGTCACACGTCGGCTCGAGCTATGAGGTTGAGTGAAAATCACTCACCTCATAGTTCTCCTTTAAATAGTATTTCCACTGTATAGGACGCCAGGCCTGGGTCTGGAAGGACGCTATATTTCCCCTCTGTTTGGGCTGTGGTCCCTTTAAGGGACAAAACAGGGTAACTCACCTGCTGGAGGAAGTGTGTCTTTAAAAGACAGGAAGTGGTAGATAGCAGGTGAGGAGTAGTGAGGAGGAATGTCGAGGAGGATGGAGACTGGAATTGTGTATTGCTGTGAAAGTGCTTGTCAGTATCCTTTGTGCAACACTGTTGACTGGGAAAGTTACCCTGGAAGCCTGGGACTGTTTAACTGTGATTGCAACTTTGAAACCTTCAAGTCTGTGAGACTGCTATTCTTTGTTATGCGGAAGAATCACTGTTTAAGTTTTCCAGCTAGTCGATGAAGATAAACTGTTATGTTATTTTTGCTGCTCTGAAGCTTCAAGACCAGGTGTTTAGACCCCCTTCCTGGCCAGGCCCTTTTTCAATCGTCGTTTTCACAGGTATTTACATGCGTGTATGTAGGGGTGGGGACTTTAAAACAAAATTTGTTTTTTATTCTTTTTTATGTGTAACTTCTAAAAAATTGGGTGGAAACTTTAAATTTTTTTTCTATTTTTTTTTTCCCACTTAACTTTATTGCTATCAGAGAAACCCCTCTATGTGATAGCAAAAGAGGTGACAGGTCCTCTTTATGGAGACATCAGGGGTCTCCAAGACCCCTAATGTCACCTTGGCGCGCATCACGGGACCTCATACAGGCGATCCGCCGGCTCTATAGCCGGCGGATCGCTGGTATAGTAACGGGCATCGCTGCCTGTTTTAAAATAAACGGCATTTCCTGCTTGCGCGTGGATGTAACAGGACGTGTATACACGCCCAGTTACATCCAAGAAGCTCCCGGCCGGCCGGGAGGTGGTTAAACTTAACTTTATTTGAAAAGACTGTGTCCTGCGATCCTGCTGGATTCCCCTAACATCACACCACTTTTGCAGACACATTTGAGAAAACCTCTCTATATGTTTGCTGTTTACCCAACATACCTAAAAATGATGAAAACACATTTCTTACATTTTATATGTGTCTGTGTAGCTGGCCTTGTTGCTTTTCTGTACCATTTTAAGGTAAAAAGAAACTCTGTCTCTCCATATAGAAAGACTAAGGACACTCTGAGCTTCCTCTTATTAACATACAATGCTTCTAGATCTTTAACATTGTGTTAGGACAGACAGTGTTAAAAAACAAGTTTACTGCTGATAATTAGATCTGCCTGCATAGTACGGAGTTAATTGGGCTAAACACAAACTCAACACAAACACAAACTCCCCTCCTTGCATTCCAGAGGTAAGTTCAGTTTAGAGAAAAACATTTCTTACAGGAAAGAGCAAGTAATATGTAAGCAACAATTGTATTTCTTTGTTTTAAGTTATGCTATGTTAATGAGAACATCTAACATCTATGAAAAAGGTGTTATCCCAATTTGGCTGCAAAAGTGGAAATACACTTAAAGTCTTAACAAGGAAAATATAATCCATTGAAACATTAAGAAAATAAATATTAAACGCTGAACTCTCAGATAAACACATTTTCTGAGGAGCTGGAGCTTTCCATAATAAAGACCACTCACTGCTTCTCTCTCTTCTTGTGCATGGTGACTGGTATTGTATTCATCCCCCCTGTATTCTTCTGCAGGGAGCCTGTAGTGCAAGGGCCTGCTGGGTCCCTCCCACAGCTTTGCTCTCTGTTCTCTGCACAGTAATAATGTTCAGCACAGTAATGATGTCACTGCAATTTTGCAAGGTAACATCTGAGTTTGCAAAGATATTTGGTGCACGCAAATTGTATTTTTATCCCTTGTAGCTAATTAGTTATATATTTCAGGTGAATTGTTTGTACCCCAAGCTCATCTTTATGTTAAGTGGGACATAAGAATTCCTTTTCAGGGTGATAGGGGGAGTGTGATTAGGCACTAGTGATGGGCTTTGGGTTCAAGCTGACCATGAATTTGGTCTGAACAAGAGGAAAAAAGCATCTACAATCTGTTGGCATACAAGTTAAGAACAAGAAGATGTATGCCACCTCCTGAAGCTCTATCTCTGCTTTTTACAATTTACACTTTAATTGAGCACTGATAATTTAGCAATCACCATACTTCCAGTGATCCGACACACTAGACCTTCGGCTCTTGTACACAGCAGCTGCTGTTTGTCCTCCCCTCCTCTCCTCCTGGCCAACCACAGCACACTTCATATTCTTTGAACCCATACACAAGCATTCTGTGAATAGACAGGGAAAAGCAGGGCAGGCAGTGTCCCTGCTTTGTAGGAGAGCTGGATCTCTATTGTCGGAGTGCCGATGTATAGAGAAAATATAAATTGTTTAAAAAAAAGAGATCACCAGGAGGTGGCATACATCTTGTTGCACTTAAAGGAGAACTATGAGGTCACATTGAGCCGATGTGTGAAACTGTCACACGTCGGCTCAATAGATTGGGAAGTGAGCGAACACATACTGTCACTCGCTCACTTCTCGATCATCTCACTGCAGAGAGCAGTGACTGTCAGTGACTGGGTGGATCTTGACAGCATTGTCAGGATCTGTCCCAGTTATTGCGGTCTCAGTATACCGCGAACTGTAGCTCACGATATACTGAGCTTTGGGTCACGGGTGCAGGTTAGTATATGTCCTCCCGTGACCCTTAAGAGAACTATGGGGAAAAACACTTACCCCATAGTTCTCTTTTAACTCTTTGTATGCCAGGAGATGTCAAATATTGTTTTTTTTTTTCTTTGGAGTTTTCCTTTAAGCACAGCTGTATGGTATGGTGCCAAATGGACTTTACAAATATGGAAAGTGTTTCAGTTTTTTTTTAACTCTTACAAGCATAACACCACATACTTGTGTACAACAAAACATTATCTTCCTGCAACCCTCTGCATATTGTTAACGCATTGTGTGATTTTGTTAAGGAGTGTTCTTATGACCTGTATATAGAAAGAAGTATGCGTAAATGTTGTTACACTCTTTGCATACTATTTTACTGTAAGATATTGAGATAGCAAACATTAGATAACAGCTGTTGACTTGTACTACTGCATACAGAAATCACCTGATCAGTGTAACTGATCACCTGCTAAACTGGAAGTGACATACTCTGTTTACTCTATAGTAAACCTTTTCATGGAAGTAAACATACCACGGCAGTATCATTGCATATACTGTACATTTTAATGACAAGAAACTCATTCATTTTTATCCTGCTTATTGTAATGTGGTACAACACAATGCACATTTTTTTTTAACTTGAAGGATGTTATTTCTTAAAGGATACTACAAACATATAAAACTTTAAACAGGGGGTGGGGAATTTATTAAAACTGGAGCAGACAAAATCTGGATCAGATGTGCATGGCAACTAATCAGCTTCTCTCTTCAGTTTGTTCAGTTAAGATTCAAAAATGAAACAGATAAGCTGATTGGTTACTGTGCACAGCTGCTCCAGATTTTGTCTGCTCCAGTTTTGATAAATTACACTCGAAGTGTCCACAAATAATCTTGGAAATGGTATCACAAATATAGGCAATTATACACACCTAATGTATTAAAATAGCCTGTGTTATGCTATGCAAAATGATTGTTGTGCTATGGTCACAAAAGGCAAACTTTAGAAAACTTTAATAGAGAAAGAAATGCACATATAAGCATAAACATTATTTAATCCAAAGAGTCACATGACGCATGGTACATTTTGGAAAAGGCACTGTGTCAGATAAAGCTATTTGTGTAGAACAAACCACACCCAGGCATTTGTTCAATTTGAAAACACAGCTTTATTCAGGACATTGTTTTCTGAAATACTTTTTGTGTGTCTCTGGATAAAAGAAAGTTTACGTTTGCCTGCAGTAAGCTTGTATTTTTCCTGCTTTTCTTTTTTAGCAGCCTATTTTTTTAGCTAGCTACAGACTCATGCTGTTTTTGAGGGATTCTAAAGTGTCTTTAGGGCCTACTGGGAAATTGTAATCTCTCCATCCGTTCCTACCAGGAAGAAACAAAAGATGCTAAAGTACCCAAAGCTGCAGCCTCACAGTTTCAAAAAGCAGACACTCTACTCCAAAACACTCCACAAGTATCTATCCTTTTACTGCATATTTTTTTTTATATTTCCTTAGTTGTAGGTACAACCTTTTTTAAATGCTTCCCTACATATAATTATATATTCACAAAGACTAAGACAAAGACTAAAGAAGCATACAAAACACATTACTGACATAACATCTTCCACTACAGGTCAGTTTAGTTTAAACCTCATCTGATGTCCATGGCACTGAGTGATTCATGTGACTTGAGGATAACAATTGCTAAGTATGTTTTGTCCTCTATAGATTCATAAAACTGGCAGTTCTTTGGTAGCATTAATCTCGTCCCTTTTGGACACACACATCACATGAATAAGGAGCGTATAACGCCCCCAGATGCACTGTTAAATCTTCGATGAAACATAATTCTTTTATAAGTTGTCACATTAAATATGGCACAGCTCCTGGCATTCTCCCTTAGCTCATAATTAAAATCCACAGTTTAGTATCACCAATATAGCTAATTGGTATTTGAGACAAGAAAAACAGCCCAATATTGACTGCCGGCCTTTTAAAGACACGTCATATCTTTGCAAAACTGAAAGCTTAAAAAAGTTTTGCCAGACATAAAATGTATATTTCAGTTTTTTGATATGCAGTGTATACCTTTCTGTGTGATATATATTTAACAGAAATTATATATTTTTATATTTAAGTAAATAATGCAACATTGAACTTTCAAAGCAACTTGATGGTTGAGGAGCGGCACTATGAAAGGCATTTTGCAGCCACAGTGCAACTTTCAAGGACACAGCCAGGAAACGTATTGTGTACTGGAAGTTATAACGTTTTATTAAATAACATAACACAAAAAAACAATGCTTAAAAAAGCTGGTTACACATGTAGGGATGTGATTATTTTAAAATAAGACCACCAATTGCTCTATATATGCACTTTTCCCTACAGGTAGGACACTCCTTCTGCTATTTGCTTTAATGCAGTACTGGGCACAGTATCTTCAATCTACAAATGCTTTATTACCAAATGTTAAAAATGCAAAGGTTAAATTGGACATAAAATGTTACCCTGTCTGATCACTGCCAATTCTGAAGCTGTACTCCTGATGATTATTCACCATACAAAGACTGAACATTACTCAATTTGCCTGTCAATAGCAACCTCAAAGGGTATCTGAACCCAAAAACTAAAATTGTAACTATTGCCCTTAGATGAGGTGCCCACATTGTTTTTTTCTTTTTCCAGGCTTCACTTTATTTTTACCTGGTAAGCCTGTGGATATTGCACTCCTTTTCCTAGGTGGCTAGGCTCCCAGGAAAGTGAGCCATGGTTGCCACACAGACTGGTCTTTAAACATGTCTGCCTTTGTTTAACACTTTAAAATAGTACTTTAAACAAGAGGCTGTTTTTTGTGGTTCCAGTGTACAGGAAGCTCAACTGCATTTCTGTAAAAAAAAATGTGTATTTGCTAAAAAAAAATTTTCGTGAAAAATAAAAACAATTGTAGGCACCACATCTAAGGACTAGTAAGGTGTATTAACTGCTTCCCAGCCGGGAGGTTCCTGGATGTGACAGACCAACCAAATGACGGCCTGTTAGCCCCGCCGACTCAGGCGCGTCGCGCACAAATGGGAACCTGTCAAAATTTGTAAACAGGTAACGATGTTTACGTACAGAGCCAGCAGATCGCTTGTCTGGGGTGTCGGCCTGTGTATCCCCTCCCTTCTGCTGGTCCTGAGGTCCACTGTTCCCAGTGTTAGGCCGGGACAAGCACTGTGGCTCTGAGACAGGGGGGTTGATTTACTAACCTTATAAACACACCACGAACGTGTATACACCTCTGCAGTGTGTTCCCTCCCAGCATGATCTATGGGCGGAATCTAAACACCTTTGTAATGTGTACACACCCAGCAGGTGTGTTGTGCAAAGCCCTGAAGGAATTCCAAGGTGATCTTGTGTAAATTAGCTCTATGTTGTGTTGCTTGCGTTGATGAATGCAAGGAATGTAAATGCATGAGCTAACCATTTTTGTCTAAACTGTGAAGCAGCATTATATATGCATCATGTGCATGATTTTTACATATATGGCATTAGTGGAAATATGCTTTTAGAGACTTTTTGGTTGATAAATACGTTTTGCTGTGTGAAAATCACACACACCTGGTGTGTGTGTGTGTGTTTAGGTTAGTAAATCACCCCCAGGGAATCAGAGGTAGATCAGTACATGATCTCCCTGTAATCTCCTACCCGTTTCAGAATGCAGGAAGTGATATATATTACATCACTTTCACATTCTTGTGTCACTCTCTGGCTTCAGAAGCTGGAGAGAAGCTGATGAAGCAGATATCTGCTTCCCCAGCTTCTTTGGGGGTCCCTAGGTGACAATAGTGGTCTTAAAGACCCCTGATGTCTCTATAAAGAGTACCTGTCACATCCTCTTTGCTTTTTAGTCCCTTGTGTGATAACAATAACATTTAATGGAAAAAAAGTTAAGTTGAAAAAAAATTAATGCCACACATAAAAAAGAATTAAAAAACACAAAAATGTTTTAAAGTCTCCACCCCCACATACACATGTGCAGACATGCGCCGGGTGCATATATGTGCGAAAACAAAAATTAAATATCACCGCGAACACCGGAGTGAGAGCAATAATTCTAGGGCCATTATTCACTGATAACACTTTACTGATGAGCAGTAAAAGCTTTTAAAGCATCGCCTATTCTCAATTTTGTGTATGGTAGTTTGTTGCGATTTCGTGGGAGCGCGCAATTTTAAGGCTTGACATTTTTGGTGTATATTTACCCAACGTGACCCTGACTTTTATATTTTTCCAAAACATTGGATTATAATAAATATATTATAACATAAATGTAAAAAATTGTTTTCCTTAATATAGTAAAAAATAAAAACTCTGTCCCCAAAAAACAGTTTAGAATTCATTTCAGTACAGCAATTCATGACTGAATAAATGTCAGTTAGAGTACCGCAGCGCTGAATGCTGAAAATTGGCCTGGACAGGAAGGGGGTGTAAACACTTTAAGTGGTTAAATTACATTTTTGCTCTTGGACTAAAAATATTTTTTATTGGGTGTTATGGGTTTGGATACATCAAGGCTTCTTTCTAATGTTCATAGAGTTATGTTCTAATCCTTGGGAATGGTTGTCACTCAACAAAATTGCGATATAAGCTATTTAAGTAAACATACAAATACAGTGATCTGTCATAACATTATGACCACCCGCCTAATATTGAGTAGGTCCCCCTTTTGCCACCAAAACTACCCTGACCCATTGAGGCATGGACTCCACTAGACCTTTGATGGTATGCTGTGGTATCCCTACTAAGCCGTAGCAGATTATTTTAAGTCCCATAAGTTGTGATGTGGATGAACACGGATTGGACTTGTTTTTCCAGCTGCTGAAAGAGGCCGCTGCCATCAGGGAGTACTGTTTCCATAAAGAGGTGTAATTGGTCAACAATGTTTAGGTAGGTGGCCCAGGTAAAAGTAATATCCACATGAATGGCAGTACCCAAGGTTTCCCAGCAGAACATTGCCCAAAGCAACATACTGCCTTAAGTGGCTTGCCTTCTTCCCAAAGAGAATCCTGGTGCCATCTCTTCTCCTGGTAAGCGGAGACACACACACACACGCAGCCATCCACATGATGTAAAAGAAAATGTGATTAATCAGACCAGACCACCTTCTTTCAATGCTTCATGGTGCAGTTCTAATGTTCACAGGCCCATTGTAGGCATTTTTGGTGGTGGACATGGGTCAGCATGGGCACCCTGACTGCCCTACGCATACGCAGCCCCATATGCACCAAACTATGATGCACTGGCTGTTCAGACACCTTACTACCAGAATCAGCATGAACCTTTTCAGCAATTTAAGCTACAGTAGTTCTTCTGCAGGATTAGACTATATGGGCCAGCCTTCGCTCCCCAAGTGCATCAATGAGCCTTGGTTGCCCATGATGCTGTTGGCAGTTCATTGTTTTTCCTGCCTTGGACCACTTTTGGTAGGTCCCAACCATTGCAGACTGGGAACATACCACATGAGCTGCAGTATGGAGTTGTTCTGACCCAGTCCGCTAGCCACCGCAATTTGGCCCTTGTCGAAGTCACTCAAATCCTAACGCTTGCCCATTTATTCTGCTTTCAGCACTGAGCTGCCAGTAGGCTACAGACTGACAGTAAGAAGAACTTGTGTTCTGGGAGGGACACATAGCTTACCTAGAGAATTAGGGCTGTGCTGTTATAACAATTTTAAGGTTGAGTTTCAGATTCTTAAAAATGCAAATTCTCAAAATTTGAAGAGTCAGAGGGCCTTGGAAAAGATTTTCTAATTAGCTCAGTCAAATATTGTTACACACCTGTCACATTTGTATATAGAAAACAATAAGGAAAAACTATTGCTAGTTTAAAGAATTTACAGACCTACAAAGAAAAACAGTACAGTTGAAGCAGATTAAGCACAAATGCCTATATTTTTTCATTAAATACCTCTTTTAGGTTTAAGCCTTCAAGATACTGTATGGCAGTTATTTTTCAACAGGCCAAATGACTTTGACCTACAGCCATTATTTAATTCCCATATTTCTCTCTATTCTGTTTGAACCTAATCTCCACTATGAGTAAGTCAGGTTCTATCTGGCTGATAATACCACACACATGGTTATCAAGAAAGACTTGACATACAAATAAGAAGTATAAGAGCAAGCAGAAATAAATCTTCCAGCAGAATTATAGAGAATACAATCCCTATTATTTAAAATAAATCACAGTTTTGGATAAGGAACACAGGTTCAACAGGTATCAACAGGCAAAAAATGGCAACTTTTTGTTTTTTTTAGACAAATAACTGTTATCAACAATATTAAGCATTCATCAAACAACAAGAAACAATAGGGCGTCTAATTGCTTAGCACTCTTTTCCTGAAATGCTGCTATACCATCCTCAATTTGAAAAAGGACATCGCATTTGTACATATCTTTCTATAAATAAAAGCAAAATTTAAAAAAATCCACTTTGATGTGCAAAACATGAAAGTGGAATTCTCTATATACAAGGAGAAAACAAACATTTCAAGAGACAATAAAAAATAAAATATAAAATGTGTTTGCTTAAACAAGGCAGGCAGAGAGAATTATGTTAATGTGTCTCCAGGGAATACAATAATGAGATCCTGGCGAAGCCCTGGCTCAGTACTCAACTTTCTAATATTCATTAGTAACCTACATTGACTTGAAGAGATGATTGTGTGAAGCAGGAAGGAGATGTGGTACTTTCCTTCTCTAAGCAGAGTTACTTTTAAAGAAAAAAGAATGGCGGCTATTTGGAGATTAAGAATGTGAAAAAAGTTTCTAAGTTGAAGCAATGTTTTTGCTGGCAGAGGAAAATACAAGTATATAAATCTATGTGTGCTGTTTGGGTACAGATCTTGTCCTCTCTGTCAAAAAACATTAAAAAGTAGTACACATACATGTAAACACGTACTAACTTTCTTAGTATGAATATACAGTATTGTCCAACAGGCTTGAGGATGAAAGGAAATTGTGCTGGCACTAAGTGGTAACTATTTTTTATCAGTTCTGATATGCTGCAGGGAAAACGGATGGCAAATAAAGGATTGTAACTAAATGTGAACTAAATTTATCGACATTTTTATTTCTCACATACAGCTAAGTCCAGAAGCTGCAAGTTTGATTTCCCTTGCAGTGGATGCATATACACAGTCAAAACAGAATTATTCTGCTTTGTGTCTCTGCTTTGATGGTAACACATACATTTTTTATATTTATTTTTATATATTTACAGAATTACAAGCAATAATAGGCAATAATAGATAATGTCCGTATTGTTTTCCTATCTCTGTGTAACTTCATTAAGTAGAAAACCAAAGATTTCCCCAAACTGGACACCTTCCTTTGAGAACCTGCCTTGGTCAGCATTAATACACAAGAACTCTTTGAAGTTCTTTGAAGAATGCCAGAGCACGAAAGGTGATTGAATCCAGAACCTTCAGACAACAGCCATTAGTAAAATCAGCTGAAGCTCATGTATTGTACAAAAAGTTTTGTGAAATAGCAATTTATACAACTACATATGCGAAATATCTATATGGTATTGTAAAGGTATCATCATCTACTAGAGAATATGGACAAACTGGCATAGCGAGTGTAAGCATGTGTCCAAAAGATGCATGTATTGATCAAAGGGAAACACAAGACTCTCAACTACAATGAGAACACAGGAGAACAAAGGAGAAAATGAACAGCTAAGTAGGCAAGGCACAGCAAGTGTAGAGCTAGTGAGATATGACATATGACAAAAGGGTAGATAGGGAAAGTACAGTGTTATTTTTTTTTTAAGTACAATAAAAAATTTTGATTGCAACAACTATATTCCACCTAGGTTACATTCTGTGGACAGATCTGAGGTAACTGCAGGCCCGGCGCTACCTCAAGGCAAGTCAAGCAGCCGCCCGAGGGCGCTGAAGGGTGAGGGCAGAAAAAACAGGGTATTTTGACAAGTACTTGTGTTTGTCAAAATGCCCCGATGCTTGCGCTATGTTTTTTTTTCTTTACTTACCTTCGGTGCGGGAGAGCAGCGACGAGTTAGCCCTGGTCCGGTGGGAGGAGCTCCAGGTGGGGTCCTAATTTAGCTGGCCGGCGACTGCCAGAGGACCCCGACATGTGCGGCACCTCTGGGCAGTCGCTGGCCAGCTAAGTTAGGACCCAACTGGAGCTCCTCCCACCGGACCAGCGCTGACTCGCCGCGGCTCTCCAGCACAGCGCGCCGCTGACTACAACCAGCAAGGCACATCGTGAGTGATTTGCATTTTGTTATTCTCTTTTTGCTGATGTTAACCTCTGTTGGGTTCTGTAACTGCCTGCAAATGTGATGGTCAGTCATATGTCCAGAAGTGTGGCAAGAACTAATGATTATTAGCAGGGGATAATTGTACATCTATTGTCTGCAGTGTATTCTATATGTACCACATATAGAGTATACACTGCAGACAATAGATGTACAATTATCCTCTGCTAATATGAATAGATTAAATGATCCCTAGTACATAAAATGTACATAACATGTAGTTGTACTATGGATCATTTAACCCATTCATGTTAGCAGAGGATAATTGTAAATCTATTGTCTGAAGTGTATACTCTATATGTAGTACATATATACAGTACACATTCCCAATACACTGCCGGCAATAGATTCACAATTATCCCCTGCTAATATTAATGGGTAAAATGATCTATAGTACAACTACATGTTATGTACTGTAGATCATTTAACCCATTCATGTTAGCCGAGGATAATTGTAAATCTATTGTTGCAGTGTACTCTATATGTAGTACGTAGTACATGTACGTTACACACGTCCAGTACACTGCGGCAATAGAGTTACAATTCTCCCCTGCTAACATGAACAGGTTAAATCATGACCCATAGTACATAACATGTAGTTGTACTATGGATCATTTAACCAGTTAGTGTTAGTGAATAGGGAGTGCAGCTAGTGTTAGTGAATAGTTAGTGTTAGTGAATAGGGAGTGCAGTTAGTGTTAGTGAATAGGGAGTGCAGTTAGTGTTAGAGAATAGTTAGTCTTAGTGAACAGGGAGTGCAGTTAGTGTTAGAGAATAGTTAGTGTTAGTGAATAGAAAATGCAGTTAGTGTTACTGAATAGGGAGTGCAGCTAGTGTTAATGTTAGTGAATAGTTAGTGTTAGTGAATAGGGAGTGCAGTTAGTGTTAGTGAATAGGGAGTGCAGCTAGTGTTAGTGAAAAGGGAGTGCAGTTAGTGTTAGTCTATGGTCCTGCTCAACATATTTACAGGCGGGGGTCGCAAAAATGCACCTCTGCCTGTGTAGTCAACAATCCTTGCACCCGCCCTGGGTAACTGGATGTGCTGGTAACAGGACATTGAATGGAAAGAGCAGTAAGACATGCACTAAATTTAACCATGTCAGTATTTAGCAGATGGTTTGATATGTGGACCTACTTAAGTGAGGTCTCAACAAAATCTCCATTTCTATGGCATGCTGCAATTATGACTCCTTATTGTGACTCATCAAGCTACCAAATAACACTGTAACCATGTACCTGAGCAAACAGTTCAGCTGACTACAAAAAAAACAGAATCAGCACCCTTATTGTGTAACTCCACCATAAATCTTAAAAAAGTAACAGTATAATGTTAATTTTAGTGACCAAAATGGAATCCATCTTGTTTTTACAAATAAAGTATTTTGAATATAGTGACTATAAGATACCCAGCTGCTAAATGCTATAACTTTTATTAATAATTTTATTTCAACTGAACACAAACTGTAGAACAGCCAAAGCCTTTAATATGTTATATTAGATACTTACTAAAACTCACTGTGTAAATGTGCCATCACATTGATTTCAACAAATACTGTCAAAATATATTTAAAATCTGTGAGCAACAAGGGCAAGAGGCACATGTGTCTCTAAGGCCACAGCTGAAAACAGAAAATAAAATCTAATAACCAGGAGTATTGTCAGCAGTAGATCTTTGAGGGCATTGTTATGGCAAGGTTCTTGAGTTTTTAATAAGAAATCTTTCTTTTTACATTATGTATAACATGGTTTAAAGAATGCAGACTGTCTGCGTCAAAATGTATGCACCCAGACCTGAGATATGGGGAGGAAATAACCAGTGAAATATATTTTACCATTAATAACCATGTTGCCGCTCTTAAGCAGGCAACACACATTACAATATGATTGTGCCAACAATAATGTAGTGCAAAGGTCTGCCTGGATGCATACAAATGTAATGGATCACGACGGTAAATTTAAACTGGTAAACACATAAACCAGCAAAAATAGGGTTTAAAGGGCACTTCTGACAGCGTTATACATATAAGCAATATTTATTAATACATTTTATAAAACACATATCTGATTAAAAACATATATTTCATGTACTATCATGCACAATCAGCACCAAACCTCCCATAGCCACAATGATAACAGAAATTGTGCATACGTTGCCCATCTCATAACATATATAGGGGGGGAAATTATCAAAACTGGAGCAGACAAAATCTGGAGCAGCTATGCATGGTAACCAATCAGCACCCCTCTCTCATTTTCAAATCTTAACTGAACAAACTGGGGAGAGAAGCTGATTGGTTGCCATGCACAGCTGCTCCAAATTCTGTTTGCTCCAGTTTTGATAAATTCCTTTCATAGTGTCTAAATGAATCACATTTCATATAATCAATAGCTTCCAGTGGCATGCAGTACTCCCCAGTGCATTTCACAGGTTGCTTCTTCAAAGGATGGAGGTGGATGTATCGAACAGGGACAAATAATTTATAAAACAATTACAACAATATATAACAATCACCAAGTTCTCCCGATAGTTCTCATATCTACTCCACCCATACTTACTGCAAGGTGCGTAGGATGAACAAGGGACAACCAATGCAAAGGGGAGGAAGAAACAATGTCACTGGAGTCTGGTGGGGCCATTAGAAAAAGCTGTAAGCCCAGGTCTAGTACAACATCCCGCCCCGTCACCCCGTATCTTATATAACAATCGATAATTAAATGGTTAAAAGTAGCCATATGAGAAGATCCAACATTCCCCCCTACTTTGGAGACTTCAAATTCATCTGGAAGGAAAGGGGGTAGTTACATTCACTTAAGGGACCTCTACTTCATAAGAAGCAATTCCACATGACTGCACATTCCCGCCTTATGCTTCAACTCTCCAAAAAGTGGATGCTAAATGAGATAACACATTTGTATGATAGTAGGGACCATAGCACTCATACCCATACATATCCTGCCAACACCACCAATTGATAGCATTATACACTCATCCAAAATTCCAAAATACCCATAAATGCTTGTTTATGTGTTTACTATTAGGGGGATGGAGCTGAGACCATATGTCTGGGCCAGACACCGAGGGAAGAGGTGTCTGAGTATAGAAATGTAAAGTGGTATTAAGGCCAATTTCTTTTCGCCATTTGGCAACATTTTTCCTTCACTTCCTGTCCCTTAGATACAACAGGAAGTTACCAGAACTAGTGTCCCAATTGGAAGATTTCCCCTCTCTTTCTATTCTGGTGAAAACTTTGAAAGATTCTCTTTTACATTTCACTTTCGGTAATAACAATCACCTACAGAAGACAGCAATAATAATCTGGCAGGTGTTTCAGTACCTCTCCACTCCATCCAAAAGTAAAAGTTGTGGCCTTAGTTATACTGTAAAAGACATTGCATAGAATTCCAGCCCATGCACATAATATTCCATGTGACAGGAATGTTTTACATTTAGTATTTATATCCCTTTTAAATCCAAGTTGTTTTGTCATCCTGGAAATATTGCAGTTAGCAGGTAATGTCTTTAAATTGTTTGCTTTTAAATGAACTATCACACAGAGGTGTTTGCTATGATGTGCTCGTATGCACAGCAGATGACCCCCTCCAGCACTGTGCTATCTGCTCTCCCCTGGTGCTGCCATCTTCTCCTATCCTTCTTCTGGGTTTAGCATCTTCCACCTCTTGATTGGCTGAAAAGAAATGCTGACAGGCAGGTAGGAGCTTTTTGTAGCAGAAGAGACTTGTACAGTCTCTCCTGCTAAAAAACAAAACAAAAAAAAAACAACAAACCTATCTCTCAGCTATTTTTTTTTTAAACACACTTTGCTTCCACTTTATTAATTGGAATGGGATGTATTGTTGGCTTGAGAGGGAATAAGTATATCTAATTAATTCAGCATCATCTTAACACTTACATGTAACACTCTACAATGCTCCGAAAACATCATACTAATTACTGTGATTACCCAGTTTAAACAAAATACCTGTGGTCCACATGCATGGCAGCAATTCCCTACACATTTTCACTAATATCAGTTACTACCTGCAGTGTACATGAAATAGAAAATCCATAAAGCAGTTGGTCTGTTTTGACATTTATCTTCTTCGAGTGGTTATCATATGTCTTCCCACAGAAGATGATAAATGTCAGATCATAACCAGATTATCAGGTATTAGAGATATGCAATTCAAGTGTCTCTTTCCAAAATGTGCAGTTTTGCTTCTTATTGTCTGTCAAGTGAACACACCTGACATAGACGGAGTTTGTGTACAGAGAGAGAGAGAGAGAATGCTGAAACTTTACTTATCATAGATGCATCCCTTGGGCTCGGTTGTGTCTGTAGCTGTGCAGAAGAGTACATTTTGGGATTGAAGTAAAAAATGCTTCCTGTCAAAGTGCCATCAGGTATACTTGTATTGTTTTATATTGAATGAAATGTCAAGCTTTCTTCATAGCCTTTTCAGTATGTTACTTAATACAGTATAATATAATAGTTTATTAACAAGATAGCTAAGCAGTTAAAAAACTACAGATAGAACATACTCATTATCCAGTTACTGTATTTTGCAAGATGCTTCTTTGCTCACTTTGTTACTTGCATAAATGGATACATGTAGGGTTATTTAATGAAGGAAGATGATTTATAGCTAGGTTGCATGCATTTATTTAGCTTACACATGGATCTAAATAGAAGTCTCAGTATATGGAGAATAATTGACACTGGAAATTAGACACTTAAAAAAAAAAAAAACAAGGACATTATAAGCTAATGCAGGCAAAATAACTCAACTGTGAAATCCTAAGTACTTGCATTTCTGGCAAAATCAGACATTAGGTTGTTTAATGCCCAGGCTGCAAATATGTCATACTGTATTGCAGCTTATGATTCCTAAAATGTGGTGGCTGCACTAGTCTTTTCTTGTTCTTGATTGTTGTTTATTTTCACATGGAGATCCTGCCAATAAATCATTTCTTTCCATAGGGTGACAACGCTCACTCACTATACTGGATCTATGGAGGAGCAGCATTGACACCCTAGGATGCCCTCCTGATTTGGAACACATACAGGACATACACATACAAGAAACCTGGGAAGGCTGATAACATTTTTTTGAAATTTTAGCTCAGTGCACAGGAAGTTACAAGGACACTGGCAGGATCAATGGGTATTTTATGTACTTGCAGAAAATATACTTAGCCTGAAAAAAAGAAATCTAATGCAGCCACCCCATTTAAGAACTGGTAAGGTTCAAAAAACATTTACATTTTATAGGGTTTAGAGACACCTATAAATCATCAATTAACAGCGAGCACCTCAAAATAATGAACTGCAAACTTAATTCTTAGTATAGATTAGAACGGTAACAAATTGAGCATCACTTACGGGTCTATTCACTAAGCTGCCGAGGGCAGCCGAGTGAACAACTGACCCCAAGTGAAGTGATCCGAACACTGTTCGGCTATTCACTTCAGGCTTGTACGGCTGATTTCAGCCGTATATCAGCTTGCTTCGCATGGCTTCGGGTCGGCCGAACATGCTCAGCATGTTAGGCTGACCCAAAGTGCAGAAGGAGTTCAACTCAGCCAATCCAACATCTGGATCGGCCGAGCCGAACCTCCGACAGGCTACTCGCTGCTGTTCGGTCTATTCTTATAGATGCCGAACAGCAGTGAGTGAATAGCCAAATGCCGCTCCTCGGCATTCGGCTCGGTTGTTCTGCTCGGTTCCTCAGAGGGACTGAGCAGAACAGAAAAATAGTTTAAAAAGTACAAAAAAAGTAAATAGAAAACGATTGTGCGGAGCTAGCAAAGACAGCTAGTTCCACCCAACCGGTTTCTATTGTCCGGCGGTTCTGCTCCCGCTCCCGGCCGCCCAGGAGATAAACACTGAATAGTCCTCTCCCCTTACTATTTTCTTTTTTTTTCTTCTATTCTGACAGCTCCTGCCGTCAGAGTAAAAAAAAAAAACCAGCATAAAAATGAATAGCTAGATTGCTATTGGCTATTTCAATTTGCAATAGCCAATAGCAGGCTCCCGCCCACGGCTGCTGTCAATCAGCAGAAGAGGGACCTGATGGAGAACTGCAGGTCCTCTTCTGCTGATTGAAAGCAGCAGTGGGCAGGATCAATAGCCAGCCTGCTATTGGCTATTGCAAATTTAAATAGCCAGTAGCAATCTAGCTATTCATGTTCATGCTGTTTATTTTTTTACTCTGATGGCAGGAGCTGTCAGAATACAAAAACAAAAAAGAAGATAGTAAGGGAAGCATTAGCTCCCCTGCCACCTGCCATAATTTCAGGGAGGTGCCCTCTCCCCCCCATATAGATGGCACCTCCGAAAATGAATCCTTTCTGGCTGGGATGCCTGATTAAATATTGTGCCACCCTAAGTAATATCAACATACCAATTACCAAGTGTGTTTGCCACCTAATTATTTGCTTTGCAATTGTCACTTTGCATTTTTTTCCATACCAGCAGCAAATTACCGGCAGTTCAGTAGTGCTGGTATATACCGCTAATTGAAGTGTTTAATACAGCCTGGGCTCTGGGTGAACAGATTGGCTGTATTTAGACTTCTCTGCACCTTTGAGACTTTAGGATACATTCAGAGGTACTGAACACTTTGGGGTCTATTCACTAAGCTTCACCCACCCTCTGTATAACGGCTGAAATTACCCGTGCATTGGGTGGCTTCACGTGGCTTCGGGTTGGCCGAACATGCTCAGCAGGATCGGCTAAGCTGAACCTCTGGCAGGCTACTCACTGCTGTTTGGTCTTTTCTTATAGATGGGGAACAGCAGTGAGTGAATAGCCGAATGCAGCGGAGCGTCATTAGGCTCGGCTGTTCTGCTCGGTCCCTCAGAGGCTAAGCCGAACCTCTGGCAGGCTACTCGCTGCTGTTTGGTCTATTCTTATAGATGGGGAACCGCAGTGAGTGAATAGCTGAATGCCGCCGAATGGAGGGGCATTCGGCTAGGCTGTTCTGCTCGGTCCCTCACAGGGACCAAGCAGAACAGAAAAATAGTTTAAAAAGTCCAAAAAAATAAATAGAAAACCATTGGCCGGCGGTTCTGCTGCCGTCAAAAGAACAAAAAAAAACTCTCCCGGGCGCTCCGGGAGTCTCCCGACCGCCCAGGAGAGAAACACTGATTTGTCTTTTTTTCTTTATTCTGACATGGAGCCGTGTCAGAATATTAAAACAAAAACAAATGTTTTGACCATTGGAATGCATTGCTAGATTCCTATTGGCTTTTTCAATTTGCAATAGCCAATAGTAAACTAGCATTGCACCTGCCCTCTGCTGCAGTTCTCCATCAGGTCCATCAGCAGAGGGTGGGTACAATGCTAGTTTACTATTGGCTATTGCAAATTGAATTTATTTTAGTTGTCTATTCTGACACGGAGTGTGACAAAGAAAAAAAAGAAAAAGCAGTGTTTCTCTCCTGGGCAGCCGGGAGCGGGAGACTCCCGGAGCGCCCGGGAGAGTTTGCTGTCTGGAGATCAGTGTCCCTGGTTAGCAGGTAACCAGGGACGCTGATCTCTCTGCAAGTGGCCGGAGCCAGCCGTCAGAAGCAGGCTTTCAGCACGGCTCAGCCGAGCCGAGGCATATGCCTTCGGCTTGACTGAGCCGCTCGGCTAAGTTCGGGAGCTGTACAGGCTATTGTGAATAGACCGTACAGCAGCCCTTTGGTTCTGCTGAACCGAAAGGGTCCTGGGGCCGAGGCTAGCCGAAAGAGCGGCCGAAGCTATGGCTAGATCCTTCGGCTGCTTCGTGAATAGACCTCTTTGTATTTGATTGCACTGGATACTTTGGTTTTTAGTTGCCTGTTGCTGGTGACTTTGTATATAGTTCTGCACTAGTCACTTTGTAATCTCAGCCTCTAAGGAATTTTATGAACTGAAGATTTATAAGCAGATGAACTTTGTGTAATATCCTGCAGTGTATAATATTTATCGTTTGATTATAGATGAATATGAATCAATAATAATAAAATTGTGATACAATAATGGAAGACAAATCATTGATTGTTGGGGACATAAATTATTGTTGCATGCTATAGCATTTACAGTGGATAATTGTATGAATTAGAGGTTTTCCTTTTCATATTGTAATGTTTTTGCATGACACATTGATTGCGATTGGGAATGGTGGTGAAAATCACCACATGAATTAGGGTGCAAATACATTTGGTAATCGCTATGTTTGTATTAGGGTGCCACAATATTTAATAGTGATTTCAGTGATACAGGTTTCTGTTTATAGTGATTACAGCTGCTCTAGTACTGGCCGGCTTTACACATTTTACAACAAGGTGCAATAGCTAGCTTGCTAATAGCTATAGCAGGGTGGATATTGCACCCCTCCACTGCCTGCTGTCAATCAGGCAGAGGGAACTTTCTCCTTAAGGTCAGCTCCTCTGCCGATTGTCAAACTGAAACGAAACGTTAAAGCATTTTCTTTTCGGTTCTTTCATGTGGGGCAGTTTGACAGATGCGGGCAGTGCAGCTGGCGAACAGCCAGCGAACACCCTGACAGTTTGTGTGTTCGGCTCGAACATCAAGCCCAACACTAGTCTTTATTACTGTTTGTATCCCCATTAGGGAGATTCATCCTTTTAAATTGTCCTGATCACCAATATCACCATGAATAAAAGCTTACAGGGTTATTCACAAAAGGGTGAAGAGTTTGGAGAAGGCAGGAGAAGTAAACATTCTAGGCCAACATAGCTAATTTGGAAAAAATCTCCAATTCAGCTCACTTTCCAGTTCAGCTATGTTGTCTTAGATTGTTCACTTCTCCTGCCTTCTCCAAACTCTTCACCCTTTTGTGAATAACCCTGTTAGAGTAAAGAGTAAATTCAAACTTTCAAGTTGCTACCAGAACAGGAATACAGGGGAAATCTTCTGTTGAGGGCACTTGTCCTTGTAGCAGCTGTACAAGAGGGGCTATTCCCAACATTGTAAATATATTCTCTCACTTCATGTTGAGTCTTTAGGACAGGAAGTGAAGGGAAATCTGAAGTGAAGGCAGCTCCCTCTCTAGCCAAAATGAAAAAAGAAATTGAACAATTTTTATACCGGTAATTTTATTTCTGTAATCCTGTCACTTGAGAGGGTCTTATCCTAAAAACCACTGCATGTCTAGCAGGAGCAAAATGTTTTCCACTGATTCCTACAGAAATCAGCAATTGCCAGTTCAGTGAGCTGTTATTATCACTTGAAAAAAACTAAAAAACAATGACATGAAAAGCTCTTGTGGCACCCTGCACTACGAGATTATAATTTGTCACTAGAAAATCCATTAAAAAGAGAAAATAGTTTAGCCGCATATCAAATTAAATGTTTTGTAAAACAGAAAAAATTTTCTTACATTTTCCTAGAGGGTATAAATGATCTTCTGTTAATGGACTAAATATGATCCTAGAATAAATCAGACTCGGCATAAAACTCATAATAATATAAGTATAAAACTCTTAACCCTTTCACTGCCAATGACGTATGCCATATGTTGCTGGCAGAGGACCTCTTTAAACAGACTACCGGTGGCTATAGCTATTTAGCTGTTTAAAGCCGATGGTCGGGTTTACGCTGGAAGTGATTATGGTGGTGAGCTGCCACCAGATCACTTGCAGGTGCTGGTGTGCCCCCTGACACACCCACCTTGCTTCCTGGGCCCTGCTCCCTCTCCTGTGGGAACAGGACCGGCATCATAGGTGTCTGCGGGTAGAGAGGAGAGACACTGGTGAACATCCATTCGCCGATCTCCTCCCCTTTAAAACGAGCCAAAAGCAATACTGATTGTCTTACTTCTAGTTCCTCAGCTGTCTTTCCCCGGCTTACAAAAAGCGTGTTTTATTGTGTTTTTGTGCACTAAAATTAAACTTAAAGTGAACCCTCAGATTTTTTATCTGTATCTGTTCTCATGCTGGCCAGAACTTCTGTTTTGCAGCAGACTGCATTGTCTCTGGAATGGCTACATGGTGTCTGTGTGTACATTTGCAACCTGAGCCAGCACTACAGGAAGAGGCACTCAGCAACAAAGGGAAGTTCTCCCCAAGCATGAGAAGACATGAGGATTTAAAAGGAAGAGCAGCAAAGAGAAGGGAAACTACCATGGATTACAGTAAGGGACACATTACAACATTGTTTTATGTTAAAAAATCTGAGGGTTTAATGTCACTTTAAGTGTCATTTTTACTGACATTTTGGGTTTGATCAAGAGTTGCGCTAATATGATGTTACAAGAATTTGTAACTTCGGCCATTTTATTTGACAGGATCTGTGCTTTCAGAAAATATAGAGCTTTTGGGGGTTTTAAGTAATTTATGGGCCTAAAATGTGGATTGTAGCATGTGTACAAAAAATGCCTTGTCAGGAGAAGGGTTAAACTTGACAATTTGACATAAATGGTAGAATGTATCTTTCAAAACATGGAATTAGAATTTTAAGAAATCTCTATATATTCTGAGATGGGTGAATATTTTATAATATGCTTCCCCTGTCTACAAATGGTCAAATGCTGAAACTGTGAACATTTAAGAGATTGTTGTTGACTCTCATAAAATAAATCTGCCAGATATCAGAGATACTCTTCAAAACTAACTGTATTTGCAACTCAGACCACTTGTACATTACTCATATCAAGTAGAAAACTAAAAACTACAAAGCTATACTATCCTGACAGTTGTGCAAGTGATAACACAGCGCTAAAGGTGGATTCCGTAAGAAAGTAGGTGTAATTATATATATATATACCTTCAGAACAAGGCAATATATTAATTTATATTTTACACCTACTTTCTTACGGAATCCACCTTTAGCGCTGTGTTATCACTTGCACATCATATTTTACCAATTCATAGCAGCTTTAGGATTAGTATTTTAACTTTTTAGCCTTATCTTTCCAAGAGCGCAGATTATTTTATCTAAATTATCCTGACAGTTGTTGCTGCAAAAATAGTTAAAGCAGTATTTTGACCAGGACCAAAATAATGATGTACACAGTGGGGATAAAGTTTGAGAATATATTCTTGGTTTCCCAGATGTCATGTAAGCAATACATTTTATTGACAACTGACTTATGTGGGGATAATCACTCTCTCAAACCATACATATACCATTTATGCAGAGATACTTCATAGGGTTAATATAGATTATTTTTTATCCCTACTGTATTTCCACAGCACAATAGCAATACTAGAATGGGCACCTTAATCTCCCTATTCTAAATGTATGCATTTTTTATATTGTATTCACATTTAAAAGTTTAAATATTCCAAGTTCAGATTTGCAGACATTCCACACATTCCTACATCTAAAAGGCTCTATTTTAAAGAAGACAGAATAGATATTGTCCTGTGGAATGACACAGTGCAACATAATAATCTAATTTTCCGGTTGTTAAATTGGAGTTTGAACTGAGAACCTTCAGGTCTCTCAAGAAAGCATGTGATTGGCTTAATTCTGTCCCCTGCTACACCGCCTGTTACTACTAGACAAATTAGACACGGAATTTAACCAACCACGCACAAAAAATGTTTTCGATACTTGGACGTCTTTTGTCGCAGCGGAGTTTTCACTACAACAGCTGCAAGATCTGATGTCCATTTTTCAGCTATCTAAATGGTACCTTGAGGCCAAACTGATGGGATCTCTAGGACCCTTGGATGTCCTTTGACTAGAGATATTGTGATCTTACACTTCTACCGAGGTTCCCACCTCACTGAAGTTTGTCTGGTCCTATTGATAGGCCCACGATTACCTTGACCTCTAATGTCACATACTGGTCTTCTCCCCATGAAATCGACCCTCATGGCTGTAGGGTTGACTGTTTGTTGTTATCGTTCTTCATGCCCATAACGTAATATTACTGATATATTTGTTCAATATTGTGATCTAGCTTGTCACTTTGTTACTGGGACATATTCCACATTGCATGTCTAGATTACAGTCTGCATACTACTACCTGATATACAATTACAATGCATGTCAATATTTGATCATATTTGTATTGCTCTTCCAAAATGAAAAACTAACATGCTAAAAAAAAAGAAAGCATGTGATTTTCAAGCTGGAGACAAATGTATTATATGCTTGTAGTAAGGCAAACCTTGTGCCACTGCATGTATAAATCTTTAGGTTACGTGAATGGAAAAGGCAGTTTTTCAATTTTTTTCTTACCTGAACCTTCTAAAATTTTATTTAGGAAGAACAGATACAAAAGAAAAACATACTAACTTTGACTGGTAAGCTTAGTTTTTAGTATCTGTTAAAGACAGATTTAAAACTAGTTTCATTATAAAATCACAAAATGACAAAGCCCATATTAGAAGAAGCCACTAAGTCTGACAGCAGAAGCAAAAGTCCTGTCACAGTGAGCCTTAAAGCTACACTAAATCCAGGAGTTAAATCTTAAAAATGCATTTAAGTACCTAAACTAATAACTAAACTTCATGCTAACACTGTTCTTTCTTCTGGAGGGTGGCTACATTTGTTTCCCATGGTGTGTTGTAAAGTAGCTAGTGCTCCAAGTTCGCTCTTGTGATGGACTACAATCTAATGTATAGTTTACTAATTTGTATTCAAATGGTAGTCCATCAGCGCTGGAGTATTGAGAAGCTAAGTAAAGCATGGGCTCCATTTTATTAAATATGGAGAGGGGCGAGAAATAAAAAAAATATATAAACATCAAGTGGGTTATTGACTATTGAGCCGAAGGATACAGCTGTCGCTTCAGCTGATCCTCCATCTCTCTTTGGCCGCCAGAGCCCTTCAGCTCTCTTCGGCCGCTGGAGCCCGAACCGAAGGGCTACTGTGTGGGCGTTTCACAATAGCCCGTACAGCAGCCAAAGGCGGCCGAGCGGCTCAGACGACCCGAAGGCATATGCTTCGGCTCGACTGAGTTGAAGTGAGAGCCAAAGTGGGGAGAACAGCCTGCCTAGGACCAGCCGTTCCCCCCGCAAATGACAGCTGGGCGGAGCCAGCCGTGAACTCACGGCTGGCTCTGCCCAGTTGTAATGACAGATCAGTGTCCCCCATATTACCTGAGGATGCTGATCTGCCATTAAACAATAACAACTGGGTGGAACCGACTGTGATGTCATGGCCGGCTCCGCCCAGTTGTTATTCATTGGCCGGGACATGCTAAAAGACCTTTTTTTAAATTTAAAATATTGTTCTTTTATTTTTAATTTTCCTATTTTGGATCATTTTTAAAATAATTTCTTAATCTTTTTTTATGTATTTTCATTCTTTTCACTTATTTGCTATTCTGCTCGGTACCACGGAGGTACCGAGCAGAGTAGCCAAGCCAAATGCCGATCAGCTGAGTCGCTCTGCACTTCAGTCCCTCTGCACTTCAGCTCAGCCAAACACACAGAGCATGTTCGTCTGACTGAAGGCAGCCATACAGAGCCAATGTACGGCTGATTTCAGCCAATGTACAGCTAAAATCAGCCGTACTGAGCCAGAGCAAGGTTGAAGGGTTTGCTCAGTGCACCCTGTACCACATGCTCAAATGGAGCAACAGCTCCAGAATGAATACTGCTGTTAAAGATCTGTGAATTGCACCACTGAGGAGACTGGACAACTTTGAGAGGAGTCTTCTGCTCACTCAACATGCAGTAATGGAGTTGATGTGGAGGGGTGAGTGAGGATGATCAGGTAGGGAGCTGGGTTACTGTTAAAAGAGTTTGTTGAAGGGGCTCACAAAAAAAGGAAGGCCTGTGTTTGAGCACCCAAACGCGTCATGGTATGTTAGTGGACGCCAAGCTGACTAACCACCTGCATGTCAGGTACTAGACTTCCCGATTTTGGACTACAAGACAGCGCGATTCTGGGATAACATCACTGATAAAACTAAAGCCTTCTGGTGGTTAGTCAGGAGGTGGTTAGTCAGCTTGGCGTCCACTAACATACCATGACGTGTTTTGCCCCGCCTACTTTCTAAGGGCTTTGTCAGAATCAGGATCTGACGAAGCCCTTAGAAAGTAGGCGGGGCGAAACGCGTCATGGTATGTTAGTGGATGCCAAGCTGACTAACCACCTGCATGTCAGGTACTAGACTTCCCGATTTTGGACTACAAGACAGCGCGATTCTGGGATAACATCACTGATAAAAATAAAGCCTTCTGGGACCATTCAACACTACTCTACATGTTCAGGAGACCCTCCAAGTACTTGGGACTTCCCAATAAAGAGGATTAACAAAGATCACAGAGGACTATTTGAAGCAACCAACCATCGGGACACTTCATACTCTCTGAGACGCACTACCTGGTAAAAGCAATCCAGCACCCATGAGTACCATATATCTGTGACTTTACACACTGTTTGGTCGAACCCTTTCCTCCATGTGTGATAACTACTCCGGGTGAAATTACCATTCAGGATTTACCGGGTCAATACTTGAGTCTCTAAGACTAATCTCCAATCAAGCTATATACCTCATGTTCGGTCCACTGCAATCAAGAGCAAAGGATATAAATGTAACTGATGATTGGCTACATCACGAGTCTCAGTGATCATAATCCCTTCAGAATCCTAGGAAGGATTTAAATATAATAGATTAAGGACCCAAGGCTAAATAGCAAATCCTTTGAATCATACTCAGTTTACAATTACTGTTTAAAGCGATGTTTTCTCAATGATTTTGAGTCCTATTCGGTATGATCAATTATGCTGATCAGCCCGTCCTAAGTGTGCAAGTTTGTGTGATGTGAGTGAGCCGGTTGTTGCAATAACCATTTTTAGATAAGCCACGGGTGTTGGTTTAACTGGTGCTTTCAGTATGTCCAATGAGATTCTAAATAATACATTCATACAATTTTGTACCATATTCTGACTCTCCGACCCTCTTTAATAGCTGTACTTTGAGTTGATCCTCACCTGATCATCTCATATTTCTGTTTTGTGTAATTGCATAAGAAACTGGCTTTAAGACTGTATTCAGAGAGCTCACTCGTTGCTGTTCACTCCTATTCACATAGGGGCCGAACGGCAATGAGTGAATAGCCGAATGCTGCGGAGCGGCATTCGGCTCGGTTATTCTGTCTGGTACCTCTGTGGTACCAAGCAGAATAGCAAATCAATAAAAAGAGTTTAAAAAAATTGAAAACATATATTTTAAAATGTAAATAAATATTACATTAAAAAAAATAAAGATTAAAAAAACAATTTTTGTCCAATTGGGTGGAGCTAGCAGTGACAGCTAGATCCACCCAACTGTTTCCTATTGGCTGGGACCTGAATAGTGCAGGGAAGGGCAACTAAATTGATAGGAGGAGCTCAGCTATGAGAAGAGATTAGCTGAACTGAATTTGTTCTCTCTTAAGAAGAGGAGTTTGAGGGGGGATATAATAATCATGTATAAATACATAGACAGCTCCTATAGTGAACTTGGTGGAAAATAATTCACTTGATGGTCTTTGCAAAGGGAAAATGGCACTCTTTGTGTCTAGAGGAAAAGAGGTTTAATATTTGCTTACAGAAATTCTTCTGCACAGTAAGAGCTGTAGAATTGTGGAATAGGATTTTGGAAGCATTCCTAAATGCATAGAATATAAATAGATATTAACATTTTATAAATAAAAAACAGAAGAGATTGTTGACCCAGTGAATATCTGACTGCCTTAGGGGACAAGGATTTTTCTCCTCCTGTAGCAAATTAAATAATGCTTTATAGGGGTTTTCTTCCTCTGAAATAACTATGAGCAACTGTGGGCATAGGGTTCTGTTTATGGACGTTTTTTTTTTTTTCTCTTTAGGTTGAACTCAATTAACTTGAGTCTTTTTCAACCTGGCTAACTATGTAACTTTGGAAAAATACGGAAAGCTCAGGGAATAACATCAGAACGCCAGTCCACACTACCACAATAATACAAAAATATAATGCACAATGATTGCTAATAAAACTCACTGAACTGAATTTACTAAGACTGGAGCAGACAGAATCAGGACTAACTGTGAATGGCAACCAATAAGCTTCTATCTTTTATTTTCAGAGCTTAACTGAACAAGCTCAAGATAGAAGCTGATTGGTTAATGTGCACAGCTGCTCCATATCTGTCTGCTCCCGTTTTAGTAAATTCCTCCTACTGTGTTTATCGAAGATCATTTTCAGTTCAGATCACTATGCAATTATGGACAAATTTGTTGGTGCCCTTACAGTTTATTGAAACACTGCTTCATCCCTCTAGGAAAGTGATTACATTAAAATAATTTGTCTTGTGCAAGCCTGTCTCATGGAGTAAAGCATTGAAAGTGTGAAAAGAGATACATTATTGCTTATCCTACAAATATATTTTAAAATCATCTAGACAGATTTGGTGGTGCCTCTAGAAAAGATTATATACTTGGATCATAGTGATATTTAAAAGTAACTGTTTTTTGTAATTAGTATCACACAAGTTTTGAAGCTTGTAATCAGTCGGTCTGTTTGGTATCCGTGTGTGCATAACAATGAACATGGACCAGAGAAAGCAAAGGAGAGAGTTTTCTGAGAAGATCAGAGCATGTCAAAGGAAAAGGCTATAAGATCATCTTCAAACAGCTCAATGTTCCTGTGACTACAAATATTAATAAGTGTAAGGTACATGGGAGTGTAGCCAACCAGCAGGTAATCTATGGAACTGTGGCTCCGGGGAAGACTACAAGTACATGTAATAAGCAGTGGTCCAATATTTAACGAACTTGAAACATTCCTTCAAAATTGTGGAAGTGTGTCTAGACCCTAAATAAAAAAATATATATATATATTGCAGCATGCTAGTCCTTAGATGAGAAGCTTTTGTTCTTGGGTTTATACTTTAAAACTATACTTTAAAACTTAAGTCTTCTCTTATAGATCAGAGGGTGCCAACAAACAGATACTGTATTTTCCTTAGATGTTAATTAGTCTGCTAATGTTTGTGCTACCCTAGTAAAGGAATCCACTGATCTGTCTCTACTAGTTCAGGTTTATCTTGCATTTCCTCTGTATGAACAATTTGTGTACATCTTCAACATGTTAAATACAAAATTCTATTCTCCAAATAGTTAATTATAATATAAAATATTCATTTGGAGGACTGCATCTCTTTCCAATACGGTACTGTTCAAGTTGTTTTAATCCACAACTTTATATTCTTCTAAGTAGACATATTTTTAGTCTATGGCAAATTCCTGCTTAAACATGTCAGTCTCATTCCATTTATGCCACTTAGCAGCTGTTACTGTAAATAGGAAAATGGTTTCCTGTTATCCTCCTGCAGCATCAAATCAGAGGGCAATTACTTCAAATTTATAGCTCATTACAACAAATTCATCTGCAGGTAAGCAATGCTCATATGGGTAGAATATAAATCAGCTCTAAATCATTTTCAAATTATGATTAACTTGCTAAACAGAAACAGTTTTCTTAAAAGTTACCATACAGTAAACTGAGGCAATATAGTGCATTTTGTTGTTCTTTTAAAAATGCACTCACCTTTCCATATATACCTGCGTGCATGTTCACTTGAAAAGAGAAGTGGACCAATAGACCACTCTTCATAAAATAGTGATACATGCAGTTCCTCCCATATTGCAATAAAGAAAGTGCAACTTCTACGCTACTGTTGATTATGTCCCCTTGGCAGGCTCAATTAGTTTGTTCAGATGTGATGATATTAAGTATAATCATAACATAACCATAACAATTATTCATTAAAACAGTGGTGCACAAATCCCTGTATGCTCTGAAAAAATGACAAACGCAGCCATGGGTTACCACACAGTCCAGAGTGGTAATCTCTTCTCACCCTAACTACAGGTTTTTGTCAAGTATTGATATAATATAATATAATACAAAAATTAAATATTAATAGACCCATGGCAAAAATATATACCCTTCTACAAATTAATCTCCTTAATTTACCAGTATTGTGCTTAAATTCCTTTTAGTACAGAATAAAAGAATTCTCAGTTCCTATCAAATCAATTTGTTTTTATCTTTTTCCTACTGTCAGCCTCAGGTAGGCATTCCAAACATCAACAATACCCACTGGGAGAAATATGATGTGCTTCTGTGTCTTTTAGTTACTCCTCTTTCGGCGAATGCAATAAAAAATGTTGTATGATTATTTTTACAAAATACACATTTTTCTGGAACTTGTCAGCAAGCCAGTTTAATGTACATCAATTATAATTCCTGCCAAAATGTATTTAATTCATTCTCACTGGCCTCCATTTTAAAGTAAACAAGATCATATTAGTAGGGGACTGAGCTTTATCTTCAATGGAAACACACACTTTAACTGTTTACCAGAACCTTCCAGAAGGCCCCTGCCACATGGGTGATCATCTACATTTCACTTTGTTTGGATGTTTTCTTTTAAACCCGCCTGAGGAACAAGACACATTTTGTTCATCTGCCCAAACATCTGTTGGTCTTTGTGGTTTGAATTAAAATTTTAACCCAAATGATCCTTCCCTATAGCTATGGAGAATTTGTTAATTTATTTTCTTTACAAGATATTTTCAGTAAGTTTATCTGGCTAATCACACGTTAGATGGTGAATGCGGCACTTCTCAAGCTGATCAGGGAGGCACCCTTTTAATTAATTCTTTGTTCCCATCAAGCATATGTTTAGTTGCTGAAGGGGTAGCAATGGGAGCTATGAATTGTTCACAATGCTATATCTGTGTTTATATGCCCTGCCAGAATCTAATAACATTTGGAATTGATTGCAGAAGAAATAAATGTATTAATAATATAACATTCTCTGTTACTATCTACATAATCAATAGTGATGGCAAATCATCAGAATGGCAGCCTGGCAACTAGCATTTTAAGACTTTCTCAAATACTAACAGATATAAACATTTGACGTTTAGATTAAGTCTAAAATTACATAATCTGTGACAAGTGCAGCAAGTCTTTGTTTACAGAAATATTGTTTGTTAAATATTTTGGCTAAATTGGATGAAGTATTGCAGTAATACCAGCCTGGGTGGAGCATGGATGGCTCGTACAATCCTACATGTTGGACCATCGGCAACAGAAAGTGAACTGGATTGCCACTTTGGAACTCATATATACAAAGACCAAGATATGTTTTTCATTAAACAGATTTTAAATAAAAAGTGTATCATTTAAAAGCTTTCTCAAGCTGCCCCAAGCCTCTACAAATTGTATTGTCTTTAGACAAAAAGGCACCTTTTGTCTACAGCCTCAGTGCAAGGGAATATTGTCACCCCTAATATTGTTATGCATTTGTTAAAGTGACTCTAAACTTAGGAGTCAAATCATACATACAAAATACATTCAATTACATTACCTAATAACAAAAATGTATCTTATTTGTGTATCACTCAAATCATATCTGAATTTGTGCTGACACTGTCCTTCCTTCCTTCCTGGAGGGTGGCTACTTTTGTTCCCCATGGTCCCTGTGTATGTGGCTACTTTACAACACATACAGGGACCATGGGGAACAAAAGCAGCCACCCTCTAGAAGGAAGGACAGTGTTAGCACCAATTCAGAGATGATTTGAGGATCCACAGCCGAGTGATACACAAATAAGATACATTTTTGTTAATAGTTAAGGTACTTAAATACATTTTTAAGATTTAACTCCAACATATAGTGTTTCTCACTAATATAAAATAAGCCTTTTTTTACAACAAAGAAAAAGTTACTATAATGGCATGTATAATCTACAGTGCTATTCTACAGACACAGTGAGAAAAAACGCAACATTTTTCGAAAAGTAATACCAGGAACAAGGAAAGTTCAGGGATATTTACAGTTTAGCAAGGTGTGCACATGGAAAGCTCCGTATAGGTGTTACAGATTTCCTTCAAGCTAAACTCCAGGCAAACAGCTAAATGTACAGATTAAATACACAAAAGAGAGTTGTTTTACGTGCCATAGAGTTTATAATTCTCTCTACCCATTGCTGAGTTTTACAAAGCCCTGCCAGACAGCGCATCCAGTCTAGAGAATTGATTTTTCCATTACTGCAGCTATATAATATGACTTGATTTTGTCCCTGAGCCCGGCCTATGAGTGTAAGTAAAGGAGAAGCAGCAAACTGATAAGCTTACCTTGTTTACATGAACACTGCAGAACATCTGGTTTGTTACCATGTGCTACTTCTCCTCTTCTAGTCTGAAATCTGCTGTGCATGAGAGGTGAGGCCGATACCAAGTCAAACTAGGATACATGCAATGCTTTTAAAGTACTCTTCATGATTTTTATTGGAAAATACCTATACAAAGTGGCTTATATCTGCCTGGAGTTCAGATTTAAAATATATACAAAATACTATAAAGTAATATAGTAGTGCTAAAAGCTTACTAAATCCTTGTATCCTTACAAGTACAGATCAATCAAAAATAATATAGAGAACAAAGTTTGTTGCAGCCTAAATATCATTACAATGTAAACCTTTGACTTAATGACTCATCTTTTATTAATGTTGCTTTACTTCATGGCTCTTAGTCCTTTTGCCATAAAGTGGTGCTGTCACTCACTGTCCCCCCTAATTACAAGAATGAATGACACAGGGAGATTGAACAAGGTGCTTCACTAAGGAAGACATCTTTACAAACCAGTAAAGGTGATTAAACATTAGATGAGCATACCACAGACCACTGAAGCAAGACAGTACATTATGGACTAGGTAGTTAAACATTCATAAGAAACAACAAGCTTTCTGAAGGTGAAATTCTAGCCAAAACATTGTTTTGTTTTTTGGCTGAAAAGGAAGGTATATCAATGGCAGGCAGCACAAGAAACAAGACCTTTTCTACTGGCACTGCCTGAACGTGCCTTCAAATCAGTTAGATGGTGGACAAAAAAAACATTGATGGTGTCGGAATGTTGTTTGCACTAAACACTTTTTTTATATCACCCCTGCAATAGACTATGTGGTCTATTCACTAAGCTGCCGAAGGCTCTAGCCGTAGATTTAGCTGATCCTTCAGCTAGCTCCGCCCCCAGGACCCCTTCGGTTCAGTAGAACCGAAGGGCTGCTGTACGGGCTATTCACTATAGCCCGTATAGCTCCTGAAGTTGAACGAGCCGAAGGCATATGCCTCGGCTCCACTGAGCAGAGGTGAAAGCCGAAGCTGGCCGGATGGCCGGCCTTTGGCCAGCTGACAGCCTGCTTATTACAGCTGGCCGGAGCTGGATGGCTGGCTCCGGCCACATGCAGAGAGATCAGCATCCCTGGTTACTAGGTAATCAGGGACTCCATCTGTCATTACACACTGAGAACCCGGCAGGGCCGCTATGATATCACAATGGCCTCTCCAGAAATCGATCAAGCCGAGTAAACCTTTCCTTGCGATCTGTTTTTTTTTCTGACATGGGGCCGCTGGCTGCCCTCAGTCAGAAAAAAAGCCAACATAGGAATGCATAGCTATAGCAAACTAGCTATTGCACCCGCCCACTGCTGCTGCCATCAGGTCCCCATCTGGTGATTGACAGCATCAGAGGGCAGAGGTGCAATAGCTAGTTTGCTATTGGCTATTGCAAAGTGAAATAGCCAATAGGAATCTAGCTATGCATTCCTATGGTGTTTTTTTCATTTTTTTTTATTCTGATGGCAGCAGAACCGCCCGGCCAATAGAAAACAGTTAGGCGCAGCAAGTAGCCTACCGGAGGTTCGGCTTAGCCGATCCACATGTTGGATCGGCTGAGTCGAACTCCTTCTGCACTTCGGGTGAGCATGTTTGGCCGACCCGAAGCCAGCCGCAGCAAGCCGATGTACTGCTGATTTTAGTCGGTGTACGGCTGAAATCAGCTGTACAAGTCTGAAGTGAATAGCCGAACAGCGTTCGGCTCACTTCACTTCGGGTCGGTTATTCACTTGGCGGCCTACGGCAGCTTTGTGAATAGACCCCTATGTCTTTAGTGTAAACTTTCCACCCCTGCTCTCTGTGTTATGATGGGACCTTAACAAATGTCTTATGGCTGTCACCAGCACTCCAAGTATGACAGAATACGTCAAGATTTTAGTGAATCTTCATTTTTATTTTTGAAGTCACTTAAAGTGGAAACAAGCGCTTTTGGGGCCGCGCAGGGTCCCCTTCATCAGGCTTAAAGTGAACATTGCAGAGTTTACACCATCACCATTATATATACAAACACACAGGACTGATTAACACATGAGACCACCTTATTGACGTCATAGTGACGTCATAATTCCCACCATAACAAAAGGTTAACCTTGTTACAATGTCATATTCAAATGCTATGACAGGACCCACCAAAATGCAACATCATTGTCTCAAATATATGTACCTGGATCATATGGTTCGTGGTTAGTTCCTGTTGTATTGTTATGTGTGTGGTTTTCAGTAAGTTCTGACCGCGGGGCTGAGAACCGGGTTGTCATGGTAACAGGGACGCTGTGAAACAGTGAAAACACTGCTGTCTGACGTCTTCTGTGTGTAGACTGATCCTCGGTGCTAACTGCGCATGCGCCGCAGGACACGCGCTATTGGAGCGATTCCGGCATTGGGAACGCCCCTTGTCAGGCGTCAAAAGGGAGACAACGGAGAATGCCGATAAAGTGCTCGTTTCGGACTGACTGTTTGAATATAACTGTAGGAGGCAATGCCTCATCTAATGTATATGAAGTATGAATATCTTAATTAGAGTGTGTCCTAATGGGAAGAAAATTGTCGATCACCTGAATATGGTATACATATACTAATGCAGAACCAAATGGCCACCGCTGCAATATATGCAATGCCCTGATTTGTGGAGATTCCTTCTCACATCCCTATAACGGGAGAAAGTATGCGATAGATGGCTATCTCACATGCGACACTGAATTCTGTGTATATTTACTTAAATGCCCATGCGCACGGGTATACATCGGCAAAACGATTGGCCCCTTCAAAAGACGCTTCCAAAAGCATCAAAGCCATATTAGAATAGCCATCGATAAATTCAATAAAGGTGACGAGATTGATGCCAACAAACCTGTGGCAATACACTTCGCCGAATGTAAACATCAAACGCATGAACTCAGGGGTATGGTGATCGAGCATATACGCACACAACCCAGAGGGGGTGACAGATCCAAACACCTCCTACGTAGGGAAGCATATTGGATCTATACCCTAGAGACCCTGATCCCAAGAGGTCTTAACACAAATTTGGGCTTAACATGTTTTCTCGATGAAAGATGATTGTGTCCAGTGCTTATCCATGGATAATAGCGAAATGTGTTTTCCTCCTGGTGGGTCTCTCCATTGAACCGGGTTGTCATGGTAACAGGGACGCTGTGAAACAGTGAAAACACTGCTGTCTGACGTCTTCTGTGTGTAGACTGATCCTCGGTGCTTACTGCGCATGCGCCGCAGGACACGCGCTATTGGAGCGATTCCGGCATTGGGAACGCCCCTTGTCAGGCGTCAAAAGGGAGACAACGGAGAATGCCGATAAAGTGCTAGTTTCGGACTGACTGTTTGAATATAAGTGTAGGAGGCAATGCCTCATCTAATGTATATGAAGTATGAATATCTTAATTAGAGTGTGTCCTAATGGGAAGAAAATTGTCGATCACCTGAATATGGTATACATATACTAATGCAGAACCAAATGGCCACCGCTGCAATATATGCAATGCCCTGATTTGTGGAGATTCCTTCTCACATCCCTATAACGGGAGAAAGTATGCGATAGATGGCTATCTCACATGCGACACTGAATTCTGTGTATATTTACTTAAATGACCATGCGCACTGGTATACATCGGCGAAACGATTGGCCCCTTCAAAAGACGCTTCCAAAAGCATCAAAGCCATATTAGAATAGCCATCGATAAATTCAATAAAGGTGACGAGATTGATGCCAACAAACCTGTGGCAATACACTTCGCCGAATGTAAACATCAAACGCATGAACTCAGGGGTATGGTGATCGAGCATATACGCACACAACCCAGAGGGGGTGACAGATCCAAACACCTCCTACGTAGGGAAGCATATTGGATCTATACCCTAGAGACCCTGATCCCAAGAGGTCTTAACACAAATTTGGGCTTAACATGTTTTCTCGATGAAAGATGATTGTGTCCAGTGCTTATCCATGGATAATAGCGAAATGTGTTTTCCTCCTGGTGGGTCTCTCCATTTGTTGACAGCTCCAGGTGAATTCAGTACCGGCCGGTACTATGTCATGGCTAACCATTTTTAGTCTCTTATTTTTTCACAAACACCTTTAGGGTGCCCCCCGCTTTCCCTTCTCTCCTTACCACCACGATCACCCACCATCCCTACTTGATTATAGCGTATGGCTTCACATGTTGAGGTTATGAATACGCGATTATAATCTTTTGTGTCATCTGATTGACCTTTGCTCATAGAATACCACCACTGGTGAGCCCAGGACATTATCCAATACCTTCTTTGTATTCATCTATACGATCCTGGTTGTGGACACACACCATATATGAATATTAGCATAGATACCATACCAAATACCAATTATAATCGTATGTTATAGCCCGCACAGTATGGTTTTAGGTTACTATCAAGTACCATTTAAATTTTTTTTCTACCTAGTGTTCATCAGATTGATCCTGGTTATGTATTCACACTATCATATGTTTATAATAAATGTATGAATGTTACCAGATGTTACCAGATGTATCAACTTTAAACGCTATTGAATCTGTTTATGCCATACAATGATCACCTCTGGTGTGATATCATGTTATGCTATAGCCTGCATACTTCGCATATCAACTGTGGACTGGTTTTTGAACCCATGTCATATTGTCATGTCATTTGGTTCTGCATTAGGATATGTATACCATATTCAGGTGATCGACAATTTTCTTCCCATTAGGACACACTCTAATTAAGATATTCATACTTCATATACATTAGATGAGGCATTGCCTCCTACAGTTATATTCAAACAGTCAGTCCGAAACGAGCACTTTATCGGCATTCTCCGTTGTCTCCCTTTTGACGCCTGACAAGGGGCGTTCCCAATGCCGGAATCGCTCCAATAGCGTGTGTCCTGCGGCGCATGCGCAGTAGGCACTGATGATCGGTCTACACACAGAAGACGTCAGACAGCAGTGTTTTCACTGTTTCACAGCGTCCCTGTTACCATGACAACCCGGTTCTCAGCCCCGCGGTCAGAACTTACTGAAAACCACACACATAACAATACAACAGGAACTAACCACGAACCATATGATCCAGGTACATATATTTGAGACAATGATGTTGCATTTTGGTGGGTCCTGTCATAGCATTTGAATATGACATTTTAACAAGGTTAACCTTTTGTTATGGCGGGAATTATGACGTCACTATGACGTCAATAAGGTGGTTTCATGTGTTAATCAGTCCTGTGTGTTTGTATATATAATGGTGATGGTGTAAACTCTGCAATGTTCACTTTAAGCCTGATGAAGGGGACCCTGCGCGGCCCCGAAAGCGCTTGTTTCCACTTTAAGTGACTTCAAAAATAAAAATGAAGATTCACTAAAATCTTGACGTATTCTGTCATACTTGGAGTGCTGGTGACATCCATACAACATTTTATCTGATACGGCGCCATCCGTAGTCATTGCGAGCACCCATTTTTCCATATGGGAAGTCCGGTAAGGTGTGCTACAGGTCCTTGGACACTTAACAAATGTCTAACGCACACATAGACAATGTATTATTACATTTGCCAATACACACCGGGGTATTGCTTTTCCTGACCCAATATGTTACCATTAGGCTGGTTTAACAAGTATCGCAGACTGGTGTAAACTTGCCCCAGTCAAATAATGGGTGAAACTAGAACAAGAAATGTCACAACTCCCTCTCTCCACCCTACTATGGCTATCCGTGCCCATCCCTATACAAGCAATCAGGAAAGTGAATTGTACATCGTCTAACTCCCCCAAATCTATCCTTAATGACTCTGGTGATGGGTAACCCTGATTTCCCTTTGACCTTGCATTACCAGTGTTTTAGTCATCTGCTGTTCAAAAAACTTTTAGATTGCTTGCTTTTCCAAGGGGGTGAAAAATCGTGGCAGAAATACAAACTATGATTGATGTGCCATGCCTTCATTGACAAGCAATGCAAACTAGACACTTTCCCACCACCCTAAAGTTCCAACAGTCTGATTTTCCTCGCCACTTTTGAGACACTCTGCAAGGACCCAAGCCCACATGCTCCTTCAGCCTCATATACAAATCCTAACAACCCTTTTGGATGACTATTCTCCTCCCCATTTTTACAAATAGGTGGACAATCTTGACCAACAATCAAACCCAGAACTGCATGACTGTATGCTGTACTTCATATAAAAGTCTTCCATTTTTAGCAGATTGCAGGAATGTGGATACGAATTGCTGGCCAGTGGCTGTTCCTTGTGGTCACCCCAAGCTGTTGGAGATGCAACAACTCTGAAGGTTCCCTATTCTATATTTTTTAGTCTTGTCCACTGCTACAGCCCTTCTATAGAGAGGTAGGTGCACTAATACAACCCTGCAGCATGTCTTAGCCCACAGTCCAAAAAGAAATACAAAAGCTCTCCATCAATCAACTTCTTGATGCTGACCAAGTGTGCATCCCAGGCCGGTGGAATGACATAATCTCTCCTACTGTTAGCTAATGGGTTACCGCAGTTAATCACAATATGAAAATGGAAGATCTTACCCTGTCTCTTGGTCACCAAGAGGAAAAGTTCAGTTGGTCACAATTTCAATTTTCCTCCGAATACTAGAATATTCTTTCAAAACCTATCTAATAAAAGTGAGTTTCACACTAGCTGTACTTTTTTCTCTGTTACTGCTGCTTCTCTTTAAAATCTACCTGTTTTTTTTTAGTTTCTCTTCTTTCTTCCACTCCTCTTTGATCCCTGCCCTCTTCTCTTTCCCAGAAAAAACACCCCCCCACCCCCACCTTTCCCCTCACTGTCTAATAAAAAAAACAATAAGCCAGCCAAAGCAAGCTGATGTACAGCTGATTTCAGCCGATGTACGGCTGAAATCAGCTGTACAAGCCTAAAGTAAATAGTCGAACAGCGTTCGGCTCACTTCGGGTCGGTTATTCACGCGGTTACCTTAGACAGCTTTGTGAATAACCCTCTATGTTTTGATACAACTGTATGCTCAGTTGTGTACATAAAATAATTTAAAAAATGAAAAAAAAAAAACATTAACCCTACCCTCCCTGTCCTCCTATTGTCTGAAGTGCTTAATATGGCAAAGTCACACTACCAAAAAAAACTTTGTTTTAAAAGAAATTGCTTTTTACAGTATTGTTGCAACACAAGATTTGTCCAGCAATTGAAATCTGCTACTGTAGAACTTTGACTCACTAAGCCTGTGGGAATCACAGACTCACTGCACAGAGGATTCCAAACGGACATCAGACATCCAGTTTTTCTGAAAATTCCCTTTAAAAAGCATCTTCAGTGTAGGGAACAATGAAGACATGTAATGGAGCTACGAGTTATAGTCACATGACTGTATATATCCTCGGTCTGATTCTGATCCTCGGTCCAGCAGTGCTCAGGCTGTGGTATGTCTCTTGATGTCCTCACATCCAATGCAAGTCAATGGGCATTTAGACCACCCGAGCCCAGGGAAGAAGTGGCTGCTGAGGACTGGTCTAGCAGCCAGACGGGCCCAGGGATCAGATGAGATTATCTTATATATTTTAGACTCTAGACCAAAACAAGCACTTAACTCTTGCAGTGTGGGGGTAGCCGCAGGGCAAGGGTTATTTTTTTTACATGCTCGAAGTTGTACATTAAAAAAATATTCTAATGATAATAGTACAAGACAATATGTAGTATGTAGTTGCTTTCTATTTTGCTGTCATATGCAAGCTTTGAAAGCATCATAATAGTAATGTACAATAATGTAATGTACACCCAGTATGAATGCATTGTACAGAAAATGAACACACCTATTGCACATAAAGGTATATACTCTAACATAAGATATTAAAATATTGTAATACAAGCCCATAATGAGCCTAAAGTAATAACTTTCATAACAACCAAATAGAGAAATGTATTTCCTGTGAGTTCAACATAGTGCTGATTGACTGCAAGCGGCAACACAAATACAAACAACCAGTTTGCTATTCAATTTAAGGGGGAAGTCATCCTATATTTCATACACACTATCCTTGTTATTACCATAACTTGTAATGAAGTATGCCTTCTATTTAAAAAAGATTTTTGGTTATTCTGTTTCAATACTTCCAAAACACTGTTCTCTTAAAACTCTTGAAATGTATCAATTCCTCACATTTGTAAAATGAGTACATGATAATGTTAAATCATTAGACAGGATCCAGAAATTGTGCATATGGTTTGTAAAAAAAAACATAATAAAAATTGTTTCTCAGAACATAAGTGCTCCCAGTATCAATCTTATTCTCAGCTAAGGTTTTCTTATCAGACAACAGCAGGGAAAAGATGCTCACAGGTATTAAAAAAGGAAATTATTCCTTCAGATTGCCACTAGCATTCAGTTGCCATTGTGACTGCACTAATACATCAACAAAACATGTGATAAGAAGATATATTAATGTCTGGATTCGGTATTAAAATGTTAACAAAGAGAATGGGAACCCATTATTACAGACATTTGTTTTAGTGTTGGTTATGGTAGAAACATAATATAACATTAAACTGAAAATACCAATTGTAAGCATGATTACCACCAAGGCATTACAGTACACACAATTTAAACTAGTGATTTAGCCATTTGATAATCTTAGTGTCCTATGATATTTACTGCTTCCGAAAAATGGCCATTCAGTGTTCTTCATTTTAAAACACTATTTATTGACAAGGTTGATTGGGATTAAATCATGAAATATGTTGTATAGAGACTAGGTATAAGTGGATATTTTAAGCCAGCATTTAGTGCTTGCCACACATAATGCTACATTTGTGTGATTTCCAGTATGTTGAGCTTTCTGAAAATAACAGTGTGTCTGTCCTGATGTATTATACATTGTTTTTTTTCTTCAAAGTAATGTAGAGAGCACCACATAATTGTGTAACTCAAGTAACTCTTTGTATTGAGCAAAAAGTGGTTAAAAAAAGAAGCCAACATGTTTCAAGGCTCAGCACTTCCCCTTTATCAAGTCTAAGGAACAAGATAACATATGATAAAAAGGAAAAACAAATATCTATGACAGTATTTAGAAAGTCTCTCTACAATGCATGAATGTGCTATCGCATAAGAGCATATAATACATATATATGATATATATTTAAATAGTGATATGCATGTGATATATGATATGCATGATAATCAAGTTATACATGCTATATAGCAGTAAAAAATGGTCAGAGAAAATAACACAACATAGAGCGATAACCGCAATGAGTCGATTATGTGATGAAGATTGAAATGAAAATATATAAGATAATGGTAATCAATAAAACATATAAGTGAATATAATTGTATGTAATGTATAAACAATGTATAAACATCTATATGCCTATAACAATTAATGTAACAAATTATCTGAAAGAGATAAAGAAGTGAAATAATTCAGCATTATTTGGTTTTAATCCCTTCAAAAAGGACTGATTTTTTTGCCCAACTGCAAAATACAATCTCTTTGATCTTTTTGTTGACTTAAAACATTTTACAGGTAGATTTATTCTCCACAGATATGATGCAACAAAAAAGAAACTACCTGATCCATGCACCTGTACGCTAATCTTTTTTTAATGAAATCCAGTCATTACTACCATCTACCAAGAATCAGTCCATCGAGTTTCTAGACACGATAGAAAACTGTATCAAAATCAACTTCAAACCTTTGTATACAGCCTAACCTTTCCACTGTAAGGGTAATTTTGTTTCCACCTTAGAGAAAATGTGTGATAACCAAATTCAATAAATTACAGGTTACTAAGAGATCTGCTGATCACAATCTTACAAGAAAAGAATGGCAAGAACAGCTTAATTGAAACAAAATCAAGATATTCTAATTAGAAATGCTGGTAAGGGAAGAGGAATTATAATTCAAAATATATCAGTGTAGCTTAAAGAAGCAAGAGTACTCTTGAATGACAAATCATTTTATACAGAGCTCACTAAGAACTCCATTGAACAATTCTAACAAAATTGTAGTTCGATGATTGAATGAGAGGTACACTAAATGCCTGGTAACCAAAAACGAAAGAGACATTTAAAATAATTGCCAAAAATCCATAAAGTTTTATCCAACCCTCCAGGTAGACCCATTAACTCTGGTATTAATTCTATAACTTCAAATCTATCACAATACATTGACTACCACCATCAAAATTCAGTTAGGAATCTCCCATCTTTCACGAAAGATACAACTAATTTTCTTTCTAATATATATGACATCATCTTGGGCGCGTGTTACAACTGTGTTAAATTTCTCCATAGATGGATTCCAGTTGCCCTTATTATTGTTTTTCTATTGTGGCAATGCCCTGTTGAAATATATATATATATATAATATATAGTCATATACAGTATACAAAATATATGGAGTTGTATGAATAAGCAGCATGTGGAACATTTAGTTGTGTATTTCGCTGAAACTTCATGTAGGGCATTTAGGCTTTGTAGACTGAGGAGACGAGTTCAGTGGCAGAAAGTCAAACACATTTTCTGGCCTTGGCATAAGCAAAAACAGGTTATGCCTAAACAGCTTTTCTCTAGCTTTAATATGAGGGAGTCCTATCAAGACAAAAACCCCTCTACTGTTCTTGGCATGATCTAAAACAATGTACAGGGTGCATCTGATTTCTGGAAATAATTTAAGGTAACACATATGGTTTTATTGTTCGATTCCTTATAAATAGGGCCTCTGAGCCCATATTCTTTGAACACACCTGAATTGCTGCTTTTTTCTACCCAGTCAAACAAACCTACTTCTTGATGATCTGCCTGTTGTCAATACTCTGTTTATTGAACTTTAAGAATACACGCCTTTATTACTAAATATATTATCTATCACGCTTTATTACTAGATATAATATCCATCACAATCAGCTTAGTTCAATATCATGACAGATCCACGTCTGAAGAAAAATCTACAAACCAGGCACATTTTAAGATTCCACAGAGCAAAAACACTGCAGAATCTAGTAGCCCCAAGTTACATAGTTACATAGTATTTGGGGTTGAATAAAGACATACGTCCATCAAGTCCAACCCATATAGGTCCACGCATCATCTCATTCTTAGGGATACTGGTATCCCTGGATATTACGGTCCCTCAAGAAATTGTCCAAACGTTTCTTGAACAAATCTACACTCTTGGATGAAATCACTGCTGAAGTTGTATTTGTGGATATAATGTTCAGACCACCAGTACAGATAAAATTGGATTTTGAAAGTATACTAATAACAAATGCGTATGTTGTTTGACCATAATGGTCACCTCAAATAGCAATGGAATGTTGAGGTCCATCAAAACATTTACAGATTGTGCTTCAGCGTACATCATTTATGTACTGACGTGCCCACACAGACTCCAGTATGTGGACTGAGTGATACAAACTTTTAGAAATAGTTTTTTTTTCCTTTAGTTCTATTTTACACAAGCAGCCAGCTTTTTAAATGTATACTCCTCCCTCAGCACCACAATTTTTACATCCCTGTCTATTCTCTCTCCCCTTTCTATCTCCCTATTTCTACCTCCTCAAACTCAGTACACTTCAATTTCCCCATATTTACATACCAGCCACCTCCCTATCCCACCCCTTCACTTGGCACAGCTCAGTTCACTCTCTTTGTCAATCAATATGGCCAGTCACTCCCCTACTTCCACCTCTTCCACTCAGTATTGTTCTTTCCTACTTTTTCACTTATTTAAACTCAGTGCTGTAATAAATCAGACACTTCCTGACTGGCATTCTGAATAATCATAAATGTGTATGCTGCCTTCTCCAATCTACTACCTGTTTTGCATAAATAAACACCCTCCTCTCCAATTTTACTTTGACACATAGGGGATTAACATAGAGAAAAACTGAAGATCGGGTTTTTGGTGTACATAGTGGTGCATTTTCCAAGCACCAATTTAACACTGTGATAAGGCAAGTTCTATGTGGTGTTGCACCAGCTGCGCCAACTTAAAAAGTTAAAAGTGCTTTGCAGCAGTTTCTAAATAGTTTTAAAAAAATACATTTGCATCCATGATCTAATTTAAAACAGTCCTAAAATATATACCATTACCCAAGTGGTGTAAATAATGTAGTGAGTAGGGGCAACATTGATGATCAGCACTGCAGTAATGAGAGGAGAGGGTGATGTGTATGGATAATCAGCAAGGTGCAGAAATGCAGGAAAGAGAGGAGAAGGAGATAATTTAGGATGATCCCAGTAGATTATTACACATTTGTTCCAACCTTTTGGTGCATGTCGGAGTATGTGTGCACAAATCAAGTGCACCACCACCACAAAATTAACAACCTGGCTTGTGCCACTTTTATTATTTGTCACAGGAAATGCTAATTAGGTAGATAATCATAATCTGGTGAATAACCGTATAATGCTGAATTATCGTTTCAGCTCCTTGGCTTAGTGTTGAACCTTAGCTGTCACTTTCAGCTGGCAGTTTCAGGACTAGTGCCGGAGGCACACATAAGAGGCACTATCCCGGCATTTTTTTAAAAGGTGGCTGGGACTCAAATGGTTAAAAGAGAACTCTACCAGTAGTCTTGAAATGAATACAGTAATACCAATTATTTTATATAACTATATAACTATTTATAGTTCTATGGGTGTCAGCCTTGCAAAGGACAGAGGGGGGAGAATGGAGAGGAAATTGAAACTGAAGTAAAACCCAGGCATAATTTAGCAGCCTCATTGCAACTCTTTTTTTTCTCAAAGTGGTGCTATCCTTTGATATTATCAGTATACATTTCAATATTTCCAATGTATCAATGAGTACAACTTTAAGTACCCGAATTAACTGATCTAAAATGGTTAAAACTTTTAGTTCTTATGAATCTGAACTCAAATGTTTATGTCCAAATAGTCTCTTAGAGCTTGTACCAAACACTACATTTAATTAACAAATCTGTTGGAGTTAGATCAGTTCTACGACCTTATTTTGGATTTTGGCACAATAAAGTAAGTTGAGATAAAAAAAAGTAATTTCCTGAAATGTCTTGAGAATGACAGAAAATAAAAATGTATGTGAAGCCAAAAGATAGAAAAGAACAACAAAACTACTTTTCCCGGAAACAGCTTGATCATGTCGTTAAACCAACCAGTGGGAATTGTATTTTGAGCTATTAATACATTTTCCCACAGTCCAATCTAATAGGATCATGTGATAAATAGTTTATGTAGAACCCCTGCAATTCCTCATTATATTTCTCCATGCTTCCAGCACTAAAGAAATAAAGAAAGTCTGCATCAAAATGTTAGTATGTAAGAAGACACTGCCAATATCTAGTCCCAGTTGACTTACAACTAAAAGCATCAAACCCAGATTCCTATGAAACAACAAGATAATTAATTCATAGAGCCTTAAAAATGCAGGTGCAGTTGTAAAAATGTTGACTTAAAATTTAATTACTCCCTTGAAAGAAGTGCTTGATAAATGTTATTTATGTCAGGAGAAACTTTAGGAAACAAAGTTTGAAAACAGTAGATAATCTGGGAAGTCTTGGGGGACTGTGTAAGAATTATGTCTGCTGCTTTGAGATCGACAGAGAAGGATTCATTCTTTCAAAGTATAGATATGCCTCACATTTGAGCTTGCTTTACTTTTTAGCACACCCTTGCCCTCTTCAAAAATATAGGATTGCACATACACTTCTGAACCATCAGTGCTAGAAGGAGACAGGGGGGCTTTAGGTCAGCTATTCCCCTTCCCTGCCTTGAGGATGAAAGCCCTTCCTAAGGTAATCTAGATTTGTTAAATACAAGCTAGAAAATAGGAGCAAACTAAACACGTATGCAATTCAAGCACCTATAACAAATTGTAATTGAAGAAACTTGTATGCTACAGTTAGGGATTAAAAAAAGCAAAGGTCTTAGAAATGTCATTACTATTAATTTAAAAATTGAAGGCTGTGGTGAGCTGTAATTGTTCTATGAGACAGAGCTATGTATAGTTATACTCTTGATAACAGGTTCCTTCACAGCTAATTTGTTGAATAGTGAACCATATCCTTTTTATCCCCCTTTAAATCCCATCAGTATGAGCTGATACCAGTTTTACATTTCAAAAACACAATGTTTCTGAGAATAATCAATAATCAAAGTGTGTTTGCATTTTAAGCCCCGTAAATCCACAATTCAAGTGGAAAAAAAATCACCAAACAGCGATAAAGTGTGTGTGTTACAGAACAAAAATGCATTATAGTAACTTTCCTGTAACAGAAATCATTAATATAATTTTTCATCATTGATACTGGTGTGATTTAATCCCTGCATATGCTCGCTGTGGGAATATTTCAAACATTTATTGAACACCAAGAGCGTGTTATATGAAGCATCTGTTACAATATTACAAGGAATTTGTTATCTGCACAAAAACAATTAACTTTATAAACATATTTTACCATATAAAAATAATACCAATCAAGATTGGAATTGCAGACAGTAGCTTCAAATCCGCATCAAAAAAATTACAGGTTTTGTGTGAAGACAAAAAATAATTAATCAATAAAGAATTAAAAGTAATTGACCTCAGGGTTTCTAATGCTAATATATTCAGGTAAGGTTTTGACATGGTCTACCAAATAGGTACAATATTAAGACTACCATTGCTGACCCCTTGCTAGACTGCCTGGCTGTTATGCTGATCCAGTGCCTTCAATATTCTCCAAATGCAGTTTTCCTTTCAATGTTGAGCTGTGGTGTAATCTGCTCCATGCCATACAAATGGCATCTCAATAATAGTCATGTAGAAAACTAAGGGGTCTATTCACGAAGCTGCCGAGGGCAGCCGAGTGAATGACCGATCTGAAGTGAAGTGAACCGAACACTGTTCGGCTATTCACTTCAGGCTGGTACGGCTAATTTCAGCCGTACATCGGCTGAAATCAGCCGTACATCGGCTTGCTTCGTTTGGCTTCGGGTCGGCCGAACACCCGAAGTGCAGAAGGAGTTTGACTCAGCCGATCCAACATCTGGATCGACTGAGCCGAACCTCCGGCAGGCTTCTCACTGCTGTTCGGGCTATTCTTAAAGATCCCGAACAGCAGTGAGTGAATAGCCGAATGCCGCCGAGCGGCATTCAGCTCGGCTGTTCTGCTCGGTCCCTTAGAGGGACCGAGCAGAACAGAAAAATAGTGAAAAAAGTTAAAAAAGTAAATAGCAAACGATTGTGCGGAGCTAGCAGTGACAACTAGCTCCGCCCAATAGTTTCCTATTGTCCGGCGGCTCTGCTGCTGTAAAAAAAAAAGGAA
>NW_017306300.1:557133-557372 GCF_000935625.1 Nanorana parkeri | reverse complement strand
AAATAGTGAAAAAAGTTAAAAAAGTAAATAGCAAACGATTGTGCGGAGCTAGCAGTGACAACTAGCTCCGCCCAATAGTTTCCTATTGTCCGGCGGCTCTGCTGCTGTAAAAAAAAAAGGAAGAAAAAAAGGAAAAAAACTCTCCCGGGCACTCTGGGAGCCTCTTGCTGCTGTGTCCTTTTTTGTTCTTTATTCTGACACGATCGATGTCAGAATAGAAAAAAAAAATTCCCATTGAA
>NW_017306300.1:555226-555519 GCF_000935625.1 Nanorana parkeri | reverse complement strand
CAGCAGAGGGCGGGTACAATGCTAGTTTACTATTGGCTATTGCAAATTGAAATAGCCAATAGTAATGTCCCAATGCTTTTCAATGGGAATTTTTATTTTTTTTTCTATTCTGACATTGAGTGTCAGAATAAAGAAAAAAAGGCACAGCACTGTTTCTCTCCTTGGAGGCCGGGAGCAGGAGACTCCCGGGGCGCCAGGGAGAGTTTGCTGTTTGGAGATCAGTGTCCCTGGTTAGCAGTTAACCAGGGACGCTGATCTATCTGAAAGTGGCCGGAGCAAGCCGAAAGAACACA
>NW_017306300.1:548911-555145 GCF_000935625.1 Nanorana parkeri | reverse complement strand
CCGATGCATATGCGTTCGGCTCGGCTGAGCCGCTCGGCCATGATCGGGAGCTGTACGGGCTATTGTGAATAGCCCGTACAGCAGGCTCTCGGTTCGAATTAACCGATGGACTCCCGTAACCGAAGCTAGCCAAAGGATCGGCCGAAGCTAAGGCTAGATCCTTCGGCAGCTTCGTGAATAGACCCCTTAATGTTCTAAAGAACAATGGACCAAACTATATTATAACCACTACACAGATCTGATTAGAAGATTAGAAACTTCAGAAAGTTATGGTTGGGGTTATTCCAAGAAAAGGAGGTTTCACTAGATATCAAATAAACTGTTCACATACCTTTCCATGAGTGAACTTGAACTTGATTAAACAATGTGTTCAATTAAAGTGTATGTACTGTATAAGTGTATGTTCAATTAAAGTGTATGTATAAACAATATGTCTTACATGACAGAAGATCATGTAAGACATATTATAAATTGCAGTGTTACTTCCATTAATGCAGAAATCTAGAAAGTTACTAAGGACTCAAACTTAATTTTGCTTGTTAATGAAAAACCCTCCATGTTTATGTTCAGGATAAAGTACAAGCAGTTCTCTCTCTTTGACTGGTGCAATTTTAAACCATAAATCTAGCAGTTTTGTATATAAAAAGAGAATCGATGATGTTTTATCATCACTCAGTGCCCTCAATCTGTCAATAACATTCCAACACATCAAATACAGGCAGTCATGCTCAGAAGATTTATTTGAGTTGACTTACTAAAGAAAAGTATATGCTGCTTACTTTGCAAGGGAATTTTCACTGTGCACCAGTATTTTCTTTTAACTTAGTGAATGAGCTGTTTTTTTTTATTTTCTTGGCATGTGGTTGAATATTCTTTGCAAACTGAATTTTTAGCACATTCTCTAAGCTAAGGGACAATTTCCTTTAAAGCAAATAGCGTATTTGCTTTTGGTAAATCAACTCTGTTGCATTCCATGTTGTAACTGTGTCCAATATAAAAATTAGTAGACTATAAATGAGGGTTTTGTGCACCCTGTATTTAGTTTATTTGTATCCTGCTCTCACAGCTTGCATTTCAGAGCATTTTAGTCACATGTCTGTTTTCCTCACTGATAAATAATCTCCCTAGCACAGAAATGGGAGGAAAATATAGGCAACCAAGTTTTATCAGTTAGAGCATACTTATAACAAGAGCTATGGCCAATGGAGGTGGGACCCACCCTACCTATAGTGAATGCACAGTATTGTTGTTTATGTTTTCATGAATAATTATTTGTGTCCTCCTAACAAACAGAGCATGCTTTACAGGTGCAGCACCTGATCTCTGATTTCAGAACGCTATATGTTGAGTTGAAGCAATGGCGATGCCATTCAAATAAGAAGTAGACCCAACAACTTTATGTCTACCAAAGCAGTTATTTTAAGGCATGTCAACTGTCAATGTTTTCATTGTGCTCAACTAAACTTCCAAGCTCTAAAATGGCTGATCATACATTTAGCACCATGGCAACTGCAATCCAAATAGAGGCTTAGAGGCTTGACTGTAAAGGATAGGAGGTTGTAGTTCCACTATAAGCAGCAGACCTTCAGATACAATTGTAGTAAATATGTTTCACAGTTGATTGCACTATATTTGAATATTTTTTTCTGTTTTGAATTCAACGTATGTGCCCACATATTGTTTGACCCCCATATTAAATATATCTAGTGTGGTGTTTACACAGAACTACCATGCAAAAGCATCAACAGTTTCCTGTTCAATGAGTGTCTACACTGCGAGAGACAGATTGCTGAGCAGATGTAAGTTTTGGCATGGAGTGTGCACAAATGCTGCCATTTGCAGTACAAGCAATAAAGCAAAGATGAGAAAATGTCCAAAGCATGTGAATGGATTCTTACTGTATAGTCTGTGAATGGTATTAAAGATGAACTCTATTTTACATAGATAGATAGATAGATAGATAGATAGATAGATAGATAGATAGATAGATAGATATTGCTCTAAAATATAATTGCTACTTTAGCCAGGTTTAAGTTTATTATTATCTAAAGCTATTGGCATTCTCATTGCTAAGTCACAAACCTATAGTTTGGCAATCTAGTCCTACTGCTATCTGAATTGGCAGCACTCTCATTGCTGCTGAAACACTCCCACCGTAGACTGCAGTGTCATAGAGGGGAATCATGTGAGACACAATTAAAGAAGGATTTGGCTCAGTCAAGGAAAGTAAATTAACTTTTTTTTTTTTTGTTGATTTTATGAGACTTGTGCATCATATAGTAACTGGATTTCTGATTTTTTTTAGACTTGTAGACTGCCATACAGCTTTTAGAAATACTTAGATGGTGTTTTTTTCTGTGTGATAATGTTGAGGAACTCCAGGATTTTTCAAATTAACCTTTGCAGTGGGGCTACACCTACACCTGTAAAGGTTAAATGCCTGTTTTGGTCTAGGGATGAAAATAAAGATACATTGAGTTCTTCTTTAAGGTTGAATATATGATCTATCTCATTTATAAACCTGGACTGTTACCCATGGACAATTAAGTAGTAAGGTGCTATAATTTCCAGAATGGTTACTACATGTAAAAACCTTATTGTACTTAGTTACAGGGAAACCAATTGGGTTCTCTTTCTGTGCCCCCTAAACAAAACCTAAAGGGGTCATGTCACTGCCATTTGCTCCCAATGAATGTTGCAGTAACAGTGATTCTTGAAATTAAATAATTAACAGCAACGCTATGCAGAGTTATCTTTGGGGTGTTTTTATGAAGAATTCAAAGGCAAATTCATCATACACATGTCCAACATTCACTGGGCAACATTCCCTGTTTATAAACATCCGATCCGATCAAATTAGTGCTTGCAGCTTATTGATTGGACCGGACCACAGGCATAATGTGCCTTGCGATCCCGTGCAGCCGATCACATTGTGGCTGGAGGGTGTGGCTAAGGTGCCATTCATTTCAATGGACCGCCACGCCCCCTCCTGCCCCACAAAAAAGTGAGCCGGCCGAAATGCGAGGCAGTGCATTCTGGCCAGAATCGGGCCAGAACACACTGCATCTGGTGTAAACAAGGCCTTAATACACAGCCACAGTTTTATTTGTTATGATCCCTGTTACAAAAATATTGTATACAATGTTTTAGATAGTGTATTTAGCACCAGAAGAGATACATTTGGTTTTATACCCCATCTTCTATAAAAGAAAATGATTTTCAGTATTAATGAAAGTGAAACAAGCAATGATAAGGTCCACAAACTAAATGCAGACAATTAATCTTGTAGTGTCCCCTTACGGTGGTGTTCAATGTCAATGGAGAAGTGCCTCCTTACATTGGTAGTCAGTGGGAAAAATATGCTTTCCACTGATGGTCAGTGGGAAGAATGCCCCAGAAACTCTCCATTTCCCATTTGTGTTTTATAAACATTTTTAAATGCAAATTGCGGTCTTTCTAGTAAAACAAGAACCTTTCAAATGTATTGATGACTTAAGTGTTGCAAAGTTCAGAGTCATAACAATCAGACAAAACATGTCTAAATATTCAAGTCCTACTGTCAGCCCATATATAATATATAAATTATACACACACTTTGTAAACTTTTAACTCTGACAGCTGTAACTTCCGTAATGATTCAATATTTTCTCTCTGTGCCAGAAACAGGATTAAATTGTTCACTCATTGAATGTCATGCTTGTCTCTAAGTGAACTCTTATAAGAAGAATCAATTCATCAATTGGGCTTTACATTACATTCTGTCATAACAGATATTACCTTTATATCACAAAAACAGATGTTTAGATTGTCTGAAATTCTGTGTCACTGAACACATAGCATAAATCTGTCATGCATATCATGTAAACTCTCATATTTACTACACTGTAAAGTACTACTCTGCTCTGACAAAATTGCTGTTTCACCATGCCCTTTCTCAAACTGATTTCTGAATAAGATGATCAGAATTCATTATAACCACCTACTCTGCATGATGAGAAAAGCTGCCACATTCGCATACCTTTAGCAGTGTATAGGCCTTATAGAGTATTTCCCCAAAAATCAAACTCTTATTGCAGGGGATGCCTGGAATTTGATTTGTATCACAGAGCAGACACCTTGAGAAAAGCAGCCATTTATGCAAGCGTAAAGATGTAGCTCTCTTGGAACATATCACACACACCAAACAGAATGCCAACAGGTTATCATTTTGCAAGAAGGCAACTTTTGGAATCTCCTATTGTGAACTTTGAGGATGATTTGCTCCACAGTGCCTGTTGAGGTCAGTTCGTTTTTGTTTTTTTTATAAGAAATTCCATCTTTAAAAAAAAAAAATGCACACTTACTCATGAAAGAAAAAAAATGTGAATGTATCACTTTTTGGCATAGGAGCCAGTAAAGCATTGCAGATGCAATCAGTGGATTGTGGAAACTATGCTCTGGCTCCTTCTAGACTCTTCCACCTGTCCATGTCTGTACAGAGGTATGAACATTCAGTAACATGGACGGGGGAGGTGTCAATGGACTGCAAGTGTGGTGACATCACTGCATTTGTATTCCATTGAGAACTTCAAGTCACTAAGCAGCAGAGGCTGCTGGGACTTGAAATTTTTTTTCACCCTGTAAAAGGATCTGTGAATGGATGACATGGCTGTTTGGGTAGCATATCAACAGCCTGTGGAGAGAACAGCCTCATTATTTAGGTAAGGGGGGTGTGAGGGGGTTGGTAGATTTGCAATGTGACCGTGTTTCATTTTACACCCTAAATATGCTAAAATCAGAAATGTAAACTTAGGGGTCTATTCACGAAGCTGCCAAAGGATCTGGCCGTAGCTTCGGCCGATCCTACGACTAGCTTCGGCCCCAGGACCCCTTCGGTTCAGGAGAACCGAGGGGGTGCTGTACGGGCTATTCACAATAGCCCATACAGCTCCCGATCACGGCCGAGCAGCTGAAAGCCGAAGCTGGCCGAGCGGTTACTATTGGCTATTGCAAATTGAAATAGCCAATAGTAAACTCCCAATGCTTTTGAATGGGAATTCGTCTTTTTTTTTGTTTTCTCTATTCTGACATCGCTCGTGTCAGAATAAAGAAAAAAGAAGAAACAGCGGGGTTTCTCTTCTTGGCGGTCGGGAGCGGTAGGCTCCCAGAGCGCCAGGGAGATTTTTTAAATGTTTTTTTTTTTTCTACAGCAGCAGAGCCGCCGGACAATAGGAAACTATTGGGCGGAGCTAGCTGTCACTGCTAGCTCTGCACAATCGTTTTCTATTAACTTTTTTCTATTTTTTTCACTCTTTTTCTGATCGGCGACATTCGCTCGGCGACATTCGGCTATTCTCTCACTGCTGTTCGGGATCTTTCAGAATAGCCCGAACAGCAGTGTGAAGCCTGCCGGAGGTTCGGCTCAGCCGATCCAGATGTTGGATCGGCTGAGTCGAACTCCTTCTGCACTTCGGGTCAGCCGAACATGCTGAGCATGTTCGGCTGATCCGAAGCCACACGAAGCAAGCCGATGTACGGCTGAAATCAGCCGTACCAGCCTGAAGTGAATAGCCGAACAGTGTTCGGCTCACTTCACTTCTGATCGGTGAATAGCTTTGTGAATAGACCCCTTAGCCTATAAAGCTCATTGGTAGGAAATGTAAATACTTAAATGCCCATAGCCTAGCCAAAGGTCCAAGCTCATATATTTATACAATCATCATTAGAAACTGGTATCAGCATTGGCAGTTTGGTGGCCTAAAGCCTATCTCCAGGAAAAATAAACACTTAAAGTGGGGCTGCCAAAACACTGCAAGGATTATCTGCTTATTTATGTGTAGTACATATAAGTTTGTAAAAGAGTAGAGAAGCCAAAAGAAGATTGCAGTTTTTTTAAATGGGAAATCAATTAAGGGTAGATTAACACTAGAGGCACTGTTTCCTTTATGCCTGGGATATATTGTGTGATGCACATGTTGCTTCTGTAATACATAGATCTGCAGTGCATGTGAATTTGCAAAGATGAGTTAATTCTGATATAGGAAGACTGTGGCTTCTTAAATGGAAAATCAATAAAGGGTGGATGCACATTAAGAAATCATTTCCATTGTGCTCATAAAATGTAGAGTGAGCCACATGTTGATTTTGTGGTTGCTTTTTTCAAAACTGCTAAAAGAAACTGCTAAACTTTGCATGGTGGACATGCAAATATAGATACAGTACATTACCATCAGTGTGTAATATATATATATATAT
>NW_017306300.1:544365-548839 GCF_000935625.1 Nanorana parkeri | reverse complement strand
TATATATATATACACTGAGTGGCCAGATTATTATGACCACCCCATCAGTACTTCATTGGGCCGCCTCGTGACTCCACGAGAGGTTGAAAGGTGATGCGAGGAAACTGACACTGCACTGTTGCCCTTCTGTTGTCTTGTACCAGTCTTGCCACTCTCCGTTCTGCCCTAACATTGACCAGTCGCTGGCGGCCACAATTCGCACGTTCAGACCCAGATTTTCGGCTGACAGTCCAGTCTTTAAACACTTTAACAACAGCTGCTCTTGAACATTTACTGAATACTGCTGTTTTGCTGATACTCGCTTCATGGCTCCAAGCGCTAACAATCATCCCACGTTCAAAGGCTGTCAAATCACATTGTTTACCCATATCTCAAGAAAAAAATCACTTGTTGTGGTAAACAACCTGCTTCCCTATGTATCCATTATAAATAAATAAATATTTACGTATCCATTATAAATCAAAATATGCACTTTAGGAGGTGGCTGTTTAAAAGTTTGGGTACTCCGCAGTACTGTGCTGTAATTTTAATGACAGATCTGTCATTTTCCCCTTTCTTCATTGTCAGTTGGAGGTCGGTTGACATCACATACAATCAGAGGAAGTCAGAGGACTCTGGGACTATACAGTAAACATCTTCATGGGTAGGGGCTGGCATAAATGGCTTTGTGAGTTTTGAAAAGTACTGTAGAATATAATTTCAACCAAATAAATAATTATTAGATATTTTCATAGATTAAAGCTTGCTCTTTTGCTATTGTGAAATTACAAATTGAGTACAACATGTCTGTTTAAAAAGGCCAGGGTTTGTGTAATCCAAATAAAGGGATCCTTCAACTAGTGTATAAAAGGTATATACCTTTGTATATAACTTTGCTTGTTATGTTCAAATACAAAGCTCAAAAGAAAACCATGAAAATAGTTGTTATTGATTTCCACTTATTTATCAAATTTCTAAGGAAAAGGGCATTTACAAAGTGTAAACTAGGAATCTTGAAAAGAGCATAGATTCTGTGAGCTGTGGAAAGAAATAATCATTGTCTGCTTGGCCCGAAGCCAGTAGTAACATGAGCTCATAAGATGGCTATCTCTTGTATTTTATTTGCCAACAAAAAGGATACATTGGCTGCTACATTTCAGAAATCTCTTAAATCAGAAATACACAGTCTTCTATTCTTTGCTTTTACAGCAATCTTTGTTTACTTTTTCCAATTATAACATCAATTACACATCTACTGCTGACAAGCATCAAAAGGCTATTTTTGTAACACAAGAGAAAAAACTTTCCCATGCATATCGCCGAAAGTAATTTACTTGGGAGACTAGTACTGTTAACTCTAGTAATTGTGATATATTGTGCTACCACTGAAGGTTTTTTTTTTTTTTAATATCTGTGAAAAAAAGACAATAAACTGATGACAGAACATGGTTTTTAAAAAGTTTTAAAAGCCTATCTCCGGGGAAAAAAACTGGGACTGCCCCCACGTTGCAAGGGTTAAATGCTTGTTTAGGTCTAGGGTATCTGGTAAAGCAGTTTTACTTACCTGATCCCTGCTCCCCCAGAAGTAGGCACTCTCCTCATCTTACCTACACACCATCTTGTGGACTGTCCCTCTGCATCCTCATGTACAACGCAATGCAATGAGCCCTGCATTGTACCTGATGGGCCTTTTAGCATAGGGAGGAAGAGGCTATGGGTACTAATCTTGTAGCCTGCAAGGGAGTCTGTGGGATCAGGTGAGTAATAGTTATTTTCCCAGAATACCAGAAACCTAAACGAGCATTTCACATTTGCAGTTCGGTTGCAGCACCACAGCAAGGAACGTTATTTTTTTTCAGCTTTAATTCTGCAGTATTCAACCTGTAAGCAAAGTATGGCAGAACTGTGAGTACCCAAAACTATTTTATTTACTTTAATAGTCATTGGAATTATCAAAGAAAACTGGAAACATGGAGGCAACTGATTTTTGATTCCCAGTGGACTGAAAATATTCCTTTTGCTGCATATCTTAGATGTAGGAGGTGTGACGTTGTGTAATACTATGAATACAATGTATGGGAATCCCTAAACAACCACTAACTTTATAGAAGATTCAGAAAGCACCAACATACTATCGGGAAAAGCGTATAGGAAAGAAATCAGTTTGGGCACATCCAATTTCACAAACTAAACAGTATAAAAAATATTCCTAATGAAGTGAAACTGAAAGCTGTAGCTTGTGAATTTAAGACACTGAATGTCTCATGATTATAAATTAAATAAGCTTTGCTTATTTAATTTATAAAGCATTGCTTATTTAATTTATAATAATTCATAAACAATGCTCAGCATTGCTTTGAAAGTATAGGTGCTAGTTTATGGTCCAACATTAGAAAAATCAGTATCAAAAATTGTGTCAAGGTGCAGAGTTGAAGATAGCACAAGTTGAAGAGATAGTAGTTGGAGTACCTGGAAGGCCACTGGATGTCATGATTCAGTGTAAACCAACCACCAAATCTGCATAAGGCAATCATGCTGCAATAAAGCATGCAAACAACTAATGGAGAACAAGTACAAAACCAAAAGTGTGTCCAGCTGAAGGTCCTAATCATACCAGAGTGGTTTGCTATGGTGGATTTAATGTCTAATGTTAATGGGTGTTGCCTCAAGGTGTTCTATTCATTTGAATGGGCTGCTAACACCACAGCAGACTGAAAATTGGACCTGAACCAGGTTTGGCTCATGGCAGTATCGGCCAGATCCTTCGGCAGCTTTGTGAATAGACCCCTATGTGTTGCAGTGTGCTGTAATGCATGTGTTGGAAATGTGCATTGAGAAGGTGCACTACGGTAATGTGCATACATGCATTGTTGCACTTCAGTTCCACTTATTGAAAATGGCACCAACGCATTTATGCACATTACTGCAGTGCACTGGTGTGAAATGGCCCTGAAAAAGTTACAAGTGTGGAAGAGAGAACCTTTTGCAATGTCCTGTAGGACTAGAATAACCCTGACAAAAGACAATTAGGAAAATGCAAGGTTTGTATATCGTCTCTTTATTGTGGTTTGAAAGAAAAAAAAAGATACACACATAATTATCAACTAGATGATGCCTCACATGATTTAAACATCTGTGTTACAAAAGTTAAATTCAAGCTTGATACTGGAGTAAAGTCTAAGATGATTCCAAAGACAATGGATAATTTACTGCATACTTCAGTGAACATTGAACAAACTACTCAAGTGGTGGTGTTATACTATGGTTCTCAACATATGGGGTGTACAAGATTTACAATTATGCTAAATAAAAACATAAATAGTCTGCAATTCCTTGCAGAAAGTTGCATGAAAAAGAAAGAAGTGTTTGAATGAAAAACTAGTGTACACCATGCAGTTTACAAAATTCATCACCTTGCAATTCATGCAGGGCTTTGCACAACACACCTGCTGGGTGTGTACACACTGCAAAGGTGTCTAGATTCCACCAATAGATCATTCTGGGGGGAAACACACTACAGAGGTGTATACTTGTTCGTGGCGTGTTTATAAGGTTAGTAAATCAACCCCCATGTATCCATTCCAGAGACAAGGCAGTCTGCTGCAAAACAGAAGTTCTGCCCAGCATGAGAAGAGATACAGATTTAAAAGGAAGAGCAGCAAAGAGAAGGGAAACAACCATGGATTACAGTAAGGCACACATTACAGTATTGTTTTATGTTAAAAAATCTGAGGGTTTAATGTCACTTTAACCTTCTACAAACCTTAAACGAAGACTCAAAAGATAGCCATGGGTATCAGATTGTAGAAGGCATATATTCTCCGTGACTGTAAACTATTACCAAAAAAATGAACAGTTCTTAAGACTCTAGATAAAATGCCTTAACCATCACTGTCAAGCTTAAGACTGTTTTTGCAAGGCATTGTATTCCAACAGAGATCATTTCAGGCCACATGCCTTTTCAAGCAGATAGATACATCAAAGTGAGAATTTCAACTATATTTCTTTAGTCCTAGACACCCTCCAAATTTAAAGAGAAAGCTAAGAGGATGATCAAAACCATTAAAGTTATTTGCAACAGGTTACCCAACACAGGTGTAGTTTCACATTTAGACCACTTCATCTACTGAATACTCCTACATGAAAAAAGATACTGGACAAACCTCACAAATGATTAAAACTGCATAAAAACAAAACATTTAGAATTGTGTCTATTTTCCATTTGGGATTAAGAATGCTAACAAAACTCAGATGGCAGTCATCATTATTTTCAGAAACTATAAAATATTGCCAGTGCTGGAGAAGCACAGGATAAGTATATGTCAGAAGGAACACATGGCAAAGGAAAATTTATAGTAATCGTTCCAAAAATGATAAGGTATTGTACAGGACCCCAAGAATGTGTCCTGGATGGACTGTATATTTCCCCACTATTTAGATTTTGGTCCCTTTAAGGGGATGAAGGGGGGGGGGGGGGAGAGGGCAGCAAGCAATG
>NW_017306300.1:521223-544146 GCF_000935625.1 Nanorana parkeri | reverse complement strand
AGGGGGGGGGGGGGGGGAAAGGGATGACAGCCATGCAGACCAATTTGATGCAGTGTGCGGCGTATGGGCTGAGCACTGACAGGCTGACCCCTACCCCTTCAACCTCTGCAGCAATGCTGGCAGCACTCATACGTCTATTTCCCAAAGACAACCTCTGGATATGAAGCTGAGCACGTGCACTCAACTTCTTTGGTCAACCATGGTAAGGCCTATTCTGAGTGGAACCTGTCCTGTTATACTGCTGTATAGTCGTGGCCACCGTGCTGCAGCTCAGTTTCAGGGTCTTGGCAATCTTCTTATAGAGAGTTATTTGCCATGAGGTGCCATGTTGAACTTCCAGTGACCATTATGAGAGAGTGAGAGCGATAACACCAAATTTAACACACCTGCTCCCCATTCACATCCCAGTAACACTAATGAGTCACATGACACCGGGGAGGGAAAATGGCTAATTGGCCCAATTTGGAAATTTTCACTTAGGGGTTTACTCACTTTTGTTGCCAGCGGTTTAGACATTAATGGCTGTGTTGAGTTATTTTGAGGGGACAGCAAATGTACACTGATATACAAGCTGTACAATCACTACTTTACATTGTAGCAAAGTGTCATTTCTTCTGTGTCGTCACATGAAATGATATAATAAAATATTTACAAAAATGTAAGGGGTGTACTCACTTCTGTGAAATACTGTACATCAATGCTGAAGTCAGGGACCTTTCAGTTTCACTTTAATGTGCATAATCCCTTTAAAATTAATTGAATCCCTTTAAAATGAATGAATTCTAGGTGTAGGGGCTCATTTATAATGTAGCGCTAACATGCTACTACATACCATGGCCCGTACATTCATAAAATGTAAGCTGTGGTATCCTACAGAGTTCGCTCTACTTAAGGCATCAGGGGGAATCCCATAATTCCCCATTCAAATCTATTGTTCTTTGCCGACTTTGGACTTCCAAAGCCAGGGGAGCACAATGCACATCTGTTAAACACACCCCTGTGCTTTAAAAATGTGTTTGTGTGTGTGAGTGTGTGTGCTTTAAAGCAGTTGTATGGACAACTCCTGGAGTAGGATTTGAGCAAAAAGCAATGGAGAATAAAAATTAATTAAATCTATTTCTACTATTTTCTAATATATATTTGGGTTTATTTGAAGCTTGGCGTCATTTAAACTCTAGCTAAAATGACAAATCAAGCAATAAGAGAGTACACTACCTACTTCTGTATGTTTTTTTGCTGATCATGGAGGCACTTTTCTTGCAAAGCAGACCACTGGGTGCTAAAATGTTCTGATGGATAGTAACCTAGTGTGTTTCATTTCACATAGCATAACTTACAAAAATATTTAAAATTTAGACTAGCTTACCTTTTTTCTGAAAACTCCAGGACTGAAAAATCCTTCTTAAGGGGGCTGGAGGGAGTTATATCTTGCCATATCAGCTTATTGCTTGTATACCTCAGGGTGTTATTACAGAAGAGCAAAACCATTTGTAAGCACACTATAGACAGATTTATACAAGAACATCTGCCAGAATAAGTTCTAGTTTTATAAGTTTCTTCCACAGGCAGCGAACCTGTGGTTTAATTGCAACAACATTTTATGTTTACATAAAATGTATCAATAAAGTGGTATGATCATTATCAAGTTTCACATTTATAAATAGTGATGGTTTGCTTGGCACCCACAGTTTTTACATGTGTGATGAGTACAGAATGGATAATAAAGTAGGAAATGATAATTGCATATCACTGCTTCACTTTCTTTCATTTTCAGAGTCCCAGGACTTTTCTTCATTTAGGATGTGAGATTTAGGGGTCTATTCATGAATCAGCCGAAGGATCTAGCCATAGCTTCGGCCGATCCTTCGGCTAGCTTTGGCCCCAGGACCCCTTCGGTTCAGTAGAACCGAAGGGCTGCTGTACGGGCTATTCACTATAGCCCGTACAGCTCCCGAACTTAGCCGAGCGGCTCAGTCGAGATCTTATGGCTGGCTCCGGCCACTTGCAGAGAGATCAGCATCCCTGGTTACCAGCTAACCAGGGACACTGATCTCCAGACAGCCTAACTCTCCCTGGTGCTCCGGGAGTCTCCCAGTCCCAGCCGCCAAGGAGAGAAACACTGCTTTTTCTTTGTTTTTCTTATTCTAACACAGAGCCGTGTCAGAATAGAAAAATTTTAAAAAAATTGGCCATAGGAATGCATTGCTAGATTTGGCTATTTCAATTTGCAATAGCCAATAGCAAACTAGCATTGCGCCCGCCCCCTGCTGCAGTTCTCCATCAGGTCCACTGCTGATTTACAGCAGCAGAGGTCGGGTACAATGCTAGTTTGCTATTGGCTATTGCAAATTGAAATAGCCAATAGGAATCTAGCAATGCATTCCTATGGCCAAATTTTTTTTTTCTACTCTGACACGGCTCCGTGTCAGAATAAGAAAAAAAAAGAAAAAGCACTGTTTCTGTCCTTGGCAGCCGGGAGCGGGAGACTCCCGGAGCGCCCGGGAGAGTTAGACTTTTTTTTCTTTTTTTTGACGGCAGCATAACCGCCGGCCAATAGAAAACTGTTGGGCGGAGCTAGCTGTCATTGCTAGCTCCGCACAATCATTTTCTATTTTTCTTCTTTTTTAACTGTTTTTCTGTTCTGCTCGGTCCCACAGAGAGACTGAGCAGATGAGCCGAGCCGAATGGCGCTCGGCGGCATTCGGCTATTCACTCACTGCTGTCCGGCATCTATGAGAATAGACCGAACAGCAGCAAGTAGCCTGCCGGAGGTTCGGCTCAGCCGATCCAGATGTTGGATCGGCTGAGTGAAACTCCTTCTGCACTTCGGGTCGGCCGAACATGCTGGGCATGTTCGGCCGACCCGAAGCCACCCGATGTACGGCTGATTTTAGCCCATATACGGCTGAAATCAGCCGTACCAGCCTGAAGTGAATAGCCGAGCAGCGTTTGGCTCACTTCGCTTTAGGTCGTTCATTCACTCGGCTGCCTATGGCAACTTAGTGAATAGACCCCTTAGCTTCAAATGGAGGGTTTGCCAAGAACCAATACTACTCAGCAGAATGCATTTAGGGCTTTTTGCCTAAGTAACGCAGTGTTCAAACCAGGCATGAGTTGTTTAGCATAACGAAAAATATTAACTTTTTTCAGCCTCCTGGTTATTTTGTTGCACAACTCTGTCTATTCCTCCTTAAGAGAGCTGTCTTAGCCTCTCTTCTTAACTGGTTCCATTAGTCACCAAACTGAACCTGTTGTTGTTGCTAACATACAGACTGCAACGTGCATAATTCGGACATACTGATCTGTTCATATGGGGATTACCTCTGTCCCTTCACAATCTTCAACTATTAGATGTTAGTCTGGTTAGAAGGCCTGTCTGTGAAGGCCAGAAAGGCCTGGCCACACTCTCCTATGCGTTAGGCTTTAAGCTGCTCTCACAGCACAAATGAACAATGGCTGAAAAGAGAATATAGTCCTTTATGGGCAACACCCACCTGTCTCCAATCAGATTCACACTGGTTCAGGGACCTTTGCCCTGCTGAAACAGGCACTATCTGCATTATTACATAGTCACAAACCGTCATATGTGCTTCTCATTGGAATCCCCATCTCTAGTCATTGTGTTTCACTGGTTGCCTGAATGTAAAACTAAACAAAAAACATATTGGTAATAGATGTGGCACAAAGGGCCAGTAAAAAAGGTGCTAATCATGGTGGTCCTGTGCACTGGTTGGTCTGTTGTGAGATCTTGAAGACATCTTAGGGGAAACATGAGCTATAAAAATGTTGGATACCAAGATAGTTAAATCAGTCTGCTGGGTTCCATCTTTCTGAGTTACCGGCCCAGAAAAAGCATGCCAGTGAAGAAAGAAACTGTGATCCGCATATATGTATATACATATATATGTTTTGGATCTGCAACTCAACAAGTACTAATATTATTACAAACCACGTTAGAACAGCATTACAACCAGGAAAACTAACATATTCAAGTGCAATCAGCAATAGTATCTTATTTTTTTCTCTCAGTATGTTTCATTTTGACCATATCAAAAGTATATGAAGGCCTTCATCTATAAATGCTAACGCATGTTGAGACTCAAATACCAAAATAAAACTTTGTATAGTAAGAATACTCTTAATAAAGCTCAAGGTTAAATAGAATAAATTACTGCTTTTATCAGATTAATTCAAGTATTGAGAAATATCTTGGTGCATTTCACTTGTTCATAGAATAAAGTAATTAGTTTTTCTTGAAGGAGATACTGTGCATAAAATAACTCCAAACAGAATGTATTCAATGTGCCAATAATGTATAACCCTTTACAAATGAAAGATATATGCTCTTTATTAAATGTACTTGCCAACGTTGAGACAGGTAAATAATTAACCCTGTATTCAAACTTGTTTCTCTGCTTTAGATGCATATAATGTTATCCATGTTCTCTAAACCAGATGTACAGAGAGACTAAATCCAAAGCACAAGAAAACAGAAACAGAAACAGGATTTTTGTACTTACCATGAAATCCATTTATTAACTTTAAGTTCATGAATAGACTCAAAATCAGTAGTTCTTTTGATATGATTGTGTTATACTGCTTCCTTTAGTAGGCTTGGCAACACTGGCAACCAAAAAATAATAATTAAGCCAGCCCTGTGTAACCATGCATGCAATTGTTATGCCTCAGTTTTGTGAGCAAGCAGAACATAAGGCCAAAAGGCCACCTTGGCATGCTAAAATCCTGCTTAATCATACCACCAGGGAGGTTAAGGTTCTGTAGTGGAGAGCACTCTGCAGCTAACACAGGACACTGTGGTCTAGAAAGTGCCACCTGCAGAACTCCAGACAGGCCCCACAATCTTCTGTCCAGCAGGGTCTGGGTACGACCCTGCTGAACAGAAGAAAAAACCCATGAAGTACTAAGAATGTTGATAGGAGAGCAAAAATAGTAAAAATTTAGATTTTGCCACAGCAGAGCCAAGGAAAATGCAACTTGGGACTGGCCAAGCTGCTGAAGGCAAAATATAACCCAATTGTATCACAACAACTACTGATCCTGTGTTCCTTTATGAACAATAAAGAAAATATGTGCTCTCTTAACTATATAATCTAATTACATTTCAATTCCCTTTATAACTGCATGTAAGATGATGAAAAGAAGCATCTGAGTGAAAAAGCCTTTCCCTTTTTTCTTCTCCCAGTTTTACACAGCCTCTAATGTCTTCTGTTGACATATAAGGTTTATGTGAAATCTCCATTAGCAAATGTAAATCATTTTGTATATAGGATTTAGTTAGAATTTGATTAATCCACATATGTATATTCTTTCTCATTTTCTTGTCTTTTGATATGTTCATAAAATGGTGATAATTCACTTACAATAAATGCTACAGGGTATCCTGTTAATTACAGATGGTCAGGAAAAGAACAATTAAGTCCACAGACTGACTGACTCCAGGATGGTTTATCTTAACAATGAGTGCAAACCCTTTGTCTCTGGTTAACAGCTTCAAAGCATCCCCTTAGTTAGATGAGCCATAGGGCGACCGCCCTGGTAGTGATATATCTTGTCCCGGGGATAGCCTACATAAATCTGGTCATTTTAATTTTTCCTCCGAATTTTGGAACAGTTAAAGTGATTAAAGATTTGCATAGAAAGGGGTTGGATGCTGTAACAAAGCACATTATTACTTTTAGTGTTGGCAAAATAATGTATTTAAGTGTTTTTCTAGCAATATTATAATGCAGCATCCCATTATACATGAGATTAACTGGTAAGAATTTAGTCTATTTACCATGAGTTATAAAGTATATCCTGAAATGGGAAGCTCTAAGACACTAGATAGTAGAAGACCTGATTAAAAATATTGGAAACTGAAAAATATAATTAAACAATACACTCCCCAGTAAAATACAAAACTTCCAAACAGGAAGAACCCAGTAAACTGAATCATTAACTGTAGAAATGTTTATTTTCTGTTCTGGTACTAGTTGTACTTCATCAGCGAGATATTATTTCTGTCATTTCTATTTGCTGCCATTTAAAAAGAATAAAGCAATTGTAATGATTTTCTGCACAGTTTCTGATTTCTAATTGCAGTTTTAAGTGCCACCAGTTTCATATGCAAATGGATTTTAGAGGTATGACCGAGTATGAACAATCCAAAGATGCCGTAACTTATCCACTTCATTATTAACAGAATCAACTCACATTACACAGCTGGGCCTAGAATATACCCATAACAGCATTGCGGTGTTAAAACTAGTAACCAAAGGAATTTATATCCGGTGTTAAAAGAAAAGAACTATGATTTCATGAATATATGCATATTTTTGAGCTTTATATTGCAGTTTACATCCCTAAAACAAAAACCCTAAATTCAGTTTCTTGTTTACCTAAGTAGGAAGTAGAGTTCACAATAAATCCTGTGTTTTCCAGGTTTGTAGACCCAGAGAAATAATTTGGGAATTCACCATAGTAACCGTAATGCAGTGTTTGGCGTTTGAATTTAGGTCAGCTGGCATAGAGGGGCCAATATGGGGGCTTTTGGATAAGCCACCCCCCACCATAAAATGGGGGTTCCCAGAAAGCATATTGACAATGTGTTTTAGCTGTGATAGGTAAAGCATATGGAGTGCTGCTGATAAGTGCATAGGGAGAGATTAGTGTAGGGCTTGTAGCACCTGTCAGGTCTCCTAAAGTAGATGTAAACCCTGTATATGGGCTATAAACATGAGCATAGAAGTGTATAGTTTCTTTTTGGACAGAATGTGACAGGGTGATTTACAGGCAGGTGATTTTGTTAGAGGGTGACAATGCTTCCTCTTTATGGTTTGGCCACTGCTTGACAGTGGTGCTTAAACAGTTACTACTTCCTTACCTTTTCTATGATTAAACCCCACTGCAGTTTTGTCAACAAGCTGGATATTTGTGTGCGACAATGAGCACTACTATTAACTTTAAGTGCTAATTATTGCTGCATAGGAAAGTCCTAAATGTACGTTTCCTAACTTGATCAAGACAGACTAACAGGCCGTATATAGGCCACCCTCACTTTACTTATCCACCCATCCAAAGTATCCATCCATACATTGGATGGATGGATGAATAGAATATGCAGATAACATCATGTCTAAAAAAACCTGAATACTATAAATTACGGATGCACCAATACCGTTTTTTCTGTATCGAGTGCGAGGACTGATATTGTTTTTGTCAGTACTCGCCGATACCCAATACCGGCATCCATAGGCCGGATTATCAAGATGCCGGGCAGCACATCATGACCTGCCACCCGGCTTCCTGATTGGCTAGGAAGCTGGCTTTATGATGTGAGGCAGCCTGACTTTCTGACCAATCAGGAAGCTGGGCGGCACATCATGACGGGCCACACGGCTTCCTAGCAACAAGTGAAGCTGGCTTCCTAGCCAATCAGGAAGCCAAGAGGCAGGTAATGATGTGCCACCAGCTTCCTGATTGGCTAGGAAGCCAGCTTCACTTATTGCTAGGCAACCTGGCTTCCTGACCAATCAGAAAAGCATGTCATAACCCATCGCCCAGCTTTCTGATTGGCCGGGAAGCCAGCTCTATGCTCCCTCGCTGCACTGCCAGTCAGAGGGAGATCTCCATTGACTGGAAGTTCCGGTATCGTGGGTAAGTATTGGAGCATTTGGGTGAATACGAGTATACTAGTATCGGTGCTTCCCTACTATAAATATGTGTTTGCTGTTTATTACTCAAGCACTTTTGTAAGTTGCAGTTTTCTTAACTCTTAGCAATAACATGCTTCTTCTAAACTAATTTGACCACTACAAATTAGAGTGAGGCTTTATGGGAAAACACTCTATTCTGTAATACAATTAGCCATTGGAGAAACATGCTGTGGTTTTCAATTGGCATAATGTAGCATTGAAAACACTACACTGAGAAGATGAATATATGGTGCTTCCATTTGGGTGTGAAAATGGTTAAGCAAAACAATTGTTGTGTATTAAAGTCCTCTTTAAAATGCATATGGCAATCAAATAAGATTTGCTTTGAATCTGAAAGGCATCATCAGAATTCATAATTGTCATAAATGTTGATGTTTTTATAAAGAACTTTGAAGCCATTTGAAAAATGTAATTGTCAAACTACTATCAATTAAAGAATCCCCACGTTTCCAAACTATTCCTATGTGTTTTAAAATGTCAAATAACTGTGGGACAGCTTAATGAAATTGATTAAACTGATGTAATGCTCAACAAATACCAGGCATGCCTTCATTTAGTATCCAAAGTAATGAACAAAGAGGACAGTGGGATTGAGCTGTGTCGGTGTTAAATGATTCTGAAGCTGCTTTATGAAAATGATTAAGATAGGTTCAGCCAATGAATATGTATTCAGCAATAAAACAATTTGCATAGAAATGTTCTGTTAATCTGTATATTTCAAAAGTATCCCATTGGTAAAATAATTATATGAACAGCATATGAATGACATACAGGGATATAACTTTGCTTCTTGTAAACTATGAGTGCTTATTCTTTCAAAATTCCTAAAATAGAATATGAATGTTTCCTTAAAAGGGAAAGGCCACCAAAAACTAAAAAAACTAATCCAAGCCCAATTAGATCAAGCTTTTACGGATGCCTTTTATTGATGGCACAAGAAGTCAATGATGCTGGCTCTTTAATATTAGCAGAAGGCTTGTATTCCCATAGGATAGGTATGCATTTACCAAGAACAATGATCAGGAGACACAAGAACATAAATCAGTCATATGCCTTATTATTCCAAATAATAACATTTACATTTTTTGTTGAGGGGCTTAATTTAAGATTTTGCTAAAATACTATTAATGTATTAATGTATCCAAGTAATACTTTCAAGCTCTGATGATGGAGGCTTGCCCGTGAAATGCATAAGCGCTAAACTGCATCATTGGCAAGTCTATTGACAGTGGATTACTCTGTTTGGCTAGGCTGTCCATTTGAGTTCGCTGGTTTAGATCTTGGAGGGCTAGATTGGAGAGGTTTATGCCCATTTTCTCATCATGTTTGTGAGTACCATTATACATTTTACAATTGTCTTTAATAAATTATATTACACAAGGAGGAGGCACCTTTTTCTGTTTTCAGACTTTTGTTCAGCATAACTAATCTATTAATTTACTATAGTGCATTTCTAAATAAATTGTTTAAATTCTAAATGAAGGACATGTTACATGAACAATCATTAGAATGAGCAAATCGATCCACTGGGAGGTAATTTTGGGAATGGTGATGACCCAAGTGGTTATAATAAGGAATTTGTGGTTGGCATGCTGCTACATACTCTGATATTCTTGCATAAGTACAAGATTAAGTAAATAAAATATTTACATATACTGTATATTATACACTGAGTGGCCATATTATTATGACCACCCCATCAGTACTTCGTTGGGCCACGAGATAACTCCACGAGATGACTTCGTAGGGCTGCCTCGTGACTCCACAAGATGTTGAAAGGTGATGCGAGGAATCTGACACTGCACTGTTGCCCTTCTGTTGTCTTGTACCAGTCTTGCCACTCTCCGTTCAGCCCTAACATTGACTAGTTGCTGATGGCCACAATTCGCACGTTCAGACCCAGATTTTCGGCTGACAGTCCAGTCTTTAAACACTTTAACAATGAGCCCCTCTTGAACATTTAACGAATTCTGCTGTTCAAACGTTCAAAGGCTGTTAAATCGCGTTGTTTACCCATATCTTCAGAAAAAAAATCACTTCTACTATTGTGGTAAACAACCTGCTTCCCTATTTATAATGGTCTGGACCTCTAGCTAATTTGCCTACAAATGTCAGGTGGTCATAATAAACTGGCCACTCAGTGTATATATAAATGCAAATAACAAATTCCTACAAATGGCAAGATAAGAAGGAAACAACAAAAATTTTGAACTAAATTCTGTTCTGACAAATAAGGCAGTAGCCTAAATACAATTTTGAAGTATTCTGCAGAGAAGGCAGAAGTAAAGAAAATGGAGACAATGCAGCAAAATTAGGAAAAGTGATGAATGGAATTGTAACAGAAAACATAATGCTATCAACACTGCAACAAGCAGGAGAAACAGTATTGTTCCTGAAGAACACCAAGAAAAGACAAAGTAACAGAAGAAATACTTTGGTAAAATATACTGTGTAACATATAGTTGAAAAAAAATTTACACATGTAAGAAATGTTGAAATTTAAAGTTGTTATACAATATTTGCAATTTTCTAACTCATTCAAGGCTTAGCCAGCCTAGAAGTGAAACTGGATTATGTATATATGATTAAAACAAATTTACAGAATAATGAAATAGTATTTCTACCAGTAAAGCTTTCCCCAGGAAGCAATATTGCTGAACCAAAAGGTGCACATTTTGGCACATCAAAGATATATCTATCTATCTATCTATATATTTTTTTTAAATAGTGTATTTATTTGCTTGCTTGAGGTCACACTTTAACTATACCCTTGCCTCTAAACTGATACACAGGTACTATATCTGTCCACTGGTTCCTTATTGGATAAATGATGTAGCATACGGACAAATGTATGTCACATGGCTCCTGTCTGTGTAATCAATAAAGAATCCCTGCTGGTTGTTCTCTGATTTTGTAAGCAGTTCAATATCAAAAAGTGAAGGTGTGGGGACCAATGTACAGGTTTCAAAATTCCACATGTGCTTTTAGAATGTGAACGTAATAGCTAAGGAATCCAAAGTACTCCTCAATCTGACTTTTTCCTGGACACATGAATTGCAAATAACTGACAAATGTTGAAAATACAGCAATTTAAAGTGACATTACAAACGATGAAGAAACTATCTATGGTCACTTGGCACACACAGTTAAATATTTACAATTTTAGATTCCACTGTGAATGCCTTGCGGTTGTACTGAGCTATAATATGTACTTCTCTAGTGCAAATTGTTTTTATTTCATATCAATATGTTTTCTTCTAGGTTTAGTTTAGTAGATCTTTTTTTCCTCTGCAATGTCAACATGATGGCCTTTCCTATAATCTGATTTTATTGGCATCTGAGGTCTTCCACACTGCATTTTATCTCTGTACTATTTCCCACTGTGTACTCATATCTTGCTATCTTTCTGTCAGTGCTACATGTCTCAAGGATACCTCCCAGTTTTAATAATAAGTAATACAAAACAGAAATGCTTCTTTATAGGTCTATCTGCACAGGACTTATTTTGCTAAATAATGATAATGTAAAATAAAACATTTCTGTTATCACCTAATACTGGAATACAACTATAATGTTAGATACATATCACATTAAATGCTTTTCTTACATGTCTTGTAAAGGAGACAGGCAGTCACAAATAAAATCAACCTTTATGCACTCTCTGTTTATTGTGCACTGTTATTCTTGTTGGTGTTTACGGAGTGTGGTGAGCTTATTAACTGAACTGGATGGTGTGTGATGACTGAACCAATACGTCCATGTAGAACAGCAGCATGTTGCAGGCAGTCTTGTTCTACAAGCCCAATTTTTTTTATGGACCATTTATTTTGTTTCTTCCAAATATTGGTTTCAAAAACATATGTGAATAGCTGTTCAATTACTTATTACTGAAGTTTGTATATTGTCCACAGTTTTAAAAAAAAAAGAGCCTATGCTACTGGTACTCTCTTCCTCCACATCCTATAGCAAGAATTAATTAGCATCCTCCTGCATCAATTAACACATACCCTGCTGAAATCATTAAGCCAACTCCTCAAAGCAAGTTTTCAGGGCAACGCTGGATTAGCTGTAGAGAAGTAGGGAGGAGATGGTGCATTTGCAGCTGTAGTTGCAATGTGCTGCTCTGTGCCTGAGAGGAGAAGGCGGATGAAAAAGGCTTGGTTATTCACTCCACCACTATGTTCTAGCTGTAGAACCTGCCCACTGCCAGAAAGAAAAGGCAGATATTCCCTGCCTCTCAAAAGGTACAGCCAAAGATTCAGTACACTAAAGTGTAACGCACTTGGATGTGGTGATATGTTGCTAGCAAAGGGCAGCTTTGCCTGTGTCAGCAACAATTTCATGCTGGTGACCCCCAAATACCGACCCTGAAACACTAAAAATCCAAAATTATAATGGGTACTCCAAGTTGATTACAGGAATTGTAGGAGCTGGAAAGACTGGCATATATGACGTGTTTGTGGTGGGCATGCCGCTAGAATGATTGGACCACATACATCATGACATCAGTCAGTGTAATATCCCCGCACTACCTTTTAACTTTCTAGCTTTCTATGCCACTGTTCTCCTCCCTATTTTCCATCTACTGCTATACCTTTGAGTTTAAAGTTGTTTCTATACCACTGTGCAGAGGCTATACTGTGAGAGTTGGGTTTTCTGATCCCTATACTTAGCACTTACAATCTGCAGAAAACTCCATACCCCGATAGTCAGGTAAAGAGGTCCAAAGGATGTCTACTCCTCATTTGTATGTCAAGAATATGAAAGACAATTGTGATCTTACGGCTGTCTCCGGCCACTTTCAGAGAGATCAGCGTCCCTGGTTACCTGCTAACCAGGGACACTGATCTCCAAACAGCTAACTCTCCCTGGCGGCCCGGGAGTCTCCTGCTAAGGAGAGAAACACAGCTGTGTCTTTTTTTCTTTATTCTGACACGAGCGATGTCAGAATAGAAAAAAAAAAGAATTTTCCCATTGAAAAGCATTGGGACATTACTATTGTCTATTTCAATTTGCAATAGCCAATAGTAAACTAGAATTGTACCCTCCCTCTGCTGCAGTTCCCCATCAGGTCCATCAGCAGAGGGCGGGTAAAATGCTAGTTTACTATTGGCTATTGCAAATTGAAATAGCCAATAGTAATGTCCCAATGCTTTTCAATGGGAAAATTATTATTTATTTTTTTCTCTATTCTGAGATCGCTTGTGTCAGAATAAGGAAAAAAAGACACATCAGTGCTTCTCTCCTTGGCGGCTGGGAGCAGGAGGCTCCCAGAGCGCTTGGGAGAGTTTTTTTTCTTATTTTGTTTACAGCAGCAGAGCCGCCAGACAATAGGAAACTATTGGGCGGAGCTAGCTGTCACTGCTAGCTCCGCACAATCGTTTTCTATTTACTTTTTTTACTTTTTTCACTCTTTTTCTGTTCTGCTCGGTCCCTCTGAGGGACCGAGCAGAACAGCCGAGCCGAATGCCGCTCAGCGGCATTCGGCTATTCACTCACTGCTGTTCGGCATCTTTAAGAATAGCCCGAACACCAGTGAGAAGCCTGCCGGAGGTTCGGCTCAGCCGATCCAGGTGTTGGATCGGCTGAGTCGAACTCCTTCTGCACTTCGGGTCGGCCGAACATGCTCAGACCCGAAACCACTCGAAGCAAGCCGATGTACGGCTGAAATCAGCCGTACCAGCCTGAAGTGAATAGCCGAACAGTGTTCAGCTCACTTCACTTCAGATCGGTCATTCACTCGGCTGCCCTCGGCAGCTTCGTGAATAGACCCCTATGTCTCTGTGTGAGGTGGCCATCTTGGAAAAGGCAAGCCTTTGCTTTCCTCGTATCACAGCAAGGGGAACCGTGACCACCACAGCAATGACATCGTCAAATCTCATTCCAAGAGATGTGCCTTAGTTCTCACACTGTAGATATACAGCTATGAGACTCTAAGCACAGGAGTGTCTAGGCAGTCTCACTGACCAGGACATGCACTGCTACTTTTCAAGTGAAATTTCAGGTGGAAAAAATGTATTTTTTTCATATATTGCTTAGGCACAATTAACATAGTAAATCTTCGCTTTTCAGGTTCAGTTCATTTTAAAATGGGTTGGATCTTTTCTCTAATATTTGTACTGCACAGGCATTTCAAAATAAAATTAAAGTGTATGATACCCCAAAATGACAGTGTTCATGTATGTGTCTGTTTATATATGGAGATGTTTGTAGATGTAGTTATGTTTGTATTTATTGGTTTGCTGAAAGTACCTGGTGATCCTGCCGATCCCCCTTCTGTCCTATAACAATCTGATCATTCCAAGAATGGAAGCAGATCTATGCTGGTGTGGTCAGTTTGAGTACATGTGCTTTCTCCTTGGAGATACAGGATGCTGTGCCTAAGTACAGCATGCCTGTATCTCTGGTAGTCATTATTAGTCAAGTAGCCCAGTTCTGCTGTGTTGATACAGCAGACCCTATATGCCGTACTAGCTACGAGCAGCTGTGGCCAGTCATGCCTGCACAGCAGCAGAATTGAAAAAAGCCAGCCATGCCCCCAACCCGATCCTGCATTGTTCTCAAAGAACGGAGGAGGCACTCGGTTGAGGTGTGCTTGGCTTCAGCTCCTGATAGCTAGTACAGCAGCTGAAAGTTGCATAATACCCGGCCCACCCAGTATAGAGCAACCTGCCCCCTTCAATGAGAAAGAACAACCTCAAAATAAAAGCTAACAAAAGGCATTTATTATTTGTAAAAGTGAATTTGATTATAGCTACAAAATACTTTCTGCTGTCTTCCTATAGATTGTTTTGAGTCCTACATTCACCGTGCACTGCTTTAAAGGAGAACCATGAGGTGAGTGCTTTTCACTCACCTCATAGTTCTAGCCAACCTGTGACAATGAGACTGTCACAGGTCGGCTCAGTAGATTGGGAGGTGAGCGAACACATACCGGCGTTCGCTCACCTCTTGATCCTGTCACGGCTCTCTGCCGTGACAGGGGAGGGGCTGGATTCCCCCCGCTCCGATCCGCCAGCGCTGACTGGCGGAATGGACGGGGGAGGGGGCGGGTACAGCTGGCTCTGCCTTTAGATAGGCAGAGCCAGCTGTCAGTCATGCAGCTGGGCAGATGCAGACATAATTGTCGGGATCCGCTTTAGCGTCTTAGTATACCGCGAGCAGCAGCTCGCGGTATACTGTGGCATCTCAGTATACCGCGAGCTGTAAACTGAGCCTAGGGTGCTGGGAGGACGCTAGTTTGTGTCCTCCCGTTACCCTAAGGAGAACTATGGGGAAAAGCCTTAACCCCATAGTTCTCCTTTAATTCATTGTATGTTTTATTTTTTTGCAGTTTCACACATTCTCATCTACTAGCACACTACAAATAAATAACAGTGGAAATCGTTTTAATTGGCATTGGTTACAAAGACATTTTTTACCTAGAATTTATTTAATGAACATTATTATCAAAAATGTTCTATTGTTTCCTCTGAATGAAAAACAACATGTCTTATTCACATCTGTGTGTTGCAGTTCGCTAAAAAAAAGGATTGCTTGCTTTATCCTCAAAATAGTTTCCATCAAAATGCATGTTACGGTGTTTAACTGTAACAACTGTAAACACATGTAAAGTGCATGCATAAGCGCATCATGCCTACAACACAATGCCCATATGTGAACAGGACCATAAGAATCTTCTTTTGACAGAAAGCAGCAAAATGAATTAAAGGACATTTTTTTTTTAATTCTTCATCTTCAGTTTTCGTTTTCTTCCATGTAACATATTTACAAATAGAAATAAATATCAAGTTTTGGTCACATATATTTCCCTATGTGCCCCTGCACATCTCAGAGTAGCTTCAATTTTGTTTTCAAAATGCTATCTCTTGGATAAATATCATGATGGGTATATTATCATTTCACCTCCAGGAACAAAAACAGATAATTTAGACATATCAAACAAGCGGTGGATTTGAAATCTTGCCTAAAGATACATTTTGCATTGTTTGAGAAAAACAAGGTCATCTAATTATCCACAGAAAAGTTCCCTTTGTTAGATGTCGAGCACATTGAAGTTCAAGGCATCATAGAGGCAAGCCCTTGTTAAGCAATTATAATGCCTGTCTACATATTATATATTTATTTAATGGACATTTATTCATCATTAGCCTTTTATGCTAGCTGAAGTATTTTTGTCTTAGCCTTTGGGAGATTTCTATCCATGCCTAAACTTAATGTTTGTACCAGGACAAACAAAACCTAAGAATTAAACAAAAACACTCAAAGCAACCAAATGAATGTTATAATTCATGTCAGAACAGATTTACTAAAGGACACTTTTCTATCAAAGGACAAACTATTTCTGAGGGTTCAATCATGAATCTTGATTGCAAGTATTAGCAAAATACAGTAACACTAATTAGTTTGGCTTTCAAATGGTTTGTCTGTGTACAAGCTAAATTCGCATGACCAAAGGTGTAGATCAGCATTAAAATACTATAAATACTATGATGAAAACCATGCTGAAATGGTGTATGCACCACAACACAATAAAATATTCAAAAATAATCAATGCAATTGTTATACATCTGAATATCTCCTAGAAAATCTTCAAATGGAGTAATAACATTTCACTGTCAGCCATGTATGCCAAAAGGCAGTTCACTACCACAATACAAAATATCAAATTCTGGTGCTCTGCCCACCTTCAGAAATATACACTCACCAGACATAAGATACCTAAAATTCTAAGGCCCCTTTCACATGTGCATGGATCCCCTCCTGATCAGAGCAGTATGGAGCGGATGTCCCCCGTGTGACATCTGTGTCAATACAATTTTTTCCTCCACCTTACGATGGAGAAAAGAACTGAAACTGCCGGAGCCCATGTCAGCCTATGGGGAATCGGCAGTAAGCAGACGTGTTTGTTTACATCAGATTACTCCCGATCCGGCACAATTAGGTCTGGCAAAACGGATCTTTGATCCATTTGTTTTTCTGGACCTAGCCAGAGACGGGGGTAACCCGGTGTAAATGGACGCCCATCCATTTACACATGGCTGCCTATAGACTAAAATTGGGCATCTGATGGTTTCCATCTAAAAAACTGACAGGAAAACACAATCGGACCACCAGTGTGAAAGTGGCCTTAAGGTATTAAAATGCTTAAAGAGCTCTGTACATTATTCACAAGTCGAATGACAAGGCCTTCTTGTTTCTCCAATGTAGATGTAGATCAGCAGTAATTAAACTGCAGAAAGGTATGAGAAAATAAACTCATAGTGGATTACTGCTAAATAAAAACAACAATTTATTCAAATGCCCAAAAAACTGTTCACATTTCAAAAATGCACCAAGCACTACAAAAACAGCAGTATTTTTTCTGCTGTGATTATTGCTGCTACACCTGCTATACCTGCTCCTCCCAGCTATCCTCTCTAGTGTGTGTAATAGAAGTCATATGACTTGAAAACATATCCTGCTCACTCCCACCCTACTAAATTTGCGCTGGCAATATTAAGCATGATACGTCAACGAGTCATGTGATTGCAATACACTATTATCTCTCATGTCTGGTGAGTGTGCATTTCTGTGGGTGGACAGAGAGCACAGAGTCTGATATTTTTTACTGTGTTAGCTAAAATTATATGCAAATCTTGAATTTCCCTATACAGGCTGAGCTTGGCCATGCCTCACACACCTCCCCTTTACTTCAATGTGATGTGCAGCCTTGCTGATCAATAGGAAGGCTCAGGAGTGGAAGTGGGAAGGGACAAATAACCATTGGTTTTTTTTTTAAATTATATCTCATTATGTTCAGTTTCAGTTGGCCAGGTTTGTGACAAGTTTAATTCTACTAGGACTTATGTAACAGCAGCCTTCAATCCTGAATGGGAGACTTGGCTGTGTTATACATCATTTACTTAGCTTCTCTATATGAATTATTAATAAATGGATCTCCCTTTAAAGGTTTGTCTTTTTGCATTCTCCTCTGCACTCAATATCCTTGGTAAATATGGCACAAGAATGATAGACCTCCCCTACCTTTGGGTTACCCAAGAAGTTGAGCAGTTAACAAATCACCTTTGTCTGATCCAAACATTTGAAAGCCAGAACAACATCTCTCACACACCTATATCCAGCAACATTGCTAATAAGTGATTTTGTGGTACTGGCCAGTAAATGCTCAAAACAGAGGTCAGTGGAAGCCAGGATGAAACATTCACAGACCTCTCAGACATGTCATCAGCGCTTGCTGCCTAACCAATCATATTACAGCCATATGTACAGTTTAAGCGTGAAGTCTCTACTTATCATTTATGTCAGTTGGCACATATGTAACAGCTCGATAGGACAAGCTGCAATTAGCTCCAAATTTCTAAATAAATGAGAATATTTTGCTTTATTTGTGCTCAATGATTTCTAATTTTATGCATCATTTTCTTCTATGATGAACATTTTGACAGATAGTAAAATGTGGTGTTTATTTACCCATTTATGACTTAAATTAGTTTTTCTTTTTTCCTTTCCTTGCATGCACTACAATGTATTCTAGTTTCAATTTCAATTTACTCTCTAATTTACCTCCATGTTATTTACATCTACTGCTTCTAAAGCAAGGCTTTCAGCTTAACTATTTTTCTCATCTTTGCAATTATTATTGTAAATTACTTTTTGAAGATGGAGAATAATATTTCTTCCTCGGTATGTGGTACAATTCATAACCTCATTTAATTTTGTCTTCATGTTGAAAATGAGCAGCATATTGAAGGTCTTCAGTCTTGGTGCACAGAAAGAATGTTCTGAGCTCTTTAGCACAAAATCTGACAATTTTTGAATTTAACTGTAATGTTGAGGTTCACAGGTGGACAAAAGCATAGTAGCTCTTGTAATAACGCCTTTATACAATGTTTTATATTACTATTTTTTTAAAGTAAGGCTGTAAACAAATTATTAAGTATTAAAATGTGAAGGCAATTTTTTCAATCAAATTAAATACTTTATTATTTAGTCTTAACTGCTTGCCATCTGCCCGTTGTAAAGAAATGGATGGACGGCAAGCTCCCATTGGCAGGTTGGCGTAAATAAACAGCTTTTCTTTTCTGCTGGCACACGCCCCCTAGCGCATGCATGGGCAGAAAAAAACTGTATAATGCAAACAGCTGTTAAAGGCTGTTACACATAAAAGCAATTGGTGGCTCTATAGCCATCCAATCACTTGTACATGCTGCTCTACGTGCCCCCCCTCCTGCAGTCCTGCAGGACTGGCTCGGGTGGGTGTCAGGAAGAAGATGGGAGGGAGATCAGCATCTTCCTCCGTGCTGATCTCCCTCCAACATCTGAATGCAGAAGTGATAAGTATTACATCACTTCCATATTCATCTGTCATTGCTCTGGCTGCTATAGCCAGAGAAGAAGCTGGTGAAGCAGATTTCTGCTTCAGCAGCTTCCTTGGGGGTCCCCAGGTGACATTAGGGGTCTTAGAGACCTCCCAGCAATTTCTGTGGACAGAACATCAATGCTATAAGGATGAAGAGAGAGGAGGTCTTTGTTTGTCTTAAAACACTTCCTCTCCTGGTGTGACAACACTGGTCCTACATAGAAATACTACACTGACTGTGAATGGAAGCAGAGGTAGAGGAAGCAGCAGAAGCTGCTGGAAAAAAACAAGTATTGTGAGAGGTTTTCTAAACTGCTTAAGTGGTTCCTATCTCTGAGGCTAAGTTCACACCTGCACTGCACCGCACAACACCCAGAACGCACGTCCCGGGTGCTCAGCATGATCGGCTGACCCGAAGTGCAGAAGGAGTTCGACTCAGCCAATCCAACATCTGGATCGGCTGAGCCGAACCTCCGGCAAGCTACTCCCTGCTGTTCGGCCTATTCTTATAGATGCCGGACAGCAGTGAGTGAATAGCCGAATGCCGTTGAGCGGCACTCGACTCGGCTGTTCTGCTAGGTCCCTCAGAGGGAGAGAAACACTGCTTTTTCTTCTTTTTTCTTTATTCTGACACAGAGCCGTGTCAGAATAGAAACAATAAAATAAAAAAAATTGCCAATAGGTAGCCGAGGCATATACCTTTGGCTCGACTGAGCCGCTCGGCCAAGTTCGAAGCTGTACGGGCTATTGCGAATAGCCCGTACAGCAGCCCTTCGGTTCTACTGAACCGAAGGGGTCCTGGGGCTGAAGCTAGCCAAAGGATCGGCCGAAGCTACAGCTAGATCCTTCCGCTGCTTCGTGAATACACCCCAATATGATTTTTATGTGGCTCAGCTATTTCAGTATAATGTACATAGCCACTAAGGGAGATTTCCAAATATATAACATACAATTATGGAAATGGGATACATCAAGCAAATCATTGGAATAACACTAAATATGTGCGTATTGAAAATACCCCATCGTTTTCCAGTAACAATGTTTTATGCCATGGCCATTGTTCATGCTGGACCTCAAATTTAGTCTGTTAATTGTACAAATAAAAAATAACTTGCTGTAAAGTTAATTTGTATTACTCATGAGATAATAAGCACTAAGAACGTGTACTATAGCTTTTCTTCTGAGAAAATATATTCATTTTGCTTTCCATCTAGCAAATAATGTTAGGCGATGTATTATCTCAAGGCAGCTGGTCATTTTGTATGATCTCATTAGTATTCTGGACAATGAAATGACTTCTAAACTGCAAAATAGAGGGCACATTAATTTAATAAAACAATGCAACAGTGGGTGGCTCAGAAAAAATCTAATATCATATATTTTTTGTAATATAAAACTAATAATTGTAAAAATAATTATGTAATAGCACAATTCCATATCTAAAACAAAATGTCAGGCCACACAGCATCATGCATTCAATGCACAAGTTAAATAATCTCCCTTTTTAAATGTCATGTTGTCAATGATCTTTAATTTGTTTTGAACAACGTAATCGTGAGCATGTTCGGCTGATCCGAAGCCACACAAAGCAAGCTGATGTATGGCTGGTTTCAGCCGATGTACGGCTGAATTCAGCCGTACCAGCCTGAAGTGAATAGCCGAACGGTGTTCGGCTCACTTCACTTCTGATCGGTCATTCACTCGGCTGCCCTCGGCAGCTTTGTGAATAGATCCCTATGTATCTATTGAGTTATGAATGTACTTTTTATTCACAAAAATATCAAACAAATGTATCAACTTTTTTCCACTTGGCTACTCATAAGCAGTGAGCTAAGCATTTCATAAAAAATTAGAGAAAGTTGAACAACACATAATAGTTTTGAGATCTATAAACATTATTATAAACAATATTAGTGACTGAGCAACAGCAAAACATACTGCAAAAAATAGTAAAACCTACAGATTGTGTAGGGCTAAACTATTTCAAAGGGATAAGAGATAAAGGCAGGGGTGTTGGTATTTCAGAGACACTAGTCTTTTTTGTGCATCACTCATTAGTTAATCACGTTTCATTAACTTTTAATACACTGAATTTAAAAATGGGTAAAGCACGAGTTCCAGTTAATAAAGACATCCAAAACCAGTGTATGGTATATTATGTTTTTAAAGTGTATGTGAAACAAGATAGGCCTAAGGACTACAAAGGTTGGGCCACCCAAATTTAACCCATTATATAATTTGCATTGAGAAGAATCAGGTATGCTTTACTCAAAAAATACCATACACTTCAAGTCTTCTTTTATCTTTTCCTTTTTTTTATTCCATTGCCCTGAAAGCTTTAAAAGAACAATGTGCACTAAGCTCATAATTGTTAAATTGTTATAAATGATAAATGATTGGATATACAGTAAAATCTTAAAATTAATTCACGTAATATTTATACTTCCACAAATGGCAGCTAAAAGTGAGTAACTCGCTTTCATCTTTTATCGGAGTCAGATGAAATATAATTTAGCCACTCTGAAAGAAAATAAACTTTAACGTGAAAGCAGCAAGAAGAATTAGTAAGTCATATATACATATTCGTTTTCCAAAGGCTAAGCATTTAAAATTAAAAAATTAGCCTCTCTTTCTGTGATTTAAGGTTCTCCATCATTGCCATAATTTTGAGATCATGTATGCTGTTGCTGAAGTGAAGTGCGATCTGCACATTAAAGTAAACTAAAATAAAAACAGTTTTAAAAAACAATATTAAATAAATGTAAAAATTATTTTCAAAATGGGTAAAATGGGTATATATATATATATACACGTACACACACACACACACATTTTGTATGATCTATTGCAGATAACTGTATATACATTGCAGCTATTCTGACTCAATATCAATTGCTAGATTTTATTACAAGCATGTGGTCCTGATGAAGCGATGCTTGCCACAAAACACGTAGATCAAGAGAAGACAGATGTGCAAACTTTAACCCTTTTGTCAGTGGCAGCAGGCCCGTTTAAACAGGCTAAAGCTGCTGGGACTCTGTTTACAATTGTAAAGCCGGCTGTTGGCTTTACAATGGAAACGATTCTAGCGGCTCAACTTCCATCAGATCGCTTTCTATAGGCTGGTAAAGTCCCCGCCCATTATCCCTACCATGTTTCCCAGGCGATGCTGCCCCTCCTGTGATCTCGGGAAGCTGGGAAGGAGAGCGACAAACTTCCATTCACTGATCTCCTTCTTGTTCTATGGGACCAGGAGTGATTGTATTGCATCACTTCAGGTTCCTGAGCTGTCATTGCTCGGCTCCTGAAGACAAGCAATAAGCTACTGAAGTGCGATCTGCACTTTAAAGTAAAGTAAAATAAAAAAACAGTTTTAAAAAACAATATTAAATAAATGTAAAAATAATTTTCAAAAAGATGTAAAGCCTCCCGCCCCCGCGAGCTCATTCAGGCAAAAAGGCGTCGAGTGGACCTACGTACTAAAACAACGATCGTGCTACACATGTTGCGTATTGACGTGTACACCAAAGTAAAAGCAATAATTCCAGTGCCAATATTTACATGTATCTCTAAACAGATGACGTAGGGCTTTTAAACTGATGATGTAGGGCTTTTAAAGCATCATCTATGGGCTTTTTGGGGTACTGATTTTTCTCACCACTTCACGGGTGCACGCAATTTAAACCTGGGCATGTTGGGTATCTATTTACTCGCTTTAAGCTCGTCTTTTATATTTTACAAAAAATTTTTTTTTTTTTATTTTGCTTTGGGGCACTAAAATTAACTTAAGTGCATTTTACACTAGATTTTTGGGTTTGATAAAGAGATGCGCTAATATCGTGCAAC
>NW_017306300.1:495561-520217 GCF_000935625.1 Nanorana parkeri | reverse complement strand
TATATATATATATATATACACGTACACACACACACACACATTTTGTATGATCTATTGCAGATAACTGTATATACATTGCAGCTATTCTGACTCAATATCAATTGCTAGATTTTATTACAAGCATGTGGTCCTGATGAAGCGATGCTTGCCACAAAACACGTAGATCAAGAGAAGACAGATGTGCAAACTTTAACCCTTTTGTCAGTGGCAGCAGGCCCGTTTAAACAGGCTAAAGCTGCTGGGACTCTGTTTACAATTGTAAAGCCGGCTGTTGGCTTTACAATGGAAACGATTCTAGCGGCTCAACTTCCATCAGATCGCTTTCTATAGGCTGGTAAAGTCCCCGCCCATTATCCCTACCATGTTTCCCAGGCGATGCTGCCCCTCCTGTGATCTCGGGAAGCTGGGAAGGAGAGCGACAAACTTCCATTCACTGATCTCCTTCTTGTTCTATGGGACCAGGAGTGATTGTATTGCATCACTTCAGGTTCCTGAGCTGTCATTGCTCGGCTCCTGAAGACAAGCAATAAGCTACTGAAGTGCGATCTGCACTTTAAAGTAAAGTAAAATAAAAAAACAGTTTTAAAAAACAATATTAAATAAATGTAAAAATAATTTTCAAAAAGATGTAAAGCCTCCCGCCCCCGCGAGCTCATTCAGGCAAAAAGGCGTCGAGTGGACCTACGTACTAAAACAACGATCGTGCTACACATGTTGCGTATTGACGTGTACACCAAAGTAAAAGCAATAATTCCAGTGCCAATATTTACATGTATCTCTAAACAGATGACGTAGGGCTTTTAAACTGATGATGTAGGGCTTTTAAAGCATCATCTATGGACTTTTTGGGGTACTGATTTTTCTCACCACTTCACGGGTGCACGCAATTTAAACCTGGGCATGTTGGGTATCTATTTACTCGCTGTAACCTCGTCTTTTATATTTTACAAAAAATTTTTTTTTTTTTATTTTGCTTTGGGGCACTAAAATTAACTTAAGTGCATTTTACACTAGATTTTTGGGTTTGATAAAGAGATGCGCTAATATCGTGCAACACAAAAATTTGCCACCATTTTATTCTACAGGGTCTGGGCTTTCAGAAAATATATAATGTTTGGGGGTTTGAAGTAATTGTCAGGCCAGAAATGTGGATTATATCATGTGTGCAAAAAACGAGAAAAAAAAGGCCTTGGCAGCGAAAAGGCTAAGGTATTTGTACAAATAGTCAACTGTGCTATGGCAATATCATATAAAAACTATCTTGTCTAGCTATAAGATGTATAACTATGCCTTTTATTTACACTTGGACATGTTTTTTTAAAATAATGTATTAATAAAAACAACATATTTTTAAGTAATTGACGTATAATTTGGTCATTTTTTTTTACTGTTGCTATTGCTGAAAATAAAGTCCTGTTTGCATCTTCCTTTCTTCTTGTTATATATTGATTAGGGATGACAGATTAGCAACAGTAATTCTGGGGCATCCTCCTTCCTCCATACAATATATATGTGTTTGTTATTGTATAGAAAGGGTATAGGCCAAGACTAATTTAGCCTGAAAACCAGCTTTATGGTTTTAAGACACTTGGGCTATTATTAATATTATAATTATATAGGATTTATATAATGCCAACAGTTTATGCAGTGCTTTACAAAACAACAACAACAATACAGTTAACATTGATACAATTTCAATACAGAAGGCCTTGCTTGTGAGAGCTTACAACCTAGTAGGAGGGGCAAGTGATAAAAAGGTAAAAAGTGTGGGGTGATTTAATGGCAGAAGTGAAGGGACAGTTATATCAAGGTGGAATAGGCTTCCCTGAAGGATGAGATTTCAAAGATTGCCTAAAGGTGGACAGAGTAGGAAATCGGTGGACAGATTGGGGTAGGGAGTTCCAGAGAATGGGAAACATTCTGGAAAAATCCAGGTGATATTTTGAGATAAGGTGGGTGATGTAGGTTGGGGCAGAATTGTAGATGGATTTAGGGGGGATGGCATGTTTAGTGGTAGGCCAACAAAGAGGGAGTTACAGTAGCCGAGGCAAGATATTACAAGAGAGTGAATTAGAAGATTTTCTGTGTCCTTTGTTACAAAGGGGTGAATTTTGGAAATGTAATAGAGGTTGAGTCGGCAAGATTTGGATAAAGCTTGGATGTAGGGCTGAAAGGAGAATCATGGATTACACTGAGCACCCTGGCGTGACGGGAGGGGTTGATTGTAGTGCTGTTGATTGTGATGGAGAAGTCCGGGGAGAGGACACGGATAGGAGGAAACATAAGCTCAGTTTTGGACAAATTTAGTTTGAGGAAGTGGCGAGTTCATTTACTGAGGGGGTAAAGCATGTTCACTTTTACTTATCTTAGTAATTGAGGTGAAACAAAGTGACAATTTACCTTGCAATACATATCCAATCATGTGCAAGGAAAAAGACAGGATTTTGTTTCCATGTGATTAAATTCAGCGCATTTATAATAAATGAGATGCTGTGCTGACATCAATCATTCAAACATGTGTAATAAAACATAATTTTTGTAATTTTCCTTCCACATGATTGGGTATTTTTTGTAAACTGGGTGAGCATTCTTTTGGAAATTGAACATTCCCTACTCCTTTAGTAAATCAGGGACACTGTTTATATACTGTATGTTCAAAATAAAATATACAGGCTGCAATCAAATAAATTATGTAGCTGTAAAGAGACATACAACACTAGTGCCTTCCAGCACTTGGGACCCAAGTTTGAATTCCACCATGGATGGTCTATATGAGAAGTGTATATTCTTTCCATGATTGCATGTATTTCCTCCATTAGACTAAAAACTTTCAAAACTTCCAAAGACTGATATTATATGATTATGAAAAATACCAATCTCCATCAAGCTTTTTTCACCACTTTTAATCCCTTAGTTTTTGAAGATATTACACCTTGTTCTTCCAGTAGTATTGCAAACACGGAAAAGTAATTGAACTGATCAATGCTACCACACACTGCTTAGTGAGCAGCCTGTCACCAAAGTCACGCTCTAGACTTTAGATAACAAGCAAAGTATAATCATCATTCACAAACTGAAAAATAAGCACTTTATTGTATTTATTGCATGAATACAATAAAGTATTTTTTTAAACTATGCTAATGTGTAATTGAAGAATTTAGTCCAAGTAAAAGGTATTTTTCAAAGATTTTTTTTGGTCTTCAACCACATGAACCTAACCAAGGGGCCACTGCAAAAAAAAACTCTCTCCTACTATAGCACATGCCCAGCCCAAACTTTTTAGACAAAAAGGCTGTGCGGAGCTGGGAAGGGTCATGCAGTGAAGATTTCAAGAGAGGGCTGCAGCTATTTACCCACTTTGAATTTATTACAGGGATCCACTAAATGTATTGTTTAAGAAATACAAGTATCAATGTACCTCTTTATTGCAGATCAAGACTTGTTAGTTTTAACAGGAATGAATGTCGGGAAACCCTGCCCTGTCTCTTTAACCCCATCGTGCATAACATTTCCCAGCTATTCCTATCTGTGAGTGAAGATTGACTTCTCCCTCTTCCCCTATATTTGGATGTTAACAGACTGACCAAAACACTGCATATTTTTATAGAATTCAGCGATATTTTATTTCCTTACTCTAAAGCCTATCAGTAGTATCTAACATCATGACATGCCAAAAACAGAAAGATTCTGCTCATCCAGGAAAAGAGGAGACATTATAACTGTGGTTTAAAGATAGTTCTTTACTGAGGGTTGCATAAGCTGCACCAAAAAGAGCCAATGCACAGAACCTGAACTCCCTTCTGGCTATCACCTATACCACTTAAACTTTCACAGTGTCTCCTAAGATCACCAACTAATGAGGATGTTTAGTTAGGGCTACACAATACATGTAATGGCTGTAGATGTTCTGTAGCACATCCATTAATTTTTAAAAACACTATTAGGTTCATAACCTACAGAACTATTTTTTTTACCTGGCCATCAGAATCACTTACCAACTACAACTATAAATGGGACTATCCCCCTTTACAGGGGAGACTGAAAGATGACCTCAAAGAATGGAGCACCCCAACTTAATGGGGTTTTTTTTCTTCCTCCATTACTGATCCCTTTAAGTGGAGAACCCCTGTCTGTAGTGCAGCCAAATTCCCTCTACATCTACATTGCAGGTCTTACATAGAATCTATATAATCCCAGAGAAGTTGCATTACTTTCACCTATCCACAATTTATATTATTTAGCACGATACTTATTAGGGTTTTATCTAATATCCTAACAGCCTGTTTCGGAAACTTCACTTGGCCTTCAATACTCAAACAGAAAAATCCACAGGATGATACAATCTACAGCAGCTGAAATGTATCTAGCATCCATCTAAATGTTGAAAGCACAGAATCTCTCTTTGGTTGCTGTGAAAGACTAAATAAATCTTATTACTAAATAAATCTCCGCCCAGCAGTCAGTAGCAGGCTGTTGGCCAGCTTCGGCTTTCACCTCGGCTCAGTCGAGCCGAAGCATATGCCTCCGGGTCGACTGAGCCCCGAGGCCAACTTCTGAAGCTGTACGACTAGATCCTTTGGCAGCTTAATGAATAGACCCCTTCATTTATTCCAATACCATAGCAATCCAATACCACAGCCCTGGAATAATTATGGTTACGCACCCATCATATATAACTTTTTGGAAATGTGATAACCTGCTTTACTTGAGTTTGCAAACCCTATTTTGAACATTGTACCTTGGTAATGTTAGAGCTACAAGACTGCCTTACAACTTCTTCTCTGATATATTTGATATTATTGTTGAATTTTTTTGTGTGGAAAATTCCTGTTTTGTGGTTTATTCACCCCCTCTGAAGGAATTATACGGTATAATCTTGCCTGTGTAACTTTCGTTAAAATAACAAAAAGTTATATAACAAAAAATATGAAGGCTCTGCTCAGCAGAAGCATACACACAAAATTATTTTTTTTTATCTTTTTAAAAGATATATTAATTATTTTAGCAAAGGTAGTCTTCACAAACAGAACGGTGGATATTTCTCTTGGAAAACAAGTGCTAATAATGTATTTGATAGGCAATTTGTCTAATTTACCAATATACTCTATTCCTGATGACAACTAAAAATATCCCAGACTACTGATGATGAAATTATTTCTGTCTGCCAAGCAAAATGCATGGCATAGAGAGGCAGCATTCTTTCACTTATTATAATAGCTCAGCAAATTGTTCTATTGCCTCAATAGCAAACAGTGGAGGAACCATCCCACTCTTCTTTCATATTATGGAAAGTATGTCACTACGAAAGAGACTTTTTTTTCCTATACAAGAACATGCTGGTATACTGCCAGAGTTTCTCTTTGGGCTCCAAACTTACTCTTGGTTTTTAAGCTCCTCAGAGCACTGACCTACTTACTCAGCTAATTTGTATAAATGCATTTCACTTGTAGGCCAAATAGTACTGCTTAGCACAATATGCTGCTATTCTTTGAAATGCCAACCATCATATTTTATTATTTTCCCACTTGTACTTATTTCACATGCAGCATGTAATGTTACTGAAAATGATGTACTGTGTCATGGAGGTACTGCTAAGCTCTGGTAACCCACTGTTGGGGTAAACTGATTTGCTGACATCCACTTTCTTACCAGTTCTCCTAACCATTTTTCCACACCTGGTATGTGATTAATATTATTGGTGTTATTAGTTATTTTTACTCCTTAGCATAGTTGGAAACAATTAAAAAAACATTTCCAGGAACACTGTGCATCCAAAAAGCCTTTGTTAGCAGAGCATGTATATTCATTTAAAATGGGCATGGTTCTACAAGAGGTATATTGTTAACCTATTGTACAAATGAATTTTAACATACTGCATATACGGGAAGATCCATCACAATGAGGACATACACACAGCTATGAAGGTATTGTTCATTAGTAATCATGATTTGGATATTTGTTTGGCTAGCCACAACTTTTAGACTGTACAGTCTATTTAAAGTGTGGAAAACCAACAGCTCTTGCAAAGAATATGACAATAAACACCAATTACACTGAAAACACATTTGGCATAAAACATTAAGAAAACATCATTTCACAATGACCTTTCTGCTGAGTACTGCATCACCTAATGTGACTGCTGATGGGTCGAAGGATTTCATAGGTGGAAAAAATCCTTTATAATAAAATTACTTAGGACTCTGTCACCCAGCTCAATATAATTTACAACAGTATATTGTACAAGTTATCAAGATTGGAACAGACAAAATCTGGAAGAGCTGTGCATGGCAACCAATCAGCTTCTATCTTTCATTTTCAAATCTTACCTGAATATTCTGAAGAGAGAAGCTGATTTGTGGCCATGGGCAACTGCTCCAGATTTGGTCTGCTCCAGTTGTGATAAATTCCCCTCACCGTGTATACAGTGCCAGAGTCAACAGTATAACATACAACATAAATGTATGCAGTGCAGGGGACAGGAGTAAAATGTACAACAAGTGAATACAGTGCCGGTGTATGACATGCAACATAGTGCATGCATCATGCATAGTATATTTTGGACATTTACAAAAGAATTTCAGTTTACCTGATCTCACAAAATATTGTTATAGGAAAACAGAGAAACACTGAATTGGTCTATTGCAAACTTGAGGTAAGCATTAATTCTTTTTGGTGAACAGTGGTTTCTTCTTTAGGAAGTTCCAGTGAACACCACTTTTTTAATGTGTTTCATTCTTTAAACTAAGGAATAGAGATGCTTTAAGTATTATGTGCATGTATATATTTTCTATAGTCAGCCTGCAGGCTGAAGGAAGAAAATATAACAGATTCCTCCATCAATGTTGAACAGTGTGGATGGACCAATCCCTTGCTGCTTCTATTGAGTGCTGCCAGTGGCTGCCAGCCACTCTCTGAATACCCGAGCAGAGATTGCAGCAAGCACTGCTCAGCTGAAGATTTACCAACATGTTCTTTTGGAAAAAGTCGATCTAATGATCGATTTCTGCTAAAGGAATAGGGCCACCAAAAGAGCGAATTTTGGCTGAATCATGCTGAATTGGCCAAAATTTGCTCCGTGTGTACCAGGCTTTAGAGTACAAAAGAACCCTGTAGATGCTTAGCTGTCATCCTAGCATGTCTGACTCCTGTTTGAAGTCTGCCCAGTACATTACTACACCTGATCTTTGTAGGTTGTCCATTTCAAATTGTCCAAAATAGGTGATTTTCAAATTTTTTACAGCATGGCAAGTCAAACTCCCATCTGAAATAACTGCATACATTTCTAAATGATTGTTGTAATTACTAAACATCCAAGTTTAGGGCTGTTCTACAATAATGATATGGCAATGTAAACAGCTTTTATTATGTGTTATATGGCATTTAGATGCATTGTATACAATATTCATGCTGAAATACACATATCTTTTAAAAAGTTTACAAACCTTTCCTCACATCTCACTAGGATTATTGGAGACATGTAATTGTTTTATAGGAATGTATCAAATATAATGATTCTTTCCTATTTTATACAGGTAATAATTTTTTGCTTATGGTTTAGTTGCCTTAATCATGGGCCTGCAAGATATAAATGTATCAAATAATATATGGATAAGCTTTCACAATATATAACTGAGGAGCCAATAAGTTCATCTATGAAGTAGCAGGCATTTTAGGAAGCAAGGGGCCATAATTGTAGCCCGCCATAATATTAAAGATGGTAAATGAACAACATTTTGCATTGGGAATGGTGGCGAAAAAAATGTACATAGTAGCACAGACTATGAAAGAAACCATAATGCTGCAGAAGTTATGTTTTCTTCTGATATTCATTTAATTCATGCTTAATTATTCCTATTCAATCTCAATACATCACAAAACAACCAAGACCTACTAAATTTTCTCTCCTGGAAAATTGATAAGCAAGATTAATTATCCAAAACACCATGGAAAAGTTAATTGGTAACTGCATATTTTGCAATAGTTAACTTGAACAAATGTTTAATTTTCAAGGACAGTATTATTTGTATGTTTGGGGAAATAGTCCCAGTGGTCAAGGGAAAGTATTTGCAAGCACAAACCTATTTTGTATGCAAATGTTCTTCTGATCGGTCATTCACTCGGCTGCCCTCGGCAGCTTTGTGAATAGACCCCTTCATCTAAATGTGCTCCAACATACTAGATAGGCATAGCACCCTCATGAGAAAAGAAACCAAAATATAACTTTTACACAGTTCTTTAATGCACTACATACATAGTGCTGATAGTGCATATTGCCTTTAAAAGTTAAATCAGTGATAGAAAAAAACACACATGGCAAAAAAACTCAAACCATTGGGTTCTGTATTATTTACTACTGTGTTGATTTATATTATTGATAAATGCATTTGATGTACTACAATTTTGGGAGATGCAAATTATAATTTTTATACACAAACAGATCCTGAAAAAATCATATGGAGGAATTTGAAAGAAATAGAAAAGACCGCACATTTCCAAAGAAATAGTTAAATTCATAAAAGTCTGTGCAGTGCAAAGTAGTAGAAAAGAGAGTAATTCATTATGGAGGACCTACCTGCTGCCCTTGATCTCCCATTTTTATGAAAGGGTTGGTAATTATTACAGCACTTGAATAAATTGGCTGAATGGCTTTTATCCATAAAGTTAGAACATGCAGTATACTCATCCAGCCTGGTCAGATTTATTCTTACACGTAATGATCTTGTCCTGACAGCTTCATAAAAAAAATCTAGTTCTATCGTAAGTTCATCTAGTAACTGAATGCCAAAGATATGACACTGAAGAGATATAAAATACGGGGCTTATTGTCTTATTTAAAAAAAATATTTGTTCTTATTGCTTAAATTTAGGAATTACAAAACTGTCACAATTAAAATATTTTCCGTAGTGATTTACTACACTTTGTGAAATTGTGCTAAAATATTGCAAGTTGTTTAGTTATAAAGAATAAGAACTTCTGAATAAGAAGATAAAATAGCAAGCCACCTTGACGTTGTATACATTTAAAGCTGGAACCTGATTGGTTGCTATGGGCAATAATAAATGTAATCAATGTATACTATTTTAGCACACGTGTTTATAGGATATTTTATGAGGTAGATGTGTTACAGAATATTACATGCTCAAGAATCCTATCAAAACTATTTTTAATGAGCTTTATTTAAATGAACAATAAATAAAAGTATGTCTGCCACTGTTGTGGTGTGTTAACAAATGTGCACTATGCAGCATGTTAATGTGCATTCCTTTAAGGCAGCCCTTTCAGTTGAGCACCTGGACTCTTCAGCGGGACAATGCTAAACCACATACTGCATCTATGACAACAGCATGGCTTTGTAGTAGAAGAGTCCAGGTGCTTAACTGGCCTGCCTGCAGTCCAAACCTTTCACCAGTTGAAAATATTTGGCGGATCTTGAAATGAAAAAAAAAAATACAACAAAGAAGACTCAGAACTGTTGAGCAGTTAGAATCCTATACCAGGCAAGAATGGGACAACATTCCTCTCCCAAAACTCCAGCAACTGGTCTCCTCAGTTCCCAGAGGTTTACAAAGTTTTGTTAATGGCTACAACGTGGTAAACATGGCCCTGTCCCAACTTCTTGGAGACGTGTTGCTGCCATCAATTTACAAATTACCTTATTTTTTTGCTAAAATGGTACATTTTCTCAGTTTAAACATTTGATGTTTTCTATTTTCTATTGAGAATAATATATGGGTTTATGAGATTTGCAAATGATTATTATTATTATTATACAGGATTTATATAGCGGCAACAGTTTGTGCAGCGCTTTACAATATAGACATTACAATCACAATACAAATCAAGACAAGATGGTAAATCATTGCATTCTGTTTTATTGTAGATTTTACACAGCATCACAACAATTTTGGAAATAGGGTTGTAGAGCAGGAAAATCAGGCAAGAGCAGACGTCTTTATTGGCATATTGGGTCCCAGGAGGAAGAGGGTCACTAGCAAAATCAATGCATCTCTCATGACAGATTTCCTTTGAACGCAATGATTTGATCTTAGGTTCACAAGACTGAATGTTTTATTTTTATGATCATGGAATAATAATTTAGAATTCAAATTGATAATGTATTTAATTTGTAGATTCTTAATATATTATGATTGCTTTTGCTTCTGGGTGCTGCCTTGTGAAAACTAAAATAAAATAAAATAATGAGTTTTTGAACTAAGTGGAAATATGGTTAAACTATAAATCAGGGGATAATTCCTCTACATGTGAACATGACTGAGATGCTTTATCAGCTGGCCTCTGGCAGCACTGGTTAGGAAATTACTGAATACAATGTAATGCTGCTTTAGTGTGTTATAAGCCAAGATAGAGTTGCATGTTCTTGTTTGTGGAGGTCAATTGACTTGACTAAGTGACCCGTAGCTAATGACCAAAGCATTATCAATGTTAAATAATAGCAAATGACAGCAATGACAGTGAATGGCAATAGATCAGGGGATCATGCCTGATAGTTCCATACACTGCTGTCAGTGTCTTAAAAATAAGTATAGTAATGCAAATAGCTCCTTAAGTGTAGCTGTTGCTAAGCTATATGTGATCTAGAAATTAGTATGAATTAAATTATAAAGTCAGACAACATCTGAAGCGCCCACAGTTTTCAATTCTATCTAGCTTTCTGCATCTACCAATAACAAGCAAAAACGCCTGTTTTTCACTGCTGCTTACTCAGCAATTGTATCTGGAAAGTTAAACTATTTTTAAAGAATGTATTAAAATCTGCTATATGACACCTTGACCTTGCTTTATACTGTATGTGGTAGGTTTGTTTTAATTAAATAATTTACAGCAAAGCAAACAGCCGGAGCCATGAATATACCTCAGAAGTATACATTTGCTGAACAAACAGGGCTACTGATGTAGAACATTTTAATAGAGAGTTACCACAAAACCTAGCAGGTCTTGCATTATCTTGGGTCAGTCATTGCTTCCCTGAGCTAAAACTGATTACCCACATCAGCAAGTGTGAGTATCTTGATATTCAAATACAAAGAGATAACACTGTCTATATCTCCCAGGCAACCTTTACCCATGCAAACAGTAAACAGTATATATTATAACAAATGTCTTTTAAACCTGGTCTTAAAAAATTACTAAAATTGTAACTAATACAAAAAACTGCTTATAGGAAATGTGAAATGAGAAAAACATGGGCGCTATCACTGATGCCTCTCCTAAGAATACTAGTTGACAGGTCATGGTGCAAATCTTCTGGCTTCAGTACTTTCTGAGTCACAGGCCAGTGCAATCATGCAGATTATAAACTCGGGCATTACCGGCTGCATACTTGTTCTGGGCCAGTAACATAAAAAGTACTGAAGCCAAAGACAACCGGGCTGCAAACATTTTCACAAGTGGGTCAAAAATGGCACCCTACTTATTTCTCTCAAACATTTTGACTTACTGGGAAATCTGTCCTGTTTCAATTTTGGATAAAGTGGAGTGTATAAAAATCCAACTTTAAAACAGTAACCATTATCAATTTTACAAAAAATGAATGGGAAATCCAAAAGTTCACAATCATCTCTGAAAAAAGAGGTATGGAGAAGACTTCTAATGGGAACACCTGTTCTAGTGACATCTGTCCAAGAGGGGACTTTCTGTCATCTAGACACAGCTAAAATAGTTTTAACCATTTCGTACTCTATCCAAAACTAGATGAATGTTACATCATTATAGGAATATGCAAAAATGGCTGAAAATAGACTACCAGGGTTATTTACAAAAGGGTGAAGGGTTTGGAGAAAACAGGAGAAGTGAACAATCTAGACCAAAATAACCGATTTGGAAAAAAAATTCCAATTGAGCTCACTTTCCAGTTCAGCTATGTTGTCCTTGATTGTTCCCTTCTCTTGCCTTCTCCAAACTCTTCACCCTTTTGTGAATAACCCTGTTATTAAGTAAAGCTAACTGATTTGTATTAGCAGATCACGATTTGTTAGCTAAGATTTTGTAATTTATCACATACAGTGGGGGGAATTTATCAAAGCAATTGCAACAGTTTTAGCCTCTTAGATCATTTTTCTTTCAATGTGCATATCTGTCTTTCAACATGTGCCCCTGTTTTGACCTGAGCTTGCACTACTTTTTCAACTGCATGTTTTTTGCACCTGTTTTCTCCAGAGCTTGCACTACTTTTTCAGTTGCATGTTTTTTGCACCTTTTTTGCACGTGTTTTCATCTGCACTTGTTCTGGGCTGTCTGAAACTGGAGCATCACCTAAGAAAACAATCACAACTTAAGAAGTCCCCATGACCACTTCTTCAAGATGCGACAGTTAAGCTTTTTGTCTGGAGTTAGAAGTCTTCTTTTCTGGAGTCTATTAAACCTCATTTATCAACAACATTACACTAGCATCATAAATCTGGTGCAAATATATTGCGTGCAAGTTCAAACACTCGCAATTGCTTTGATAAATTCCACCCAGTATGTTGAAAAAATATTCCATTTCTTAAAAATGCTAAAATCAAATATAATATCAACAAGGTATACTAAATGAAAACATGAGATTTCCAATCACAGTTCCTTTGGTCTGAAATTAAACAGTATATCTCAAAGAAAAAATAAAAGGTCAGTGGTGTGAAAGAAAGGCTATATGGAAATTAGCAATATGAATATATGCCTAATAATATATAAAACCATTTAGGTAAAATGGGACTGAAATCATAAAAAAACAGGCTGCAAAGTTCTCCCTGCCTGGCCTAGTTAGGGTCTAGCAACATCATATCTGAAGGTCAGAGCTGGCATGTTACACTTGGACAATGTAGCTCCATAGCTAATGCTTTCTGTGAATGTTTTGTATGCATACCATCTATATGCATGTATCTGTTTATAATTGTGAAAAAGTGTCAGGCAGGGCACTGGACAAAGCTCTAGGGACAAAATTGAAGTGAAATAGTTTGATACATAAGTGTAATCATAGCAGATTACATTGTATTGTGTGTATTCTGTGTATATTGCAACTTTTCACTTTTGAATTTCCCGCCTGCTGTGACGCTCGAAAACGAAACTAAAAGTCAGATGCCGGCTTTTAGTTTCATTTTCGGGCCGCGTACAGCAGAGGACGCCGCGGGCTCACAGGGACAAGGTGAGTGTCACTTTTCTCTGCAACCCCGAGTCTGGCTCGGGGTTACGGCTCCTAGCATGGAAAATTCACCCCGAGCCAGACTTAGGATTACCGCCAGGGAGGTTAATGAGCTTCAGACAGTGAGATACATACAGTACATTACACAACTAAGCTCACAAAGGCCAATTGTACTTGCCAAGTTTCATTCTGGTATATAAACCTAAAATGTATTTCTGGGTAAGGAAAAAAAAACAACATTCAGTACTTCTCAGTACTACGTGCACAATTCTACACAATTTCTGGACATTCAGCAAAAAATGCTGCAGGTAAAAAAAAAACTGCTGATCTGTCAGATATTCAGTGAGGTCCTAACTTCCTATTTGAGCTGACAGTTCTGCATATGCTGCACTGAAATCCCAAGTGCCCTGCCTGGGTTCGCCTCTGCTTGACACACACTGGATTTTTGGCAGATCAACAAGTATTTTTCTGTACTTGCAGCATTTTTAGAGCAATGAAAGATTATGGGAAATGTGCATGTACTCCAAAGATGTACTGTTTTTTTTTTTCTTCATTTTTCCCAGATACACTTAACAACACTTGTGTACTTTATACATCAAACTCTTTTTAAGGATTTCAATTGAATGCAGTTATCTATTTGCATACTAAGGCACCACAACACACACATAAATATATCTGCCTGTATAAAATGTTAATCTAAGTCCTGGGTAAGCTTTGATTTTCTGGTTTCACGGTAACTCAAACTGTGTCTGATGCTATCTATACAAACGAAATACGAACTTTTGATCTGTAGAGCTGAATTTATTAATTTCCTTTCTGTTTATGTAGAATTTTAATATGCTCAAAAATGCGACAAATTATTTCAAGGTCTTTGTTTAGGTCCAAGAATGACACAAAATGTGGATTTGTGCTCTTTACATGGCTTACATCATTAATTATTGTGCTTTAGTTGTTGTGCATTACGATGAATTGCATCTGAAATAATGCTGAGATGATGTGCCTTTGTATTTAATGCAAATAAAACAAAAATCTGCAGCTGACCTCCTTTATTCTTTAAGTAGGGATAAGCACACCTTAAAGTACCCCAGCTCCTCTTATAGGTAGTCATAATGGCCTCTACCTTTTAACATATGTTTTTGGCCTTGGAAAGTTTTTTAACTACTTGCTGACCGGGGTGTTTATACCCCCTTCCTGACCAGGCCATTTTTCAGTGTTCAGCGCTGCAGGACTTTGACTGACATTTATTCCGTCATGCAACGCTGTACTGAAATTAATTTTATACCAGTTTTTGGGGACAGATAGAGCTTTCTTTTGGTGGTATTTAATCACCACTATGGTTTTTTTTTTACTGTATAATAAAAAAGTACCGACATTTTTTTAAAAAAAACCTGTTCTCCTTACGTTATGTTATAAAACATTTATTATTACCCAATTTTTTGGCAAAATATAAAAGACGGGGTCACATCGGGTAAATAGACACTAAACATGTCAAGCTTTAAAATTGCACGCACCCATTAAAGCGCAAAAAACTACCATACTCAAAATTGACCATAGCCGACGCTCTAAAAGCTTTTACAGCTCATCAGTTTAGTGTTATCAGTGATTGATGACCCTAGAATTATTGCTCTCATTCCGACGTTCGCGGTGATATGTAACATGTGCGGCGCAATGGATGTAATCGGCGTTTTCGCATGTAGTCGGGCTTGACGCATGTTTGCGCGTGCATGTGGGGGCGGGATACTTTTTTTTTATTATTGCTTTGATATGTGATTTGTAATTTTTTTGTAACAAATTTTTTTAAACCTTTTTTGCTATCACATAGGGAGCAAACAAGCTCCATATGTGATAGTCAATTTGCAGTGACAGGTCCTCTTTATGGAGACATCCTTAAGATCTCTTTAAGACCCCTAATGTCACCTAGGGACCCCCAGAGAAGCTGATGAAGCAGAGACCTGCTTCACCAGCTTCTCTCCGGTTTCTGTACCGGAGAGTGACACTGAATGCAGGAAGTGATGTAATACACTCAATGCATTCAGAAGAGGAGAGGAGATCAAACGGAGCTTGACTACTGAGCTGAGCTCCATTTGATCTCCGGCCGCAGAGCTGTTGTGCTGGTCCCGGGCTCAGACCAGGAACAGCGGAGCCCGGGATCACCAGCAGCAGCGGCGATGGAGGGGGGGCCGCACACCTGACCGCATATTACAAGCGATCGGGCGTCTCCACAGACCTCCGAATGCTTGCATGTAAACAGCCATCGCTGGCTGTTTACATTCAAAGCCGGTTTCCCGCTCGTGCGCGCCACCTAGCGGTGCGCACGAGCGGAACGGGTTAGGACGTCTAAAGACGCCCACCCGTCCTCAAGAAGCCGCTGTCGGCCGTTTAATTACAACGGCCGGACAGCAGGTAGTTAAAAGGGAAAGCTTCCCTGGCAAAGTGCAAATTTTCTTGCAAAGTGAACAGCCTATTCACCTTTAGTAAATCAACCTCTGTGACTCAGTTATTTGTCTCAATTCTGCATCAGTATCACAGCTACTAATCCCAGAGAGCTTTGAGCAAAGGGCACAATCCAAGGACTGCTGTTTCCAATCTGGCTAGTAAATGGATGCACTTTATGCACTATAAACTTCCAACTTTAAAAAAAAATATCATTACACTAATTTAATTTGTTACTTGGAAAAGCAAAGCTTTATAATATTCGCAAATGCACAGGATTACTCAGGTAAAAAAATACTGTTTCCACAATTCTACCTGGAAAGCCCGGCTTAGAGCTTAATTATCCATATTAACTGGGACCAGAAGCCTAGAGATTAAAGTCCAACCTAACCTCCTTATCCTCAGCACCATCCAAATGAATAACTAGGCCTCACTTAGGTTAGACAAATGAGCTTGTCATGGAGGAGTTGTTCCTATATATTATTGGTAATAATAATCCTATACCTCCTTCTCTTACAAGGAAGGTAAGGACAAGACATACAATGAAACAACTATTGGTGGAAACAAAACAAAAAGATACCCTAAAAATAAATACTGGCTTAACAGGATATCCAAACTCCCTGATAAAGGTACATGGCGTTTGCAAATTTGACAAAGTTTGTTTTACACAAAATAGTGATATCTCTTATAGGAAATACAAGGACTGAACATAAGTTGCTGCTCCTTTGATTTATTTTGTCACTATGGTCAAAATCAATCGTCGATGTGACCCCATTAACTAACAGAAAATCAATAGAGAAAATAGTTTTTCTAACAAAGTTTGAATTGTATGGCAAGTTTAAGAAACCTATGTTTATATTACTCACCAGCTACACCAGAACATATCTACTTTTGTTTTAGTCCTTGCCGAATACACCATACACCACAACATCCCTATTCTCTTAAAGCGTATGTAAACAAAAAAAAAAAACATTTATATATTGCAGCTTACCAGTGCATAGATGTGGCAGCTGCATTACTTTTTTTAATGTTTTTTCCCTTCTGGCCAGTAACACACTTCCTGCCTTAGGGTGGCTACACACTATGGAGAAGCAACATAACCACCCATGGACAGCAGCATAATGAGCTTGTGGGGAGGGAAGTGTTAAATGCATTAGCAGATTTAGATGGACTTGACTAACAAATTAAAGCCACATTCCAACACTTTAAGCAGCTACAGCAAGAGTTTATTTTTCCTTTTGTGATAAAGGTTTTGTGCATAGTCCTTTTAATAACCCCTGGTTACTAACATTTTAAAAAAGAAGATAAACAGCACTGTGTAAGAAAAGCAATCTCTGTGGTCCTCCAAAACCAACTTACTGCACACCTCTGTTATTCCCACACCAAAATCTCTGCAAACAAAACTGGATGCTATAGCATTAGCAACTGCAATTGTATAATGGTAGAGTCCAAAAAGATGGGACAAATCCTATGGGATACTGTATGAAGTGAAACTTCATAAGCATCAAAATGCTATCTGTAGAACAGGCTTATTATTCAATAACACATAAGCAGTACACCTCATTCCACCCTTTGATCACACACTCTGAATGCTGAGAGACAAGGCTGCATTGCTCATTAAAAAACAATGTCATGCACAAAGGATTTTTATCATACACATCTTCTAATTACACTAATTTGTTTTGGTGGTTATCATTGCATTTTAATCATTAATGTAGGATTTGCTTGCAGACAAGTGTCATGAATTGTAACCAATATATTTACTCAAGTTTGCTTTAGTTAAAAAACAAAACCTTAACAAATACATACAGGGGTCTATTCACGAAGCAGCCGAAGGATCTAGCCGTAGCTTCGGCTGATCCTTCGGCTAGCTTCGGCCCCAGGACCCCTTCGATTCATTAGAACCGAAGGGCTGCTGTACGGGTTATTCACTATAGCCCGTACAGCTCCCGAAGTCGGCCGAGCGGCTCAGTTGAGACGAAGGCATATTTTTTTTTTTTTATTCTGACAGGGAGCCGTTGGCTGTCGTCAGAATAATAATAAAAACATTTCACCATAGGAATGCAGTGCTAAATTCCTATTGGCTATTGCAATTCGCAATAGCCAATAGCAAACTTGCTATTGCACCCGCCCACTGCTGCTGTCAATCAGCAGAGGGGACCTGCAGTTCTCCATCAGGTCCTCACTAGTGATTGACAGCAGCAGAGGGCGGGTGCAATAGCTAGTTTGCTATTGGCTATTGCAAATTGAAATAGCCAATAGGATTCTAGCAATGCATTACTATGGTGATTATTTTTTATGGCACCAGAACCGCCGGCCAATAGAAAACAGTTGGGCGGAGCTAGCTGTCACTACTAGCTCCGCACAATTGTTTTCTATTTATTTTTTTCTACTTTTTAACTATTTTTCCGTTCTGCTCGGTCCCACAGAGGGACCAAGCAGAACAGCCCAGCTGAATGCTGCTCAGCAGCATTCGACTATTCACTCACTGCTGTGCGGCATCTATAAGAATAGACCGAACAGCAGCGAGTAGCCTGCCAGAGGTTTTATGCTTAGCCGATCCAGATGTTGGATCGGCTGAGTCAAACTCCTTCTGCACTTCGGGTCGGCCGAGCATGTTTGGCCGACCCGAAGCCACGCGAAGCCACCCGATGTACAGCTTATTTCAGCCGTACCAGCCTGAAGTGAATAGCCAACAGCGTTCGGCTCACTTCACTTCAGGTCGGTCATTCACTCGGCTGCCTACGGCAGCTTAGTGAATAGACCCCACAGTAAATACATACATATAAAGATGGCAGCTTCGTCTTTCAGCACGGCTCAGCGCTCGACTGAGCCGCTCGGCCGTGATCGGGAGCTGTACGGGCTATTGTGAATAGCCCGTACAGCACCCCCTCGGTTCTCCTGAACCGAAGGGGTATTGGTGCCGAAGCTAGCCGAAGGATTGGCCGAAGCTATGGCCAGATCCTTCGGCAGCTTTGTGAATAGACCCCTGAGTATAAAAGGGCATCTGCTAAAGGAAAATCAGTGAACAGTTGCACTTTTTTTGTCTTATAAACTGAGCAGAAATCAGCATGGTTCAGACTGATTCACAGTTTATGTGAACGTGAAGGTGCAAATTTATTTTACAGCATGCTGTGGTCTTGTCAATTGCTTTTTCTGCTCTGAAGACTACAGTAACATACCCAGAGACATGGATACAAACTTTGCTTTATTTATTCTCTGTACATATTTGTGAAGAGGAAAATCTCACACTTTAAAATAGTTTGACATATAAGTCTCCATCGAGATTTATACAATTTGTTATTTTAGCTCATACAGGGGAACTAAGGGGAAAAAAGAAAAAAAGTAAATACCATATTTTGCTAGCATAGGGCACCTACAGGAAATAGGAGATGCATGTTTTATGTTCAAATACTGTGACATAAAAACACCAGTGGCAGTGCTTGATAATGAGGTATTATTGACACACAACCATTATGTAATTACTGACTTACATCTTCCAAACATATATTACTCATATGCATACCAAAATGTGTAGAAATGCTACCAATTCTCATCAGGGCTAGTGAAATCAGACATTGTTTATCTTCAAGTACAAAGGGTTTTTGTAAATGTATTGCAGTTGAAAGGATATATGTTAGCCCTAAAAACAATTTGATAACATGATAAAGATTGTAGAAAAAGAAATGTATAGCATTAATTGTGGGCTGAGAAGGGAATAAATTCATATAAAGGCTCAGAAAGGAAGAAATAAGGTACAGCTGTGGAAGATACAGAGCCAGATAAGGACAGAATCAGGTGAAACCTCAGGAACGGACAGAACCAGGTAAAACATGAGGAACATAATCAGGAAAGGCATGCAACAGGATCAAAAACCCATGAGGCCTGAGGAAGGGACAGAATCCCATGAGGCCTGAAGTAGGGAAGGAAGGGAGAGAATCCTTTGGGGCCTAAGGAAGGGACAGAATCCAGTGTGGCCCGAGGAAGCAACAGAATGCTGCGAGGCCTGTGGAAGGGACAGCAACCAGTGAGGTATAAGGCAGAGACAGATTTTACTGAGGCTGGGGGAAAGGACTGAGGTTTTAATTGTAATCTGTGTACCGATTGAGAATATTTTCCCTCAAAGAGTTAGGGGAAATCTTTCCACTGGGGACAGGCTGCAAAAAAAACTATGCAGTAGTTTGTGAGACGGGGGTAGGCAAGTACTTTTTTATGGTTATTATTACTGTCCATGACTGTCTACTTTTTTTGTTGTCCTACTGTTGCAGCTCACCAGTGCATAGATGTGGCAGCTGCATTACTTTTTTTATGTTTTTTCCCTTTATTTTTACCTAGTGATCCGGCCAGCAACACACTTCCTGACTTAGAGTGGCTAAACACTATGGAGAAGCAACATAACCACCCATGGACAGCAGCATAATCAGTAGTGGACCCTGTCGCAGCTGCAACCACTGCGACCCTGGTAGTTCCTGTGAAAATGCCAAGTATCGGCACTGCTATCTGAACTGGTATCTGAACATCCCTAGCCCATCCTCTTAAGATTTAAAAAGCCTCCTGACCTATCCAATGCAGTGGATTGTCAACCCGAAGCATTACTACACTGAACAAAATATTTGCTACCATGGAAGGTGTCAAAAAAGGGTTAACTATGGGCTGCACGCAGTATCGGTACCAGGAAATCTTTATTACACTTTTAAAAATACAAAAAAAATTGTTAAAAATTACAACATTGTCACAAACACCACCCAGTCCAGACTAGCAATGGGTTAATTATTGCAGCTGCAGAGGTATATAGATGCAATGTTTATTAAAAAATCATCTCCCCACTGTGCATGGAAAGAACAAGCATATTGCACACTATTCATGCCTTAAGTTACTACTGTCAGGCTATTCAAATTTTATAAGTTGCCAGGAAACCAGTAGCAATATTATCAATGATATACACTTTGAGGATGTATTGAATATAATTTATCTCTGTAGATGCTACTGTGTATTAAAACACTGCATAGCCTCACAGATTAACAGCAATCAGCTGTGGGCAAACAAGCATATACATCCATGCACAAGGAGGACATATGTTTTCTTCATCCAAAACATGTGTCTATCTTTCCACCCCTCAGGTTGTCATGTAGATTCCTTCATGTTGCCCATGAATTAAAAATTGTAGCCAGTGCCTGCATTATTGTTCCAGCAGTGATCAGACAATATCTATCAGACATCACACGTGGATTACGAACAGCAGTATCTAGTGGTCTGAAACTAATGGAAGAACACTGCCATGTTTCATCTGCACCATTGGATGACTACGTCAGGGCAGTCAATATGACAATCCTCTTTAGTCAATATTAGTGATTAACTCCTTACTTCCTCAACATAGGGGCAAATCTGACAGGCCCCACAAGGACACTCTGTCGGCCGGCCAATGGCCGGCCGCTCGGCCAGCTTCGGCTTTCAGCACGGCTCAGCGCTCGACTGAGCTGCTCGGCCGTGATCGGGAGCTGTACGGGCTATTGTGAATAGCCCGTACAGCACCCCCTCGGTTCTCCTGAACCGAAGGGGTCCTGGGGCCGAAGCCAGCCGAAGGATTGGCCGAAGCTACGGCCAGATCCTTCGGCAGCTTTGTGAATAGACCCCCTAGTTCTGGTTCTAGGGAGATCACCAAGCCAAGTATTTGATACCTATGTAACAAATTTTGTGTAGACACCCATTATGTTTGCCATCTATTCCCTATCACTTGCCTTTGCTGGGCTCCTTCCATCTTTAGCCAGTACATATTGTCAGGCTCAGCTTGGTAATCCTTCACCTGGAAACAATTTTGGCAGATCCTAAAAAATTGCCCTGGCAGAGATTAATTTATCAAGTTTGTTTTATCTCATTTATCTCCTTCCGGTGGGTTCTAGAACATAATCTGTCCCTAACAACAGAGATCTTTAGATATACAAATGCATTTTCCTTACTGTCAGCCATATATATTATATTTAATGTTTCTATTATTCTTATTAAGATCCTGGATAAAATTATCCAGTTGTTTTTTACACTTCCAAAGGACCAACACAACATCTATGTACTGGAGCCAATAATACACATGGCTCAGGTACATAGAATGAGAATATACTTCTTCCTGTTCTCAATTACCCAAATGGAGGCACGCATAAGCCAGTGTCGATGATGCCCCAATCGGTACCAGATATCTGTTGTTAACTGACACCAGTGAATTGAAAAAAAAATCTTATACAATGCAAAGTCAAGTGATTCTACAATTAGCTCATTGCTGCTGTCTGCTCTTGGATACTTAATTTCAAGAAAATGCTGTATTACAGAAGGACTGCACCAGTGGGGAATAATCAGATTGTCAGACTTCACATCTACCCTTACCAGTAGAGTCCCCTTTAACACCTTTAGTTACCAATACTCAACAATTTATTCTGGGTGTCCTTTTACATAAGATGGCAACTCTAAAACAATATATTTAGTTGGAAATCCACAAATTCGCCCACATTTTCTAAAGCGTAGCACTCAAAATATATTAGATATATAGCAAATTAATTAAATGTTATATAAACATATCTACCACCAAGTGCTTAAACAAAAAAAGTGAACACAATATTTATAAAGTATATATACATAGATGTGAATCGAGTGAATATAAGTCCATGGTTTTAAACCACACAATTTGCAGCAAACACAATGTGACTACTTCACACTTTGTATTTTCTTTCAAAATGTGTAGCTGCAAGCATCAATGCTTTTCACACTCTAAAGAACAGGAACTCACCTTTACTTAGACCATATCTAAAATGATTTAGTATGGTCAAACTCACTCATTTCCGATGTCACTGCTGAAAAGGCTTTTTAGCGATGTACAGTTGGTAACTTTTTTCCTTATATGTCTTAGAAAAAGAATAACATGCGGCACATAGAATAAAGCTATTCAGTCTGTTTATAAAAACACACTTACATTAGATAAAGCACAACAAACCTATGCATATTCAGGCGATATATGACATGTATATCCTGGTACCAAGAAGTAATGCTGAGAGTTACCTGTTGAGATAACGGAGTATGGCAGGCCAGAAAGAATTTATGTAGTTATACTATTGCTGTGGGTAAGTTATATAATACCAAAAATACTAATAGTGCAAAAAGCCATAAAAGAGGTTGCAACCAGTTTGAATGCTGAATTTTCAGAAAATCCATACATTCTGAACTATAAAATCTCCAATTAAAGTGAGATTTAAGTTACAAATGTTTTCTTTGCCCCATGCTGCTTTAAGGACTTACCTTAAATGATGCCACTGGATCCAATCATCTTCTTCCATCCACTTGTATTCAGCAATCCCTCCAGCACTGGTGCCAGGCTCTTATCCAGTACAGACTTCTCGGGTCACATGGTGTCTGCCCGATGTTCATGCTCCCGGCTGCATGCATTCACCTCCACTGTGTCTTTCCTCTTCTCCCTACCGAAGGTCTCTACTGCACATGCGCCCACCCCATCATCCTGCACGGCCGCTCGAGAAGCTTCAGATTTTCAGATGGGAGTGAGCGGCGGAGACACAGGTATGTAATTACCTTTTTGGTAACTTTATTTTTTAAAATGTTTTGTATATATATTTACTGCTTGCTAGCAGTAGATATATGCAAAAAAAGGAGAGTTTAATTGTACTTTAAGGCTGTCTACTCCAAAAGAGAGTGAAAGTAAAGCTGTTATCATCTCACAAAAGTTTGCAATGTTTTGAATGTAATGGCTGTTTAATAACTGGATGTTATTACACCTCCAGCCAAATTTCAGCAAAGAAAATAGAAACATTAAAAAATATATATATTTCTTCATTTATTTTCTATGGTAAATCAGGCAAAACACACAGAGGAGATTAACCTATTAAACATGATATAGATGAGCAGAAATGTCTTGTAAGGATTACAAAACAGCTGAAGAAAGTGCATGGTAATCTTACCAAATACTCATGGTTTAGAACATCAAAAAAGGAGTAAAGGTTAAGAGCTTGCAACATATCACTAGATTGATCTACTAATGTTTGTTCAGACAAGAATGCTAAACTGTTTTGAAGCTACGGTTTGTAGGGTACGGATTTAAACATCCACAAGAGGAACAGCAGGACACTGAAAACAGCAATGGACAGAAAACACTGCCCAGCTGCCAAGTAAAGCATATAAAACACAGACAAAATGTAATAATAAAGAGCAGGGTTGTCCAAGTCCCATATGTTTAGAAACAGTTGCAAACCAGTAAGACAGGAATAAGAAAAAGTAAATAAAAGTAAATCACCGGCACACACATGAAGGGTTTTTAAAGTATTGATATGTTTATTCAATACCCAATGTCACATAATGTCACACAGTGCTAACGTTTCAGGTCCGCACAGGGATCCTTCATCAGAGCGACAGTGACACAATGCATAGGTGAACATAACAAGGCACAAGATACATTAGTGTTGATGACTGGTGTATAGCTATGCTTCTAAAACATTCTTGTATTAAAATCAGTATGATCTCAGATGGCCAAGAACAAAGAACTCCAGAACCAGATACTGCCACCAGACACAGTCACTGAAAAAAAAAGACAACTCTGGCCTTGGTGATGGAGAGGTTTTAAAAAGACATTATAGAGAACATCAGGTAATAGTTTAGTGCCAGAGGGATAAGGTAAGACTGGCTTCCCACTATTAAGTCACCTTCTTGCCTTAACCCTTTCGCTGCCAAGCCTTGATGTTGGATCAGCTGAGTCAAACTCCTTCTGCACTTCGGCCGACCCGAACCCAGCCGCAGCAAGCCGTTGTACGGCTGATTTCAGTCGGTGTACGGCTGAAATCAGCTGTACAAGCCTGAAGTGAATAGCCGATTGGCGTTCGGCTCACTTCACTTCGGGTTGGCTATTCACATGGCTGCCTTCAGAGCTTTGTGAATAACCCCCTATGTGTCCCCAGTTATTTACTGATCACTCCGGTGTTTGTGCTGCACAGAGGATCGGTAAATATCACTGATACTTATCGATCCTCCGTACGGCCACGCACAGAGCCGCCGTCATCCGGAAACTGACAGGATGACAGCGGCTCCGTTCTCCTC
>NW_017306300.1:478151-495420 GCF_000935625.1 Nanorana parkeri | reverse complement strand
CGGTCATCAGCGGCTTGTGAGCCGCTGATGACAGCTATTAATTTAAAGGGGACAGTCTGCTGAACAGTTCTACTATAAGCTGATGGTCGCTAAAGCGACCATCAGCTTATAGTAGAACTGTAAACGCCAGGTCCGTACGGCATACTGAGCTGGCCAGCTGGAAGCACTTTTGTAGCTCCGTATGCCGTACGTCCTTGGCAGCGAAAGGGTTAATCAGTTATATTGTATGTTGAGCACACAATTTAACTCAAGAGTTAAAACTTAAAAATGCATTCAAGTACCCTAAATATTAACAATAATGTACCTTATCTGTGCATCACTCAGATGTAGATCCTCAAATCACCTCTGGATTCATGCTGACACGGTCCTTCCTTTTGGAAGGTGGCTTCTTTGGTTCCACATGTGTATTGTAAAGTAGTCACCACTCCAAGCTCGCGCCTGTGATTGACTACAATCTTAATACAAATGAGTAAAATCAATATGAAATTGTAATCCCTCATGGGAGTGAGCTTGGAGTGGTGGCTACTTTACAATACACACGGACCATGGGCAACAAAAGTAGCCACCCTGCAGAAGAAAGAACAGTGTCAGCACCAATTCAGAGATGATTTGAGGATCTACAGCTGAGTGATGCACAAATAAGATACAGCATTGTTCATAGTTAACCTCCCTGGTGGCTTTCCCGAGTCTGGCTCGGGATTAATTTTAAATACTAGGATCGTTAACCCCGAGCCAGACTCGGGGCTGCAGAGAAAAGTGACACTTACCTTGTCCCTGCGATCCCGCGGCATCTTCTGCTGTACGCGGCCCGAAAATGAAACTAAAAGCCGGCATTTGACTTTTAGTTTCCTTTTCGGGCGTCACAGCCGGCGGGAAATTCAAAAGTGAAAAGTTGCAATGTACACAGAATACACACAATACAATGTAATCTGCTATGATTACACTTATGTATCAAACTATTTCACTTCAATTTTGTCTCTAGAGCTTTGTCCAGTGCCCTGCCTGACACTTTTTCATAAAATAATAATTTTAAAAAATGGTCCAATTTTACTAAGAATTACAGGCCTACAATATAAAACAACAAATTTCCATGAAAAACATTGTAAAGCTTTTGGATGCTAAAATCCTGAATAATCAGATCGCCAGGGAGGTTAAGGTACTTGAATGTATTTTAAAGATTTAAATCCTGTGTTTAGTGTCCCTTTAAGCTTCTCTGCTGGAGTTTGGGGATTAGAGATTTCCTGTAGACAAGTGTAGGTAAGTAACTTGCAGTAAAATGCAATATTGGGGAATGCAGAGAGCCCAATGCATCCAAAAGGATTCCTAGAGAATGCAGAGAGCCCAAAATTCACAAGAAGACACTCCAGTTCACTGCAAGAGCATCTTCACGTGAGATTTAGGCTGCTCCACAATCACCAGGATCCTAATAGTAAGAGCAGGATGTCACCCTTGCCTAGGTCATGCAATGATTTTTACAGAGGGAAGGGATCTGCAATTTACTTCAAGGTCTGCTTTAGGCCTCATTACAGCCGGCTCGTACAGATCTGTGCCATATTGGGCCACTCCCGGGAAGGACAGGTGCTGTGTGTGATTTGTACGCAGCAGCCTGTTCTTCTCTATTGGAGTATGCGGCCGTACGCCACCGTACGCTCCCGTACGCTCATCCGAATTGCACATTCGTGCGGGCGTCCCTGCTCGGACGCAGACAGGATCCATCCTGTCTGCATACGAGTATGGATACCCGCACGGACGTGCAGTTCAGGTGAGCCTAGGGCCGCGTACTCCCATAAAAAAGAACAGGCTGCGGCGTACAAATCACACGCAGCACCTGTCCTTCCTGGGAGCGGCTCGATACGCACGCAGCACGGATCTGTATGTGTCGGCTGTTAGTCGTGTGAATGAGGCCTTAAAGTTAGGGTTACAGAGGCAAATTTTACTAGCTCATTATTGAATAAAAAAATCTCAGAGGAGTGATCTTTTTGTTTGTATTTCATGACTTTTAATATGAGCTATTACACCTGAGTTTCAGGGAGCAAGACTGAGGAATCAATCGCACAATTTAATCACATAACAGAAACCATAAGCTATTATTCTCATTTATTCTTCTCCATTGACTTAAATGGGAAGGGATTATTGACTTAACAAACTTCCATTTAGGACATTATTGGGCAATTTTTCCCAGTCAGGAATTCTCTCTGTAAGATCAACCTCTTAAATCTGACCTTCAGTCTTACTTTTTCCCACACTTGTAGCAGGTTCTCTGCTGTGTTGAAAGTTATTATTCTCAATTCCCTGCAAACTTGCATCTCCACAATATAACCATTTGAAGCTGCAGCAGCCATCTTGGACCCCTCCTCTTCTCCATCTACACCTCCTCCCTTGGTCAACTAATAACCTCACATGGCTTCCAATACCATCTCTATGCGGATGACACTCAAATTTATCTTTCCACTCCACAACTCTCCCCCTCAGTGTCCTTGCGTGTCACTAATCTACTAAATGACATATCAGTCTGGATGTCACAACATTTCTTAAAACTCAACCTTTCAAAAACTGAGCTCATGATATTTCCTCCACCCCGTGCACCTTCCCCCAACATTTCAGTTGTGATTGATAACACAACTATCCAACCCTCCCCTCATGCCAAGGTCCTAGGTGTCATCCTTGACTCGGACCTCACCTTTCTTCCCCACATCCAATCGCTATCCAAATCCTGCCGCCTTCACCTTCGTAACATCTCAAAAATACGCCCCTTCCTCACCAATGACACCGCAAAACTACTCATACACTCCCTTGTTATCTCTCGTCTTGACTATTGTAACTCCCTCCTCATTGGCCTTCCACTACACAGGATATCCCCCCTTCAGTCTATCATGAATGCAGCTGCCAGACCCACTCACCTAACCAACCGCTCAGTGTCTGCATCCCCCCTCTGCCAATCCCTCCACTGGCTTCCACTCGCCCAGAGGATAAAATTCAAAATATTAACAGTCACCTATAAAGCCATCCACAACTCTGCCCCCGGATATATCTAAGACCTTGTCTCAAAGTATCACCCTAACCGTCCCCTCTGCTCATCCATTGACCTCCTGCTTTCCAGCTCCCTTGTCCACTCCTCCCATACTCGCCTCCAGGACTTCTCTAGAGTCTCTCCCATCCTCTGGAACTCCTTACCCCAACCTGTCCGTCTATCTCCCACCTTGACTGCCTTTAGGCGTTCCCTAAAGACTCATCTCTTCAGGGAAGCCTATCCCACCTCAACCTAACCACTGAACCTTCACATTCTCACATAATTCTTTCCCACAGCTACCACTGCTACCTCATGTCTCATTTCCCCCTCCTCTTTTAGATTGTAAGCCCTCAGGGGCAGGGCCCTCCTTACCATCTTGTCTTGATTTGTATTGTAACTGTAATGTCTTCCTTATATTGTAAAGCGCTGCGCAAACTGTTGGCGCTATATAAATACTATGTAATAATAATAATAATAATCTTGAGCTCACTTTAATTTCCTGCCTGAATGACCTCCATTATTCATCAATCACTCCTTCCCCCTGATACCTACTGTCACTGCCCCCCACATTAGCGTTCTCTGCCATAAATCATTTTGTTCCTGAGCTTTATGTCAAAAAACACATCTTCAGCATCCCTTTAGATGTGTCTGCAGCCTGTCAACCAATCTGCAGACTGCACAGCAAAGGTCTTCACCAACCAGTGTCCAGCAGGGAGAATAAAGCACATCTAAAGGGATCCTAAGGATGTGTTCTTTAATATAATTTTTGCAACTGATGAGGCAAAACACTGTGAGGTTTACATGAGTCTGCTGGTCCCTCCCACCGAACTCAGAGAGCAGCAGACATACCCAGTGATTATATCAAAGGGTCTCAAAAAAGGTATTTCTTGAAATTCAAAATGATTTGATTGAAAAAATGTAATTGCATTTTGATCAGGGGGAAACAAGGGAAGGTATTTGTATTGCTGTACCAATAGTTCTGTTTACCAGATTTGGATCTCCACTGTGAAGGGCAATATAGGAGTGACAATCCATACACTACTGCTTGTAACAAGGAGATATAGTTGAAAAACTTTTCTTCATAAAAATAATATCACAAGGCTAGGCAAATAAAGTCCAACACTGCATTTATGGGTGATATTACTTCATGCATTACTTCATGAATCTATGATTTCAGGAAGCAAATGAAAGTTTACTAGCACACAGGCAAAAGACATGCCACTTATATGAGTTATACTGCGTGTATAACCGCAAGTCCAGTATCTCAGATTATAGTTTAGATAAGCAATGGCAGATGGGATCTGTAGCTCTAACAGAGCAGGATTAACACGATTTCCATCACGAATCCCACATAATATGGAGCAGTCTAATTAGTGTAAATGCTCTACCAGCATGTGAATACAGTTCGGTAACATAAAAGGTACTTCGGTCAGTAATGGAGGATGGGATCAGTAGTCCGAGCAGAATATAGCTTAACCAGAGCATAAGCAGACATTCCCTTCAGCAATTATATCTGTACTCAATACAGTTGAATAACAGCATGAGGCTAAAGCTCAGTATAGAGGTTGTACTTCCGTTTAGTAGTGGCAGATGGGATTTGTAGTTTAGGTAGTCCTGCGAGTGTATAGGTCCAGTAATGGTAAGGTGGTGCTTCCTGGTATCAGGGCAACCATGTTAGGAAGTCACTTGCTGAGAAGTCCAGTTTAGTCCCTGGGAAGGGAGAGGAGATGGAGTGCTACCGCCAGCAAAGGAGAGACCTGAGGTATGCAAGAGGAATTGATCAGTGACGTCAACGACAACAGGATGCTGAGCAATTGAAAACCCCACGCTTTAATCTGACAACCGGCCAGAAGAGGGAGGAGCAGCGTTATAGGCGGAGTAGGCGGCATGGGACGCTGTGTCCGGAGTGAAGAGAGGTACGTTTATTACAGTATTATATGCGTAGATAACACTTCAACTTTAACAATTGCCAAACACTTTCCTGCAGTAGCATTAAAGAGAAATGTTTACACTAGAAATTTCCTTTCAATCTTAAAAATTAAAAATCGCTTTGTAGTCCTACTCTTATTGCAGATCAGTTTTCATGAATACATCAATAAATGTATTTTCTAAATGCAAGCAGAATAAATATATGAATTCGACCAGATTTCACCCGTTAAACATCCCCTGTGTGGCAATGCTTTGACTGGGGAGGGAGAAGCAGCAAAACAATCAACAATCAATCAATAGTACTGGGGTGCTTATTTGCTAACAAGGGACATGCTTGAGAGTAGGGTGACTGAGAGATAAACTCGTCAGTTTGCTGTTTTCTTCTTTTACTGTCACAGGCTGGGGAGTGACCACACCTGTAATGCTTGGCACAGACCTTACAACCATCGCAAGACTTTTGTCTTGCGATGGTTGTAAGGTACTTAAAAAAACGTACGATCTGCCTATCTTGGACAGGCAGATCGTACTTGCACTGATCGCAAGCCGCGCCCCCTGAGGAGCGGGCTTCCGATGACCACAATGCCGAACGGGCAGTGTGCGCTTGCACACACCGGCCCGTTCGGCTTTTATCGTATGAACATGCTACACACCCGCCGAACATCGTACGATGCTCGGCGGGTTTTCGAACATGTTCGTAAGTTAAAAGTGGTGCGACCTTACAGTAGTAGAGGTTGCACAGCTTCCACACACCTTACGATAATCGTACGATCGCGGGATTTCCCCCGATGATCTTACGATTATCGCAAGGTGTGTGGGGACCTTAAGAGTTACTTAAAGTGAGTAAAAAAAATAAAAAATTGCTAGGAGGTCAGGTTTTTGGCAGAAGCCACATACAAAGTCTCGTCCCCCTCAAAAACGTCTTCCTCTTTCTCCTAGCATAGTGTTATTTTCTGAAGTGGGCACTCTTATTTTCTGAAGTATACATTCTCAGGAAATTCACGGAATCTCTAATATGGGTAGGGTGCCTGCGAAGATGTAACTCCTATCCACAAGCACAGGAGTTACATCATCAGTTTCCATCCAATGGCCAAAGAGGATGCCTGGGAACCTGAAAGTGGTGAAGGCAGAGATGTCAGCAGCAGGGGACCAAGCAGGGAACTGAAGATGCATTACACAGTGCTAGAGAAGGACACAATTGTAAGGTAAATGTGCCATAATGTAGAAATACTGTATGTTATGCACTTTAAATTCAGCAGAAAAATCATGTCTCACACTGTACTAGACAGGGCTGTGCTGTGTGGCAGAACTATGTAACTCTGAGGACTGGACAAACTAAAATAAAAATCCTTTGGCAGGTAAAATAGCTCCCAGATATTAAAATTATTTCTCATTGTATAGCTTGCCAATTAAAAAATGTAGTACATGAGTAAACCAAAACCGAACAACTTTAATGAAAATAAAAATGTCTAATTTCTGCTTAGGAATATGGCATTTATAACATATGTATTACTCAAATCCAATTTGTTTGTACAAACAGCATCACCACCTACTGCTCTACTTTATGAGACCACTTTTATTGTATTTAAATAGGAATTAAATAGGATACCTGCTCATTGTCCACTGTCTTTCAATAAAAGTCTTGCAGAGAAGAAAAAAAGGTTTTTAATTTTCTTCTATAATAAATCTGTGGGGCGCTCTGGGCAATAACAGCAGCTGGTTGAAGACATACATGCACATTTAATATGAATGATTACAATGTTAATACAGAATTATACCAACCCATTCAAACTGTACTAAAAACCAGACATCTCGGTGAGAATACAAAGAATTATTCAAATGATGTTGGGACGCAGATGTATTGTACCACTCCATCTGGGAAATGATAGAGCAAGACAAATACTGCAGTATTAATAAAGACATAATAAACCCAGTGTACTAATTGATTGTACATTTAAACCTGAAGGAAAAATAAATGTTTATAAGAGCAGTTCTTTGACAAATATCAAAACAATTAAATTGCATAGCAAGGGATTTTCTCTGTGTCAATGTTGCTCTGACGCACACACATAATGAAACTGTCATTAATGTTTAATACATTAAGCTTATTCAATATTCAGAATACCATCCCTGGTTTCACAGAGAATCTTTTTAGTCTTTATAAAATACAATTGACTATTTATATATCTAAAAGATTAATTCCTTTGAATCAGAGGTTAGACATTCTCCTCCTTTCTTCTTTGAAAGGGTGTAATAGTGTGAGATTGCCTATAAATTTAAAAAGGACTTGGCACTTTGAAATGAAGAAAACCTTTCAGCATGGCAAAAAACACAGTAGTTACCTGAAGGGCTTCTACATGCCTATGTGCTTTGATATGCAGTATTTTATCATCATATATAATCTACTACATAGAGTACAGATTTATTTTATAATGCAAAGTGAAAGTCAAGTTTAGCAATTGTGATTATCTTATATGTTCAGGCATTTGGGTGTGTTAAAGTGCAATAAAAGTCCGCTATACTAACTTCCCCTCCAGCAATGCAACCTCTACAAGTTCCATTGCTGCTTTTGGCATCTTTACCAAGGGGGTTATTCACGAATGAGCCGAAGGATCCAGCCGTAGCTTTGACTGATCCTTCAGCTCACTTCGGCCGTCGGAGCCCTTCGGTTCAGTCGAACCGAAAGGCTGCTGTACGGGCTATTCACGCAAATGATCGATCTCCACACAAATGACAACTGGGCAGGGCCAGCTGTGATCTCACGGCTGACTCCGCCCAATTGTAATGACAGATCAGCGTCCCCAAATTGCCTTGGGGTGCTGGTCTGTCATTAAACAATAACAACTGGGTGGTGACGTCATGACCAGCTCTGCCCAGTTGTTATTCATTGGCCAGGATCTGCTAGAAGACTCTGGCAGGTGCCAGCCAGTAGGAAACAGTTGGGCGGAGCTAGCGGTGATGTCACCGCTAGCTCCGCCCCAATTGGTTTTATTTTGCCGGCATCTGTCACGGGAGTCCGTCGCATCCGGGCGTGCAACTTTTTAAAATTATTTTTACTTTATTTTCTTTTCTTTAAAAAAAATTTTTTACATTTTTAAAATAATTTTTCAACCTTTTTTTTTCCTCCACACATTTGAATATTTTCCTATTCTGCCTGCTACCTCAGAGGTACCTAGCAGAATAGCCGAGCCGAATGCTGCTCGGCGCCATTCAGCTATTCACTCAATGCCTTTCGGCCGTTATGAGAATAGGGTCAAACGGTAGCGAGTGGGCTGCTGGAGCTTCGGCTCAGCCAATTCAGATTTTGGATCGTCTGAGTCGAACTCCCTCTGCACTTCGGTTCAGCTGTACATGCAGAGCATGTTCGGCTGCCCGAAGGCAGCCAATGTATGGTTGATTTCAGCCGATGTACAGCTGAAATCAGCCGTACTGAGCCGGAGTGAATAGGCGAACGCCGTTCGGCTCTGTTCACTTCGGCTGTGTTATTCACTCGGCTGCTAAGTGAATAACCCCCTAGTCTTCTTTAGGGCTCAGCATTTTTGACCATCTAGACTGGCCTGTCAGAATTATGCATGGGCATATGTGTTCATTCATCCTGGCATCAAGGCATGTCAAGAAGGTACACTGAGCCGCTCATTGAGAAAAAACATTGCAGGCAGGTAGATAAGTGTTGCAGAAGAGACATATAGATTACCAATACCAGCAAAATTTGATATTAAGGCTATAGTTCTAATGTAAGCGTCCCAAGCTTCATGCTGCTTTGAGCTATAATGTTTTCAATTGGTAATTGCTAATATAAAATAATAAATGAATTACTAATATACAAAAAACACTGCTTTCTATGTTGTTTCGAAGTGCTTCAAATCACCATGACTTACTATTACATGCAACAGAAGTATTTACTAAAGAACTGGACATAACCATGTAGAAATGTTATGCTAATAATGAGCTAAAAACAACAAAGTTTTTCCTAATGTGAGGACTCAACAGGGTATATTCTGTCACGTTCCTTGATAATGCCAGGACTTACAAAGTACAACTAAAAATAGCTTAATTAAAGAAAGAGCTTTAATAGTGTATGCTCAAAGCACAATCAACTTCTACAAGATTGAATGTCTTGCTTTGTATTTACTGTAGTTCCAATGCGCACCACAATCAATATGAATTGAAAAGATTACAGTGATCAGAGTGACATGAGCAATACACATGACCAAGGTGAATCAATAAAAACGTCAAGCAAACAAAAATGTCTATTGTGGGTGAAGATTTATTCCAACATTTTGAGCACCAATATTATATTAAAGGCTATTCAGGCAGAAAAGTGTGTATTCAAATTGTATTTGCTCTTGGCTGCTATGGAGTCAATTGTGTAGCTACAGTATAATTTGTCCTGCATCTTTTTTTCTGCACACATGAGTAGGGAGTTTTTTTATATGTAATGGGCCAGATCCATCCAACTGTAACAAGTAGTACTACATATGAAAAGTGAATGAAACAGTATTTTTGCCTGTGAAAATATTAGTTGATACATCTAAATGAAACATTTTAGTAACACCTGCAAAGTTTTCCCTGTGATATTAACATCCAATTCACTCAATGAAAAAGCAAAACATAGTAATTAAGATTGCTTCATATTTTCACCCATTCTAAGGTAAAAAGTAGGGATGTCCCGATACCAATGCTAGCATCGGAATCGGGCCCGATACAGGGCATTTTGACAATGGCCAGTCAGGAGCAGGGACGAGTCAGCGGCAGCGCTGGTCCGGAGAGAGGAGCTCCAGGTGGGGTTCTAATTTAGCTGGCAGGCACCTCTAAGCCAGCTAAATTAGGACCCCACCTGGAGCTCCTCCCACTGGACCAGCGCTGCCGCAGACTCGTCCCTGCTCTCTATGGCACAGTGAGTGAGGGCAGATGTGGAGGTGGGGTTCTATGGTTCTATTAAGCACCTACCATATATATTGCCCTCACTGTATTAGCAGTTACTTGTACTTGTACTTGGGCCTGAAAAAGTGGCATTGGGACATCCCTAGTAAAAAGTATTACATCTATGCATCCATCAGTATTCCTGTCATGTCCGAAGTCTGTTTTTCTTTTTTATATTTATAACTTTTAGAAAATGATGCAGTATCCTACTTTTCAAATATGCCAGCCTTGCACTCCCAGATGTGGGCTAGTAACCACATAACAAAAGATATTTACAAGAACTTTCAGGTAAAAGTGGCCTGCCTTTAATATTATAAAATTTAAACACTTCCCAAATTTGAAAGGGGTACAAAAGTTTAAAATATTTACAAGTAGAAGGTAAAGCACTTCATCAGTCAAACTAAAAAATATAGGAGGTCAGCAAAAAATTGAGAATGGTGGATTCAAAATCTGACAGCACCTTTTTTTAAGCATATACAGCTAAAAACAAAGCCTACAGATGATTAAAAAGCACAATAGGGGCCCCATACAAATCACACATTGTATGGAAAATACACGGTATAAAGTGTAAAAAAATATACAGTATATTTGTTTATTGGCAAAACAAAAGACTGGAAAACATTTTTTCTCATATGTCTCTTGTGGAAACTGTATCCATTGTAATGCATGTACAGAATAAACACTTTTAGGAATGTTTACATAATGAGTAGATTGTGTAGAAATGGCAGACATCTTTATAGATGACAAAAGCTATAGGGTAATTGCATTTGCATTTTATAATGTATCCTTAAAATTACATTCCCTGATAATATAAAAAGGGGCACCACATTCCTTGTGGACATACAGTCCTTCTATCAATGGTTGATATATCAGAGTGGTGAGTATCACCATAGTATTGGGGCATTAGGCCAGAAAACCTTTGAGAATGAGTAGCTTGTCACGGTATGTCTTCACCATGTAAACACAGCAGATCTGTATGTAAATCGCAAATGTACAAACATAGTTTGTGCTGCACAAACACCAGCTGGTGTAAAGTGCACTATCCAATCTTCATGTAGGTGGATGGTAAGTGATCACCAGGCATCAACATCAGTGTAATACAATCTTATCAAAAGGTGCTGAAGGTGTATAATGCTTCCTCTCTACCAACAGGTAGTAAACAAGCTTGCCAAATAAAATAGACAGTTCCTCGCTGACAGCCACAATTCACACGTCCCTAAAGTCTCTTGATGGGAATGGTCTCACAATTTGTATATAACTTTTCAAGTGAATGCACAATCCATGTGGATGTCACGCGATGCATAGATCTGGTGGAGGCAATGTCAGCAGGGAGTCCACATAGGACAAGTTGGTCATACTGCTTGGATAAAGGGGACCCACATGGTCCTAAACTCTCGGCATTCTTTGTTAACTATGACTATGTTACTAAATATTCTTCATGAAATAAGAAAAGTACATTGGTTCATATCTGTCTTGAAAAAAAATAGTTATCTTCAAAGCTCGACTGTCTCCTCTTGCCCTATTGTAAAGTGCTACAAACCCTCTTTGGTGGAGTTAGAAATAACATGATATCAGAACACCCACAATAGATGTAAAAAGAACACACAATACACATGCATCTGTATGGTCTTAAACGAGTTTACACTGTCCCTGCTGGAGATATCTCCTAACACTTTTTGTCCCTTTGACACCAATCACTAGCAATGGAAGTGAAGGAAATGTAGGCAGGGGGGATACAGAAACAATAAACACTTGACAGATGTTTTAGCCCTTCCACACTCAATGTAAAGGAAACGCTTTGGCTGCAATTGAGCTTAAATATGTTAAATTGTTCACTTTAAGAAAAATCAGCAAGCATTAAAACCACATTAAATTTGTGAATGCCAAGTAACAGCTTGGTTACCTTGGATCTAAGGTATTTTGTGTTTGGCAGGTGTACAGAAATATCAGAAACTGGTTCCAAGGGGAGAACTGAAAATATGAAGCAAAGGTGTACATTTCTAATTAATGAGCCTACAAAATGTGTTTTGGAACAGATATACTACCTAATCTAGCAAACACTGGGTACTGATAAAGCTAACATGTCCATATATATTTGTTTGTAGCTGTCAGATGGATAGGAAAACCTAGACTAATTACAATGGAAATAACAGTCCATATACAGCAATTCCACTCTCTGGCTCAGCTAAGATGTTATACCCTGAAGTATGCAAAATGCTGGGGCTAAAATACTAGATCCATAAAACATAGTTGATATTGATAATATTTACATTTTAGTGAGACTTATTGAACAGACGTATGATTTCAACTTTCTGCTTTTGGAGATTCAATGCTGAGTCCTATATGCCAGCCAGGTTTGGTGTGCCCTGAATCTCAATCTATCATACTACTGCCAGACACTGCTGATTTCTATCTATAGGGCTTTAACAGAAGCATGAACATAGAGTGAGCATGAGTATTTCTGTCCAATCCCCGAGAATCTTAGTCCAGTGGGCTAGGTAAGGAAACCTAAAGATTTGGTGAAACCTACACAGAGCTGCAAGTGTTGTAAGGTTTATATATTCATCTGCACACCTGAGAGCAATGTAGCAGACATTCTGGAGACAACTAGAGCAGCTACTGGAATCTCCACAGGCTGTGAAGTCTGACTAAATCCTGAGCTCTAGTGTGGAGAATATACTAGAAGCTTCACTTCTGTATCACTACCCTGCCAGGCTACCCAGTGACAATCCTCTAGCATGTTTTTTCTATTGGGCATTTAGACAATCTACACTTCCCTCTGAAGTTTTTTTTTCCCTCCAAGTTGCTCTTCAATACACTGTTCAAAAGTACCTGATCAGCACTGGGACATCTATGCATGTGTGTTATTGATATCCACAAGGTCTGATGGTCTAAAAACACTGCCAATTGATCCGTGAAGAGCTAGCACCATGATTTTAAACCAGCAGAGGCTTAGTTAATTCTGTTACCAAACAGGAGGCACAGTTCCTCAGCTGAAGCTGAGGAATGTTAGATGGTACCAAGAGGTCTACACAACTATAATCTTTTACAATAAATAATTTTGCTAAATGTGAATATTCATGTTATAAGTGCCACATAATGCAAATCATATTAAAATCATGGCCTAAACCAATGGTTTATTTCAGGCTGTGGCAGCACCTCCACCCCCCACAGAATATATAGTTATCTGGTAAGTCAAATGAAAGTACCTAGCCTCTCAGGATTAACCCTAGAGCAGCATATTAGGAAAACCATGTCAGCTGAGCCTGCTTCAGGCAGGAAGCAGCATTTTCATAGTCTTGTGGTCCCCAGTGATCACTCTGTGAGGTGTTCTCTCAGTTCACAAGTGAGGCAGCATGGGGGTATATGTGTGTGAGAGCATAATATATTTTTGCACTGGAAAAGTGAGAGACAGGAGAGGGACTGAGAGGAATAGAGTTAACATTTTTACAGTAGCAGGTCACAAATATGGAAAGAGCAAGAGAGAGATTATCTGTGTGGGAACCTTTTTAACAAGTGAAATAAATGGCAAACACACTCATCAATTCTTAATAGGGATGTTCAGATATCAGTTCAGATACCAGTGCCAACTCAAATACTTGAATGGCAAAATAGTTGAATTGTGCAAAATCACATCCATCACTGAAACACTGTGAGTCAGCAGGTGGCCAATAATATGTTATCCTTGCCTAAGAGAAGAATTGGTAAAGCTGAGCCGCACCACTTATGTTAAAGCGTTTTGTTGTTGCTTTGGATAGAATAGTTAAAACCCTTGTCAACTGTTTTGTTTTTCTTTTTTGGGGGGGCTGTCAATTCTTGTCTCAAAAAACAACAGGAAGTGTGAGGGGATATCTCCAAAGTAAGATAAATCTTCACTCTGGAAGACTTACCTTCTAATCTTGTCCCAGTGAGAACTCAAACTGTAAGATTTTCCCTCACTATTAATCCAACAACCAGCATGTCTCCAGCAGGTGCACAGACAGCAACAAAAACTTGAAAGTTTCTAACCCTTTCCTGCTCTATCCAAAACATGGCTTTAGATATACTTTAAGGTAAACACTGAAAGGAATGAGCTTTTTCAGCAAAGAAGTTAAGATTGGCCTGGTAAGCATGTGAAATGAGTCTAGACCTTCAGCTACTTGCTGTAAATCAGAAATAAAAATTCACTTAATTGGTTTAAGTACCTGAAACAGTTTGGAAAAAAGCATCTTACTGTCATAAGAGGAACATGCAAACTGCAAACTATACAGTGGAAAGCAGAAATCACCAGCACTCTGTAAATATCTTTGATGTCCATTTAATCGGACCAATCGTAAATTGTCATGTACAAAATAGCAACGTTTCGGGACCGCACAGGATCCCTTCATCAGGGCGACAATGTCAATGACAATGACATCAGGGCATTGATCTATAGGTTTTTTTTATTTTTTTTCAATTTAAACTCTGTAGCTTCATCATAAGCTAAATTTCTCTCACAAAAACATCTGTAGCACACTGATGGATACATCTGCAATATAAAACTTTGACATTTAACCTTTGTTTCAACACAGCTGCTGCAAAGTGACTATTTTTAAAGTGTAGAATAAATCTAAGGAACTGGGAAATAATTAGACCAGTAGCATAACATGTACAGCTTACTGTAAAAAGACATATAAAATAAAATTAAAATCATTACTGCACCATTGGTTTGCAAAACAAAGCAATACAAAAATCCTCAGTATGCGCTCTAATTAGCCAGCACCAAAAACTAAACTGTTTCAAGATTCTGGGTAAAACAGATGTTTTTGTTGTGTATATTTGTAAATACATGTGAATTCACAATGCCCCATTAAGACACCTCTGCAAAATGTGGTATGTAGCTCTAAATGATCTGAGACATATATAGCAATGCATTCGTTAAAGTGACACAAAAACCTTAGCTTGTTTCTCCTTATACACATCTACACAATGAACATTCCCCAAAGCCACATTTATTTATGTTTTACAATTAAGTTTTACAATTTTAATCCCTTTATAAAGTCTGCTGTGCTCACCCCATTGCTCTTCTCTTTATCCACACATCCTGTCACTTAGTAAGAGCTGTGCACGTTGATTCTGGCTACGTGCACATCTTTCTATGCCAACAACTCCCATGAGGAATCCTCTGCAATGCTCTGAATTATCAAAACTACTTACAACAGCTTTACAAAAAATCTACAACAAACAATAACATTTACAGCAATCTACATAGAAAAACAACTTTAAAGGAGAACTATGGGGTTAGAGCTTTTCCCCATAGTTCTCCTTAGGGTAACAGGAGGACACAAACTAGCGTCCTCCCATCACCCTAAGCTCAGTATACCGCAAGCTACAGCTCGCAGTATACTGAGACGCCGCAGATGAAGCGGATCCCGACAATTATGTCTGGATCCGCCCAGCTGCGTGAGTGACAGCTGGCTCTGCCTATATAGAGGCAGAGCCAGCTGTACCCGCCCCTTCCCCGTCCGTTCTGCCAGTCAGCGCTGGAGGATTGGAGTGGGGAGGGGGGAATCCAGCCACTCCCCTGTCACGGCAGAGAGCTGTGACAGGATCAAGAAATGAGTGAATTCCGGTATGTGTTCGCTCACTTCCCGATCTACTGAGCCCACCTGTGACAGTCTCATTGTCACAGGTCGGCTAGAACTATGAGGTGAGTGAAAAGCACTCACCTCATAGTTCTCCTTTAATGTAGGAGCCATCTCCTCTGTGCATGTGAGCTGATACTCAGAAGAAAGTATGAGGCTGGTGACAGCTCACATGCTAAATCTCCACACAAGCAGCTCCCCCCACACTCCCTCCTTGGTGAACCAGGAGGAGAGAGATCACAGATCATATATTAGTGTGGGAGAGCTGAAGAAATCCCAGGTTCTTGCAGAGTCTAGAGAGGAGGATTTGTGGGTGGAGACTGAGAAGACATGCCCTCAGCATGTTGTAGTCCTTCACATGAACAAGTACAGAAGGTGGCTAATATGCAGCACACATTGGGACCATGAGAAGAAAAGTAGCCACCCTGTGGCAGGAAGTTGATGCTGGAGAAAAATAAAATGGATTTTGGGGCAATGACAAAAAATTACACACTCATTGAATATGTACAGTATATAAGTTATTTTTACTATTTCACTTCCGAGTTTAGTGTCACTTTAAGATAGGTACAGAAAAAAAATCAGTTTAAACAATGAATTAAATAACTTCAGACAGCCTAAGGGATGAAGTAACATGTACAGGCATTAAAATCTGTGTATGAGGAGTTCCTGAACATCATCTCACCTTTGTAACAATAAACACCATCTGAGGTTTTTTTCAACAAGATGGATGGAACAGATGGAACAAGATAATACCAAGATTGTACATAGCTCAGAGGGCCTTAGGGTCTAACCACCAAAAGATATTTTGTGGCACATTTTCTTTTCATGAGGCCTAAGAACACAGTTGTGCATAGTAGCAACCGTTTGCTTTAATACCCACTTACTCAGAAGCACATAATTTTCCTTCTCTCCATGTTACTCCATGTAACATGGAGAGTGCTGGTGCTTGGTGAATGGCAGCGGAGTCCTCAGAGCTGTGTAAATTTCCACTGAAGGGACTGAAAGCTAACACATGGCTATCTGTCTGGTAGAAGACTGGAGTGGCAGGGGAGTGAAGGAAAGGTGAGTATATGCCCATGAGAAGGGTGGGTATTAAACTCAGCTGAATTGTCCTGCTTGGGCAAGCACAAGCTCACATTAAGAAATCATACTTCAATACTATGCACAACAGACCTTTATACATTTTCTGGGGGTCACAATGTGAAAATTTCCACTGACTATCACACTACAAAAATAATGTCTATAATTTATTGCAGCCAACTTTACATGTGAGTGTAGGCATTTGACTAAATAAATATATGTGAAATGTGGAATCCAGATAACCCAGTCAGGCACCATACCTGGTTTCTGACCATTTACTTTTCATCACCTTACTGAAAGCAACACAGTTTGGCCAAGTGTGTCAGCCCCAGTGGACACAATTCCATTATTTATTGTAAATATGTTGTTAATTAGTGTGATTGGGGCTAGTGGGCACGTGACATAACCTTCCAGCAGAGGTGGCAAGATGATGGAGTTCCAAGAGTTAACCAGGTTACAGTGAGAGGTAACTCAGATGCAGTTAAGTGAAAATGAGGTATATGTTACACAGTTAACCTCCTCTTGTTGCTATGGAAAACCTTTTGCCTGAACCTTTCCCAGGTGGATTATTTTACACAGTCCTTGGCAGGGTCAACTACTCTGCCAAGGACTCTCCAACAAACAAAAGAGACACAGACCTAGCCCCTTTATATTAAAGGTTTTATTTAAAAAAAAAATCAATATAGATCCTGGGATTCCCATCTGGGGGTCCTAATATATATATATA
>NW_017306300.1:456085-477695 GCF_000935625.1 Nanorana parkeri | reverse complement strand
ATATATTCGAGGTACCCCCTTATTCCCAATAGGTTGACACCAAACAAGGTTGGGGTATCTCTAACTGTTCAAGAGATACACGAAAGTCGGCCACTGTAGGTCCCAGACTGACCATGTAAGATGTCCATGGAAAGAGACAGTTCTGCTGCCTATGAATCTGGAAATATATCTGTGTCAGACTCATACCCTGAAATAATTAACCTATTTGTCATATACAGGTGCTATCAATTAAAAAAAACTCCTCTGCCAGGTGTGGAATAGTTGGGGGTTTCAGGTCCTTATCTCCTGCTCCTCTACCCCTTCATCTCAGTGGCTGGACTGCAACCTGAGCTGTGGCCTGAAGGTATAAAGTATGTTGCAATGGTAACTAGGGTGTGCTTACTCGGGGCCAAAATCTAATTTTGCAGTAAGTTGCCATTTTCCTTGCCAGAATCGAATTGAATGCTTCTGTAAGTAGGATTTCTGTCCATTTTCCTTTTATCTTTGATCTGTTTGTAACATGTTACTGCCTTATGTAATATCTCATTTTAAATACGTCCACTGGGAATACTTTTCCTTCCTAATAAACCATTCATTTATTAAGTTCCTGCCTTTGTCTGTCTATAAGAACCACATATGTTCCTGAGGAGATTAATTTAATAATTATATACCTTATATGTGTTCTGCTAAATTGAAGTTTTGGGTGTCTTTATAAATTACTCAGGGGATCGTCTACTAAATTTTAAATTGAATGTTTAACGAGGTTTGGTTTGGTGGTGACGTTCTTTAGATTAGAAGAAGTGGGGTGTAATTTGGACCTTTTATCATTATTTCACAGTCTAGTAAAGACAGATAGTGATTTTTCAACCCTCTTACAGCCGAAGTAAGCCACGTGCCTGGTTGGAGTAGTGTGCATTCATGACAAAGTGTTATTGGATATTGAAAAAGAGCAGCTCACTGATGAAGTCATTTCTGTTTTCTCCCCAATCTGCAAGGTTTTTTTTGTTAGATTCACAGCACAGCGCAATCCAGTAAAACCTAACTGGCCATCATTGGTGCCTTTACCTCTACCAGTCTATATGCTGATGTTCAAGACATTAAAGAAGGCTAGTACAGATAAAGGTAGTAATTAAACATAGATTTAAACCTGAACTCTCAATAAATATAAAAGGCACCAATTAATGCAGTTCTGTATTCATTTATACACCACTAAATGTATTTGTTTTATGAAAGCAGTCTTAGTACCAGAATATACTTGTTAGCCCGCTATGTAATAGAAAGAAATTACTTTTAAAGTCCCCCGCCTCCACTAGCATGCACATACAAATGGAAAACACGCGTCGGGTGCACCGACATGTTAAATGACGATTCTGCCACACGTTACAAAACACTGCAAATGCCGGAATGTGAGCAATAATTCTAGTGCCATCAATCACAGCTAACACTAAATTGATGAGCGGTCAAAGCATTTAAAGAGTTGTCTATGGGCAATTTTGGGTAAGGTCGTTTTTTGGGATTTCACGGGCGCAGGCAATTTTAAGGCTTGACATGTTTGGTATCTATTTACCTGATGTAACCCCATCTTTTTTTTACCAAAAAATCAGATCATAATAAATGTTTCATAATTTGACAGGGAAAATTTTTTTTTTACATTTTTTATATAGTAAAAAATTAGAAACCCAGTGGTGATTAAATACCACCAAAAGAAAGCCCTATGATATAAAATTATTTTGGCATGACGTTGCATGACGGAATAAATGTCAGTCTAAGTACCGCAGCACTTAATACTGGAAAATGGCCTAGGCAGGAAGGGGGTTTAACACTCCGAACTTCATGTGGTTAATCTTCTACTCTACCAGTAAAAGTACATAAAGGGGAGTGTAACAGTCCCAAACAAAGCCAAGAATGTATTCTGCATACAAAAATTTTTTTATTTTTTTATTTTGGACCCAAAATCACAATCATCTAATATTAAGTGTTCTTTAACCACTTGCCGTCCGCCCGTTGTAAAAAAAATGGACGGACGGCACTGCAGCATTGGCGGGTTGCCGTCTCCAGACGGCATTTTTTTTCTGCACGCGCGCGCCCCCTAGCGGGCATGCACGGGCAGAAAAGACCCGACCAATGCAAACACCCGTTACCGGGTGTTTCACATATAGACGATCGGTGGCTCCATAGCCCGCCGATCGTCTATATGTGCTCGTTTTTTCGCCCTCCCCGCGACCGTCGCCACCGTTTTTTTGCCACCCCCCCTGACCCCTCACCTTCAATCCCGGGATCCGCTGCCCCATCTGCGGCCCAGGACCGGCTCGGAGGGCTTCAGGAGGAAGAGGAAGGGAGATCAGCTCCTTGCTTACCTCCCTCCGGGCTGTGAATGCAGAAGTGTTACATCACTTCTGCATTCACCTGTCAATCATCTGGCTGCTATAGCCAGAGAAAAGAAGCTGATGAAGCAGATCTCTGCTTCATCAGTTTCTTTTGGGGTCCACAGGTGACATTTGGGGTCCTAGAGACCCCGAATGTCTCCATGAAGAGGACCTGTCAGTGTGCCTTTGCTATTATATAGGTGGATTGTTATCCCCCTATATAATAGCAATAACAATAAGTGCAAACAAATATATATATAAATAAATAAAATTAAAAAAAATAAAAGTCACATATAAAAAAGTAAAATAAAAGTCACATATAAAAAAAGTGAAAAAAATCCCCCCAAAATGTTTAACTCCCCCACCCCCACGTTTACGCACCTATAAACGAAAATACGCGTCCGGTGCCCCAGTGTGCAAAAACGACAATTGCGCTACACACGTTACATATCGCCGCGAACGTCGCAGTGAGAGCGATCATTTTAGGGCCATTAATCACTGATAACACTAAACTGATGAGCGGTAAAAGCGTCGCCTATGGCCAATTTTGGGTATTATCATTTTTTGAGGTTTCGCGCGCGCACACAATTTTAAGGCTTGACATGTTTGGTGTATTTTTACCCGACGTGACCCCGTCTTTTATATTTTACTAATAAATCTTTTATCATTTAATATAGGGGAAACTGTTTTTTTTTTTAATTTCGGTAATTTTTCCTTAATATAGTAAAAAATAAAAACCCCAGTGGTGAATAAATACCACCAAAATAAAGCTCTATCTGTCCCCAAAAAAGCGTTGCATGACGGAATAAATGTCAGTCAAAGTACCGCAGCGATGAATACTAAAAAATATGGCCTGGATGGGAAGGGGGTTTAACACCGCGGATGTCAACTGGTTAAGTAGTTAAATGTATTCTGGATCTATGGCATAATTATAACAAGTATATTCTTTCAATATAACTGTGGGCAAGGTCCAACACAAACAGATTTAATTGTCTTTCTATATCCATTGTATTATAATATAGTATCTTTAATGTTTTAAAAAGTATAAAAAAAGCCTTGATTTATGTATTGCTTGTAAACTACTAAACCATCATTATCACTATCCACTAAGGACATACATTACTGGTAAATATCTTTAATGCAATATTCAGGGCATCTCTACTCTCCCAGAAATATTTCTGAGAGGGCACCACTGAACCTGAGGCATAAATACCTGGCAGCTAGAATATGAACTTTTATTCTACTTATTTAGGTATTGCTAGGGAGAAGGCAACACTTCTACATAAAACAATGTTGTCTCCTTTCTCCTACAATGTACCATGTTATAGTTGAGCTGATTAGCAAGCATTCTACTGCCATATAACCAGCATTATGGTCTAAATTATGAATTATGCAGCACAAAATGGGTAATAGCTAAGCAATGGAGGACAAGAAGACTGCTTATTTGACTGCTGTGCAGTTTGACAGGTGGCATGTCTCTGTGCACATTACCAGTAGCACCATGATCTAGCAAATTGCTGGAGGTCAACCAGTTTAACAAAGTAGCAAGATCATGTGAAGTTTGCTTGCCTGATTGATGTGTATGTCTTTGCCTAATGTGCCACTTGGGGTTACTTACTGACTGGTGATCAGACAGAAGCGTCCTTGGGGTCTAAGAATAATTTTATACTCAGTATTAGCCCAAATGATAAGACTGGCACCCTGGAAGAGAGGTATGGGACACATTAAATTTATATACATTTAAAAAGTATAGAATCTCTTTGGGATTGTAACAGCCTTGCTGTGGAACTTAATGGCTAAACCTTACATTTGTTTCTGTGAATCCAAAAAAAGCAGATACTGGATTTTGAATGTGGGTTACTAAAGTCTACATGACAGGTTTTATTTCAATGTCTAAATCAACCTATGTAAACAAGAATTCTTATTCCCATTGTTAGATGCAAATGCACAAAGAAAAACCCACAAATGGCAGGATTATCTAAAAATAGACATGTTAGTATTCTAATTAAGTTATCTTCTTCACATACTATTAAAAATTACACAGGCTGTTAAATTACAACATCTTTTGATATTCAGCGTTATTGCAGACATCTGTCTCCACCTACATAGGCATTCTTTGTACTGCTGAGAAATATTTAGCATTGCAGACAAAAGCTACTTTTTTCTCCTTTCTAAGGATCATCAGGAGCAGCAATTTCATTGAACAATAAGTTACATTTGTAATCGCCTACACTTTATTATCTGCCGCTGAGTGATTCTGGTATAATAAATATTGCTGTTGTATTATAGTTATTGTGTTAAATGAGAGAAACAGTACAAGAGGCGAGGCGATCTGTCGCGTGGAACCTTGACGCCTACTTGCTCACATTTTTAGTACGACTGTATTAGCCTATTCTAGAGAGCTTCAATTCATAATATATAATGTTAAATAAAATGCAATCGCATGATTACAGAACTATTAAACATAAGACAGCACTTTTATTTTTTTATTCATAGTTTTTCTTAAATCATTATTTTACGACTCCTTCCTGTTGCTACATAAAGGAATTGCAAGGAGGGCTCCAATTTGAGAACTATCCTCAGATTACTTCAATATTTTGCCAGGATCAACAGCCCAACCAAATTGGGAAAAAGATTTACAGATTATTTTTAAATATTGTGTTTGTCCTGCATACCTATTGATTAAAGAAAAAAAGTATAATTCTAAGTAGACTGCACAGTCTCTCAGTAGGAGAAAATTCTAAAGACATTTTAAAAACACTAGCTTGTGAAAAGTGTAAAATTTGTATAGCATTATTCATTTGGGCTCCATTTTCACATTTACCAAATTATTCATTGTAAGGGAGTTGTCAGTGCATGTCAATCTTTATCAGCCTGTGTGGGACCAAACTCTGATGCATAGATCAATGTCACTAAAATGAATTCTGATTCTCCTTTTGTCAACATCACACAAACAGAAAGGGTACCACTGTTAGCTTACTCAGTTGACTATTTGCAAGTCATTACTCTGCTCAGATTTGGCCGTTTCTGTTTGCCTAGACAATAGAGACTAATACCGTCATACTGATCACATGCAATATAATTTTTACTGATGACATATCAAAGTACAGTCTCACATTCATTGATATATTCAACTTCAGGATCACTTATAAACAGGCCAGTCTATTTCCCTCCAAATATGTAATTTTGAAAATGTTTTACTTTTATTACCTTTTAAATATGTTTATAGTTTTGGTCACATGATGGCTGCTGTCCCCTTTTCCTTCTCTTCACACCGGGCTGTGGACCCATTTTAACACCATTTACACATCACACTATTGTGATAACAGTTCATGTACGGTGTGTGGGCAGGTTCTACTAAGATTCTTCCAGAAACACAGTGAATACATGAAGCATTCATGTAGTCCAAGGGGCCAGAGAGTATGTCCATGAAGTGCACTTTAGCACCATGACACAGTGCTGTAGAAAGGGTAAGTATTGCTTTAAATACTTAAATTATGCTAAGATGAGGGAAGAAGGTTTGCAAACAAAAAAATAGCTGATGCTGGAACTCGATTGTATACATAATATAATTAATTTTTAATTTAAAATCAAGTTTTTTCACAATATGCTCAGCATATATTAATAACTTAGAACATCAAGACCACATTAACAGAATCCTTGCCATCTCTTCTATATTCATCTGTTTATAAGCCCTGTTACTGCTGTGCATGTGAAATAGCTTTATTGTTTCTGGCATCTCTGAGATGCCAAAACATGTATTTCCAGTGCAGTAGTGGCATAATCAGTTACCTGATGCAGCTTCAGAATCCTGTGAGAGTTCTATGCAATATCTCCCTGCTCTAATGACTTCACCTGACTTCACCTATTGGCTGGTCTCAATCCAGGAGGAAGAGGCATGCAGAAATTTACACTTATACAGAGGTGGCACCATAGTCCATGGAGCGAGCAAAGAGGTGGATATGGTGTTTAAGAACAGAGCAGCCACAAATGAGGATAGTTTTGATTAACACTCAGGGCTCCATTTATAAAGCAGTATTATAGCATTACCAGGGCCATGACACTGCTTTAAAATAATACCAGCACATTTATAAAGCATAGGGTTGTGCCTTACAAATGTGCATTATCCTTAATGTGCTTGAGAACTAAAAATTCACTAAACATGAATCCTTTTAACCCTTAACACTGTCAGAGCCTTTTTGCATATCTTGTGCGCACATGTTTCAATGCACCTAAAAATTACTTAACCCCCCCAAAAAAAATAAATAAATATATTTTCCAAGTGCAGAGACCCTGCAGAATAAAATAGTGGTAGTTGCAATTAATTAAGTAACAACTGTTTATCAAACCTAAATTTTCAGTAAAAAAATTGTCTTTTAACCCTTTAAATAATGAGCAGGGGTACAAGTACCCCTTACTCATTCACAAGGGGGTTGCATATGGGTGCCCCTTAATTGAAGGGGTACCCTGATGCAAATAAGCACCCCTGCTCGCAGACCCCCACAACCAATGGGCCAGGGCTAGAGGGGGAGAGACCCTTTTCCCCATCGGCACGGGACACAGTGATTTTCCAGGGGGACCCTGGAAAAGCACCCTCCCGGTGCCGGAGACATGTGGCCAGGTATGGTGCCAGGCATTTGCTCAGGTCAAGGGTCTGGTAGGAATTTTAGGGGAGACACCACGTTCTTTTTTCCCATTTTTTGAAGGTGGGGTTCCCCCTTAAAATTACTACCAGTCCTAAAGGGCCTAGTATGACTTTTAGGGGAACCCCACCCACATTTTTTTACTCAGGGGTCCCGCCTAACTTTACGACCAGACCTAAAGGGTCTGGTGTGGATCGGGAGGGGGACCCTACGCTGTTTTTTTAAAATTTTGTTTGTTTACATTTTCTTTTTAATAATGATTTTATCAATGTATCATTATTTTTGGGGAAGGGCATTTTACAAACGTTTTTGACACCTCCCTAATGCTTTGCAAATGCCTGGCTAATGCCTTGTTAACGCTATACGCGCATTAATAAGCATTGATCGTGCGGGCAATTCTCAATGCACGTCTGAAAGAGCCCTTAGTAGTGGTAGTAATACTGTCCCTGAATGAAGGTGTAGCAGCCGAATCTACAGGCAGGTGAACTGGCCAAATCTGGTCATTTAGTTTGCCTTTTCGGCAAAACAAAAACAGCTTGGCTTCTGACTGAACTCATTGTCAACCTGAACCTGAAGCTCATACTTAGCGCCAAAGGTGTACTTACTTTTTCAACAGTATACCATTACATCTATTGATATTTTGCTGACTAAATGACTGAAAAGGCAAATTTCTTTTGTTCTTATTTCAGCATATCATGTTTATCTGTAGGCAATGCTTATATAAAGATATGATCTTTGCTTGTTCAAATATGTTTTAAAAAAGTCAGTCGCATGGAGTGTACTTAATTTTAACACAACTTTATATAGTCAGCCCTGATTCCAAAGCAACTGACTCATGGCATTCCAGGTTGGAACTAGATTTGAGCAATTGGAGGCCAAAATTTGGCTCATTAACATATTTGGGCAAGCATTCATAAGAAAAGAATAATATACAGTGTTTGTTTTACTGCTGTATAAAGGGACTGCTCTGTGCTTTCATCTCAGTGTAAGTGAAGACTGAGGACATTGATGTATCTTCTTCCTTAGCAGCACTGTTTGCAGCTTAATTGGCAGCTAACAAGATTTAATTGCCATGGCAAATGGCATTCTTTGTTACATGGAGCCATTGCTAGTTGTAGAGTACCGAAGCTAGAATTTGTCTTCAACAATATAATAGATTATGCCTTTTATTTGCTTCTATAGTGTCTGTCAATTCTAATTATTCTTTGTTTGGCTGCTCGGTATTTGAAGCAACACTGAGTCAAATGAATGCTACACACTAAGGAAACCCAGAATTACCCAATGAGTGCAAAATAAACAAACTAGTGAGAGACAAGACAACATCCAAACCAAATCCAGCACTAACATGTATATAAAAACCCTACAAAATAATATACCTGTTACTCAAGCGTATTGTTTGAAATAAAAGATGCAGATTTCACTGTAATACTTGCTTTCTCTCAGGCACTGTACCTTCTAGACACTCTTGCTGCAGGTCCTCTTACAGGTTGTGATAATGATAGCTTGAGTTTACTGGAGGAAGTTGCAGTGGATGACACTCTTACAAAAAATAACTGTAGTTTAACTGTAGGTTTGCAATTTAATGAAGTATACAGTAGATACAGTATAGCTGCAGTTCAGTGATGCGGATACTGCACTTTGTGCCTACTGCACTTGTACTAAGGCATACTGCAGTTATGCTGTATTGTGCAACATGTAGCCAGTGCTGTGGTTACAGTACTACTCTACAGCAAGCAAAAGCTATGGACCATCTTAAAAAGATGCAGATTGTGTATGTAGTACTCATAGCTTAACCCTTAAGGCCCCCTTCACAGCTTAGCTGTTTGTCACGCTTAAATCAGTGCGACAAACACCTCAACACTAGGAATCCCATTCATGTTTATGACCTCAGTGCACATGTCAGCGTTTTGTTGCAAGCAGAAATATACCTGTCGTACAAAATACTACATAAGCTACTTTGGGGCTGATTTCAGTGTGTTTTGTCCCGTAGACTCAATAGAAAACACTTGAAAAAAACATGTGTTGTGATTATTTGTGTGCGCATTAAGCACGTTTTGCTCATTGACATGAATGTGCTAAAATCCGTTCACAAAAACGCACAACTTAATATAAGCGCTTAAAACGCACGCAAAACACTAAAAAAAAATATAGGTGTCGTTTAGGTGCGAATTTAGCCTTACTCCTTTTGTGAGTACACTTGGGAATAATTTTTTTTCTGATTCTGGGTTTAATTGTCTGGTAAGACATTAGTTACATTGAAGAATAATGTAAGTGCATAAGAGAAAATATTTACAAAGATAAAGTATTTAGTTTTACTGTAACTCTGAAGACAGTAAATTTTAGTGCAAGGGAAAAATAACAGGGTTATTCACAAAAGGGTGAAGTGTTTGGAGAAGGCAGGAGAAGTGAACAAACTAGGACAACAAAGCTGATTTGAAAAAATCCTCCAATTCAGCTCACTTTCCAGTTCAGCTATGTTGCCCTAGATTGTTCACTTCTACTGCCTTTGTGAATACCCCTATTAGTTTCACTTTCAGCATGTTATTTAAAGTGTAAGGACGGAAAATCACATTTATTGTTGCATTGCAGTTTGAGAAATTCACTGCTGTTTTGTACTTTCATTATATTGCAGATATGTGAAAATAAAACATGATATTCTAAATATTCCGGTTGTATTTCAGTGTTATTGTACAACATTTTGTTAGCATTGCACTTTAGTAGCATTGTAATTGTACTTTAGTTGTATTATCAGGGTTATTCACAAAAGGGTGAAGATTTTGGAGAAGGCAGGAGAAGTGAACAATCTAGCACAACATAGCGGAATTGGTGAGCTGAATTGCAGAATGTTTTCCAGTTCAGCTATGTTGTCCTACATTGTTCACTTCTCCTGACTTCTCCAAACTCTTCACCCTTTTGTGAATAACCATGATAATACAACTGAAGTACAATTACAATGCTACTGAAGTGCAATGCTAACAAAATGTTGTACAATAACACTGAAATACAACCGGAATATTTAGAATATCATGTTTTATTTTCACATATCTGCAATATAATGAAAGTACAAAACATACTGTATTGCAGTAATACTGCAGTTGTATTGCACTGTTGCAGTTTTAAGTGTCCAAAAACTGCATTTTCTACATGTAACAAAAACTGCAGTATTGCTTATAAAATAAATGCATTATTTTTTTAAGGGCACTGATATCACTACATGAGAGCTGTTCACTGTAGCATTCAGGACTGCCTACCACAATCCCAGAGAGTAGACAAGGGACCCCAGCATTACACATTAGTGACGAGCCAGAAAACATCATGATTTAAGATATGGGAACTTTAAAAAAAATAGTGAGTGGTGGACTTTTTTCTCCAAAAGTGGACATTGTTTTGCTGCCTCTATTGTAAATCATGCAACAGCAGCATATAGTTTGTTTACACTGTCACAGCTGACTGTCTGCCTTCTTGTGGAAGTGATTAGGGCAGCTCTAAAGCTGCCTGAACACTTCCACATGTGCAGCAACACGGCGCACATACCCCTTCCCCCTCGGCCTCCCTCCATCATATATACTGGACTTACACGTTCACTCAAGTTCAAATGTGTCATTCCCCTGTCCCAGAGGTGACATTAGAGATCTAATAAACCCCTGATGTCTCCTTAAAGAGAACCTGTCACTGCATTATGATACCAGATAGGGGGCCTGCCAGTCCCCTTGTGATAGCAATAAAGTTAAGTGAAAAAAAATTTGAAATATAACTGTAATAAAATAAAAATTAAAAGCCCCCCTCTTGCATAAGAATGCAAGGTCGAGATGAATGCATTCACGCACAAAAACGATGATTACATATCACTGCGTAGGCTGGAGCGAAAGCAAAATTTTCTAGGGCCATCATTCATGGCTAGCTATGAACTGATGAACTGCAAAGTGTTTAATGCATCACCTATGGGCAATTTTGTATGCTTTACTTTTTCGCTATGTCACAGGTGCACGCATTTCTGAGGTTTAGCATGTTTGGTATACATTAACTTGACACATCCCCATCTTTAGGAGTCTACCAAAAATGGGTATTATATTGTGTTCTCATGCATTAAAATGTAATTCAATGTATTTTTACTGAAAATACAGTATGGGTTTGATATAAAGTTGCACTAATATTATGTTGCAAAAAAAATTACCAAACTGCCACAATTTTATTTCGCAGGGTCCCTGCTTTCAGAAAATATATCATTTGGGGAGGTAGGAGTTTAGTAACCTTCGGTTCTAAAATGAGCATTTTAACAAGGAGCATTTTAACACACAATAAAATGCAAAAACATCTGTAGCAATGACAAGGTTAAAGTGTATATAAATCCCCAACAATTAACTTCTCTTATTTTGCTCCTTTTGGTTTATTAAACATACAATAGGAAGTTTTTTTTTTTTATATGCGTTCCATAAGTGTTCCTTAAGTCCAAAAATACCTGTTGATGGAGTCAGAAATCTAGTGTACTGATAACTTGTGCTGTGTTGTGTTACCCCACTGTAAAACTACAAAACTGGCCCCTCTATGTTATGGAGAAGAGAGTATTGTACAGCAATCATGACCAATGAAAGCATTGCAAAATGCCCAGTCAGAATCTGGCCTAGGTAGCAATACATTCAGCATGAACTAAGTTATCACCAGACTGTTCTGACAGCTCTAGCTAGGAAGCACTGAACAATAATTATATATGTATTTTCTTTCATATCTCTATAGGTTGAACTCGATGGACATGTGTCTTTTTGCAACCTGACTAACTATATAGCTACATGCAGAATTATTGTTGTTTAGGATTCAGAAAGGTAATATGTCAAATCAAATATATAACAGGGCCACTGTGGTTAGAATGGTAGAGACCGTAAATATACAAATAAGTTATGAATAATGAGTGGTAGAATGTAAAAAATTTAGGTAGAAGAATGTGGGAGAAAGATGATAGGTCGTAAATTCTGCTTGCTCAAGGCTAATGGCTGGGAAACAGCATCCTGGGGTTGTACGTGTTTGTCTTTGTCAGGGAGTATTTCATCCACAGCATTCCTTTGTCTGCCTTATTTTAAGGCTGTAAATCTGCCTCTATCACTTGGGCTGAATTTTCTTCAGTCTTTTTCTTTTGAGCTGAACATCCCTCACATAGCCAGAATAGTTATAAGAACACAGCATAGAAGCCTTTATAGCGATGTATTTGGAGCATTGTGTACTTCTGCACCTGCATTGTTACAAGTTCCAAATAAAGTGCAGGTGTCTGGCTACCACTCTTACTTGTACAAATCAGTGACAGAAAAAAATGGCAACACAATCCATGAGATCTAATTAGAAATGAGCAACGTCCAAGCAGAAAAAAAACAAAGATCATGAGACACATCCACTTTCACCATTGAGACCACTATAAAAAGATCTGCAGTATATATATTGGGAAGATCAACCCCCCTTACCCCTTTGATGGATTCAAGGTATTCTTAAATTGGTTATATATATTTTTTTATGTTAATATAGTTATAATATTTTCAGATTGCCGCCACTGAAGTTCTTCCAACATTAAAGTGAAAACAATTTAAATTCAATTTAGCACAATAATTACATGATTGGTAACTTCACCACAAACTAACATTTAAACTTGGCTGCTGTTGTATTAATTCACATAAAATTATGGTAGTTTATGTACTAATACAATGACTATTAGAGCAACAGGTACACTCTAGGGCACATGCATAAAAAAATGTGTATAGGCTAAAGGTGCAAATGGATTGAATAGCTTTGCAAAACATAATAACTACTACCGTAATGTTTATTTACTATTTAATTCAGTTACATCAGATTGTTATAGCGGATGAAAAAGCACATGCTTTATGAATTTACATTTCAAAATGATTCAATTTACTCAAAAAATTTATAACTTTGATGTCAATGTTTCAGTAGCAAACACTGTACATCCTTCTATAGCAGAGGTGTCAAACTCAATTTCACCACGGGCCACATCAGCATTATGGCGCCCCTCAAAAAGCCGGTTGTATATGTAAGTCTATATGTATCTACTCTTTATCATAATAAATAATTGCCTCTGCATTCAATTATAACTAGTTTAGGCCTACAACAACTAATCAATAATAATTGATTATGAGAATAGTTGATTCTCATCATCGGTTAGTTTGTTGGTGGGGAGAGAGAGAGTTTTTTTTAATGCAACCAATCCATTTGTTGAAAAAATAATCGGGCAACGAATCGATTATGAGAATAATTGTTAGCTGCAGTCCTAAACTGGTTGTAGTAATAACTAATTAACTAGCTCTAAAAGTAGAAGTCTAGGAAATACAATGTCAATTAGTGTAATACTGTGGACTGTCGGGTGGCTGTGCAGGTTCTATGGTGGGCTTTGCGGACTCTCAGGTGGCTTTGCAGGATCTATGCTGGGCTGTATGGACTCTCAGGTGGGCTGTGCGGGGTCTATGCTAGGCTGTGCTGACTTTCAGGTGGGCTGTGCGGGGTCTATGGTAGGCTGTGCAGGTTCTATGGTGGGCTGTGCAGGTCCTATGTTGGGCTGTGCAGGTTCTATGGTAGGCTATACGGCCTCTCAGGTGGCTATGTGGGATCTATGTTGGGCTGTGCAGGCTCTCAGTGGGGCTGTGCGGGGTCTATGCTGGGCTGTGCAGCTCCTATGGTGGGCTGTGTGGACTCTTAGGTGGCTGTGCAAGGACCATGTAGGGCTGTGCGGGGTCTTAGGAGGGCTGTTCATTCTCACCAGGGGTCCCGGTCAGTGCGGGTGCAAGCAGTGTGGATCCACAGGATGCAGAAGATCTGCTGCCGTCGCTGTAAATAGGCGCCTTGATTCACATGTAGGCTGCCAGGACCTTGCTGGGGACCTCAGCAGCCTTCATGTGAAGCCTGGCACCTGTTTACAGAACCTGCATTGGTTTAAAAAATTTCAGGACATTTTCCCGAGTATGAGTACTTGTGAAAATGCCCAGTATCTGCACCGATACCAGTATCAGTATTGGTGCATCCCTAGTCAGTATATCCAAAGTGTTCTGTCCTCCTCTTTGCTGCCGACTGCTAAGACAAGGTTGCAGTGGAGACAAGGGAGGTGTGAGGGCCACATGAAATGGCCTGGCGAGCCACATTTGGCCTGCAGGTATTGTGTTCCATAGCATAGGTAAAAGTACACTGATCACTTATTCAATGCATGTAAATAATTGTGACTTACAGTATATTGCATGAGAAACAATTCAAACTATAAAAATAGTTTTCCAGGGTTTCATTCAGTGTTCCATGGAGGGGGTTAAACTGGCATCTAACACTCTTCCTTCAAAAAGTAATGTAAAAAAACTTACCATGGTGGAAAGCCGACTAATTAATTAATTAATTAATTAATATTTAGGTTAAATTATAGCATGTGACCCAATATTAAATTCTTCTTTCGCAGTGCAAAGAATAGCTCAGAACCAAAAAAATGCTAATGGAAACTAAAAATACAATACAAAGAAATAGACTGATGCCAGACATCAGCTTTAAATGCAAAATGTTATCCTGACTCTGGAAACCATAAATGACCTTCACATTCCAGTCTGTAGTATACAGGCTCATTATATTTTACATTTGAAAATGTGTATAATGAGCAAGAACAATCCATCTGTTACTTTCTTCATATGGTTATGCATCTATTATCTATCATCCACAAAGTGTAGAAAAGTTATTGTGATATTCATGAAATCACAATCAAGTGCATATTATTATTGTACATATACTGAAGACTTTATCAGGAATTGAAGTGTGCTACATTCATACATGGACCTTTTTTCTAACAATATAAATTCACACCTTATATTTATTTATTTTATTATTAAGGAAGCCTTAAACTCTATATTCTGCAATCATAGCATAACATAAGCTTTATAAACAAATTGCACTTACAGCAACATTCAACTTTCCAAAATACACCAAACTTCCCTAAGTAGAATCACAGTCAACTTCTGCTTCATGACATTTAATGAACTTTCAATTTGGGTATAATGTTCAAATTTTATTATTATCCCACTCCAAATATTTTTATTTTTATTTTGGGTAGGGAAATAACCCTTTTTAGGTTTTGTCAACTGCCCTCTGTGCCCCCACTGGGTTACTCTCCCCTCACCTACTGTTCTGGTGACGCTGATAAGATCTCACTGGGCAGAAAGTGAGAACTCCAACCAATGGGGCAGCAATGAAAACTGACAGAGATTCTAATCCTTCCCCACTCTACTAACAGGCTTTTACTGTTGCTGTTTACTCTCCCAGTGATGCATATGCAGAAAGTGTGAATTTCAGGGCCGTGCAGGGTCCCCTTCATCAGGCTCAGAAACGTCGATATCACTGTATCAATAAAATACATTTGTTTCACCTATCTTTCTGGTGTGCTGGAGACATCTTGCTTCCCTTTTTATATGTCACATTGATTTTTAAACTTTTTTGTTTACACTTAATTTTATTGCTATGTTATTGCTTGTTAGCCTCCTATCTGATAGCTCAGATTATTGGGGTCTGTTAGACCGTGCTTCACCAGCTTCTTCTCAGGCCAAGGATAATTATTGAAGCTTGCACAGCTCAGATCAGTCCCACCTAGGGTCCGCTCCTCTAACATGTGTTGCTCTATCCAGGGCTTAGTCGTATGTGTATGTATTTGTATGTGAAAGCCGAAAAACTGCAATACCAATATCACAGCTGTTGCAGCAGCTGTGATCCTGGTATAACCACTTCAGCACCATTTCATCTGTATACATTTTGTGGTCCTGAAGTTATTAAAATTAAGAATCACACTATGGAAAAAAAAAAAAACACAACAGCATATCTTCAGCTCTGGTTCACACTGAGCGTTTTGTAGCTTGAAGTGCAAAGCTTCAAAACACTCAATAACCAAAATCCCATGTTTTTAAATTGTGCCTGTTCACATACAAATGCTCGGGCCCCTGTAGCTTGATGCCTGAAGCTCGAGAAATGTTTGAACTAAAAAAAAAAGTTATAATCACCTGAACCACGATCCCGGTATGCCCATCGAGCAATCCCTACAGCCTCACTAACAAATGTCCAGTAAAGTCATTTTTGGTTGATAAATGCACTAAACAGAACATATTATTGCTTCCTGGTGATGTTGTCTATAGTACCTAGATTCTAGCTGCAATTTTTCCAAAAAAGATTTGAAAGGCAAAATGAAGTTGATGCAATGGACTTTGGTTCAGATATGTACTATTTTTATTTTGAAATGACCCCCCACTGTCTTTATTAAGGCCAAATATTTTTCGTGTGTTCCACATATGCAGATAGAATTCAGTATATCCTTTTATTAGAGTCTACACATAGTGCTGTAAACTCAGCTAGGTAGCCAGGCTTAATCACTGGCACATTTTGCACACATAAAGAAGATAAAAGAAGTCCAGTAAATGATTTACTGATGCAAACATGGCAACAATTTACCCAGTCACTTCTACTAAAAGAAGCAAAGGGAAAGCTCTTAAATAGGGACACAGACCACAACCAATCAGAACAAAAACTCTGACTATTCCCTTCTATGTTAGGCCTCATTCATATGGCGCAAACGGCCGTGTGGCGAAAAGGTCAAGGAATTGTTAAAAACTGTGTTTTTTGTTCAATTAAAGGTGTAGTGTGGTTATTTACTTTTAATTTAACCCTTTAGTGAATGAGTAGGGGTAACAACTACCCTTTGCTCATTCACAGGGGGGGTGGCATCTAGGTGCCCCCTTTATGAAAGGGGTTGCCCAGATGCAGATGAGCCCCCCTGTGCGTAGACCCCCCACAACCACCGAGCCATGGTTGTGGGGAAGAGATCCTTGACCTCATCAGCATTGGGACAAGGTGCTTTTCCAGGGGGAAAACACCCTGGAAAAGCACCCTCCGAATGCCAAGGGCTTGTGGCCTGTTATGGTGCAGGGAAGGGGGCTGCTCGATCGCCCCCCCCCCTTTAAAGAATGTTAGGGGAGACCCCACTTTTTTTCAAATTTTTGCCATTGGGGTCCCCCTTGAAATTCCTACCAGACCTAAAGAGTCTGGTATGACTTTTGGGGGGAACACCACGCATTTGTTTTTTTTTGTTTTTTACATTGGGAGTCCCTCCTAACATTCCTAACAATTGTCAGGGGACCCCAAGTTTTTGTTGTTGTTGTTGTTAACATGTCATTTTTCATTCTGCTCGCTACCTCCATACGTATCGAACAGAATGACCAAACAGTCAGCTATTGACTCTCGGCTGAATAGTAGCGAATGAACTGTCGAACAACAGCCTCAGCCAATCCAGATGTTGCATGACTGAGGCGAAGAGATTCTTCACTTTTGTTCAGCCGAACGTGCAGAGGCTGTTCGGCTGAACCGCAGGGAAGTCAAAGGCAGCCATACTGTGCTGCTGGGAATAGCCTAGCATACTTCGGCTCACTTTACTTCGGCTTGGTTGTTCACTCGACTGCCTTCAGCTTTTTTAAAAGTCAGATTCTCGTACAGCAGGCCAGACTAGTAACTTAAGCTCATATTGGGGAACCTACAGCTAGTGGTACATCCTTGATGCCCAGCAGTTCATGGTATAATAACTTGTAAAAAGTTTAACTGTAGCCTTGTCATCCCTGCCCCTGTTTGCTTGACTAGTGCTGAGACCACCTTATGGGGTAAAAGTAAAAATAAAAAAAGCAAAAATGATAAAAAAATGTAAATATAAAAAATGTCAATCTGTAAATAATGTTTAACAAAAATAACATTAAAAAAGAGTGATGGTGTGTGGAAAAAATTCTACCTAGGCCATGAACTAAAGGCAGGAGGCTGTTTTCACCTGATGTTATAGAATCAGTTGAAGTACAGGTGTTGGGCTTCAGGGGATGTGGGGACATTTTCTTTCTTCCACTCCAACAGCAGAGGTTGTTTCTGAAGATGGTGGGGTGGGTGTTGGTGAGTGCTGCTCTGAGTTTCAAGGCTTCACTCTAGGTGAGGAGTAGGCCAGCTTATAGATGTAGCATCATATGCTTAATTTTTGCTGCTGCTTGCCCTTCCACACTTGTCCTGGGAGAAAGACTCACAGGAAAAAAGCCAATGAGGACTGGAGGGTGTAACCCAAATAAATAGGTTAAGATACGATTCACTATACTAACATTCACACCTACATGTATTTAGTTATGAGGATTGAAACATAAGATTTTTGTCTTCAACACAATAACAGAAATGTATTAGTGTATAGTATTAAGACTTAAATGCAGTGAACCAACAATCTATTTAACTACAAAACACAAATAAAAGATTTAAGCATGCAGAGACATATTAAAGTACACAGATAGTGATATATATAAGACCAATGACAGACATATACTGTATATAAGTGCTGAGCAAGTACCTGTATATTTACCAGTTAATTGTCACATGAGGACCCCATTCTGGTGGTCCAAAATTACTAATTTCCCTCTGAAGTTTGGATTGATATAGACCTTGCCGTTATAGAGTTACATAGAGAGGCACTGATTGGTGATCTTCAAGCATTAATCTAATCAAATTAGAACAATACTCTGGGGGATTGGATATTTACCAAATACCATTTGTTACAGCATCCAACCCCTTTCTAGGCAAATCTTCAATTACTTTACTGTATCCAGACTTAGGAGGATAAATTACTAATGTGCCGTGTCCATAGACTAACCCCAGGTCATGATTGTGTCTTTACAAGGGTGGACAATCTTTGAATCTTAGCCAGAGACAAAAGAGGATATGCACATATTCTTCAGATAAATAATCTAGGCTCTGAACTGTTGAAATCCTATTGTATCTTGTCTTGGCCATTTACACTTAACAGGCTATGCCCCGACAGATACATAATTACATTCAAAATCCCCCTGTATTCAATTCTCCAAAACAGTAAAAACACCTTTTTATTACTACCATTCAGTCACCTAACATAGAATCAGTGGCGTCACAAGGCGGGTGCGGCCCGCACCTGAGTGACACCATTGGAGGGATGACACCAAAATGACTGGTAGTCATTTTGGTGTCACCCCCTCTAAAAAGTCGGGCAGGCGTCAATTAGACGGCCATGCATTAGACGGCCGCGATGATGTCACGGCAGGGTGACACCCGGTCTCCTATCCGGGTGACTCACGGCCTCGGGGCACCTCTGCATAGAATTAATTTAATTACAAAAACAATATACATATGTTCATGGAGATTCTACATAAACCTCATAAGGTAACAAGGGGGATCAAAATGACTCTCCCACCAAATTTGGTGACCCCCATAAATCCAATTGGGTCCCTCCTGCAGCAATCTCCCAGTTATCAATACTTTTACCAAGCTTGCATTGCTGTCCCTGCCCATGCGCTTGACTTGGGCAGGGGTGGCCTTAGAAGAAAAAAAAATAAACATGTACATAAAAAGTAGTTTAACAAATTGAAATATGCAAATTAAATGCATATTAAAAAAAGTTATGGTGTTATGGAATAAGTTACTGTGGGGCTGACAAGGCCAGCAACTGGAGGAAAGTGCTGTTTTCATCAGTTATTTACCAGGTGTAAATCAGGGCACAATTATCTTTGCTTACTCCAGCATGTTACACCATGGAACAGACTAGAGGGGTCACATTCTTCTATAGCTCCCGCAAGCAGAAGACATAAAGTTGTAAATGTTTCAAATATTTTTCAAATATGTAAATTGCCATCCCTCCCCATGTTTATTTGACCTGGATAGGGAAGATTCTACAAGGGAAACATTTTAAAAAATAATACAAAAAAAGTACATAAAAAAAAATAGTGTGGGGTGGGGGTATATGTTAATGTAGGACCACTCAGATAAGGAATCTGCACTAAATATGAAAAGAGCTGTTATTCCACACCTACAGAGAAGGAAAAATTAAAACATTTACTTATATCAGAAGCAGATGAGAACAATTTTGTGGTTTATACTTGCTGTTTTATTTACAGTTTATATTAGAGAACGTTCTGGTATGCTATGTAAGACATACCTAATTGGTATTCAAAATGTATACAGCATATATGGTAAAATACCCTGGAAAGCGAAAATTACATTAAATTTATCTTCTACTTCAAATGCAGCAGCCCATCACTTATTCAAGACATCCTTCAAGGGTTGCATGTCCACATGGATTTCAACATATAACATAAGCAAACCTAAAGATTATCTGATGTCTCCACCCAAAGTTATGACTTCAATCATCCACATTTGCAAGATAGTTTTTTTTTAAATGAGCTTATCTAGCAATGAAATTAAATATGTATTTGACCTTGGATTCCCTAAAGCTTGTGCCAAGAAAGTTAGTTAAGTAAGGGATGGAATAATTGCACATGATAGGCTTATGTCCTAAAATTTAGATTATCAAAGTAGTATTAAACTCTTAAACGTTTTTACAGTAATGATTCCAGATCCAACAAACATACATTGCCCAGCAAAGCATTGCTTTATATTTTTGCCCGAAAACTTACAATCATCATGTTTCTGAACATCTGTTTCCAAGTCTCTCAGCTCGGCTTCCCTAAACTTCCTGTCCAGTACAAGATCACAAAAGACAGTGCAACTGTTCATCTACTAGCTTGGAGAAGGGAGGAGTGGGGGCCAGAGGCGAGGGCAGTAGTTTGAGTTGTTTAGTCTGTGTGTTTGTGGAGACACACACAGCTTACTAGCACACAGAAGCACTACACAGCACTCTGCTTGAGAAAGGAGTCAGGACCAGTGCTCAGGGGACCAGCTGATTCTGCAGAAAACTAAAACTTTCAAACATTGAGGGGCAGCATTCATTGTAAGTGATTTCATCAGCATTTGAAATAGCTAAGACACCTTTTGACTCTAATAACACTTAAACATATAGAGAGAGAGGAATTTATCAAAACTGGAGCAGACAAAATCTGGAGCAGCTGTGCATGGCAACCACTCAGCTCCTCTCTTTCATTTTCAAAGCTTACTGAACAGAGAAGTGGATTAGTTGCTATGCACAGCTGCTCTAGATTTTGTCTGCTCCAGTTTTAATAAAATCCCCTCACAGAAAACTTCTGAAAATGAGAACTATAATAAAACCTGTAATAATAACAAACTGTAAAAAAAAAAGCCTTAGAAAAAACGAGAGACTGTATTATTAAAAAGGAGCTATACCCCATGCATAGAAAAACAATGAAAATAGCACAAAAAAAACATGAAATACATTACTGGAATATAAAGCTAGTTCTAGATTAGTTGTGTGTGAAGAAAAAAAAAATAGAAAATATAGGGTAACAAGTACAGTCAGGTAGCAAATGCAGTAAACCAGTGTTTCTCAGCTCACTTCCCCATGTACTTCTAAAAGACTGTGGGGTCTATTCACAAAGCTGCCGAAGGATCTGGCCGTAGCTTCGGCCGATCCTTCGGCTAGCTTCGGCACCAGGACCCCTTCGGTTCAAGAGAACCGAGGGGGTGCTGTACGGGCTATTCACAATAGCCCGTACAGCTCCCGATCACGGCCGAGCGGCTCAGTCGAGCGCTTAGCCGTGCTGAAAGACGAAGCTGGCCAAGCGGCCGGCCATTGGCCGGCCGACAGCCTGCTTCTGAAAGTTGGGCGGAGCCAGCCGTGATCTTACGGCTGGCTCCGGCCACTTGCTACCAGCTAAC
>NW_017306300.1:450252-456060 GCF_000935625.1 Nanorana parkeri | reverse complement strand
GAAGCAAGCCGATGTACGGCTGATTTCAGCCGATATACGGCTGAAATCAGCCGTACCAGCCTGAAGTGAATAGCCGAACAGTGTTCGGCTCACTTCACTTCTGATCGGTCATTCACTCGGCTGCCCTCGGCAGCTTTGTGAATAGACCCCTGTGTTTCACATATTAGGACATTTTTGATCTTTCATATAGTAGGAACACCAGTGTATTTATTAGCAACAATGCAGGAGAAGCACACTCTCATCATGTGAACGAAGTTAGAAAAAAATTACAAAAAAAACCCCAAAGAATTTCTAGGTTAATTTGGGCCCCACCAATCAAATGGTTATAGTGAGTGAGGAAAAAAAAAACACTGCTTTATGTTGTCCAACTGGCACAGCCACTGACACTGGAAGCCGTGGCTCAGCATGCAGCTACTCTTGGGGAATCTGAGAGCCGATCCCTTTGGGGAAACAAATCCTACACAGGCCTGGGCAGGGTGGGTGGTGGTCTTTATCAGAGGGAGGGGACATTGTGTACCACAGCCTGTGTTATCTTTACCCACTGTACCCAGCTCTGTACCCCACCTACAGACTGTGCCCCCACCTACAGATTGGGCTCCCACCTACAGACTGTGCCCCCACCTACAGACTGTGCCCCCACCTAACAGACTGTGCCAATGCTGGTGCGGGTCTCGGATCCAGCGCTGACTTCTCTGTCCTCCTCTTCTCTCATGTCCCATGGAGTCTGTGCGGGTGCACGCTGCTCCATATACTTACCTTGTGTCTCTCCTTGTCTCCCAGCCGAACATCTGAACTGCGCATGCGCCCATCCCAAGATCCTTTGCGGCTGCCCGATAAATGTTCAGATGTTCGGACAGGAGTGTGCTGCGGAAACACAGGTATTAACCCTTGAAAACGTTTTTTTTTTAAATCGTTTTGCATATATTTACTGCTTACAAGTCAAAATATTAACAACCACTTATAAAGCCATCTACAACTCTGCCCCCGACTATATCTCCAACCTCGTCTCAAAGTATTACCCTAACTGCCTTCTACGCTCCTCCCAAGACCTGCATTCTAGCTCTCTCGTCAATTCCTCTCATGCTTGCCTCCAGAACTTCTCTAGAATCACTTGCATCCTTTGGAACTCCCTACCCCAACCTGTCTCTCATCACTCATCCCTTCAGTGAAGCCTATCCCGCCTCAACCTAACCACTGGGCTATAACATTTATACAATTCTTCCCCACACAGCTACTACCTCTTGTATTAATTGCCCTCCCCTTTTAGATTGTAAGCTCTCATGGGCAGGCCCCTCCTTACCATCTTGTATTTGTAACTGTTTGTATTGTAACTGTAATGTTTTCCTTATATTGTAAAGCTCTGCACAAACTGTTGGAACCTGTATAAAAATAATAATAATAATCCAATTTTGAAGCTTTGACCAATGTGTTCGTCCCTGAAATGCTGGAAACCCCATCAAGAAGGTCATCTAATCAGGATTCAGAACCAGACTGCACAGCAGTCACTTACCTCAGTCATTGAGGAGGAACCAAAATTTGCTTGACCCAAAAGAAATGGCCTCTACACCCAGAAGTGTTTAGGACCTGTGTCACAGGTGGGGGACGCCAGATGTGGACCTCTTGACTTCCAGATACAACAAAGTGCACAGGTTTGTTTCCAGATACTGAGATACTTTGGTGGAAGAGGGGATACGTGGGTGACCCAGTGGGATCAGTACAACCTGATTTATGCCTTTCCTTCTCTGAAACTCCTTCCTAGTCTACTCTGCAGGATCAAGATGGAGGGCATTCTGGTGATCCTTATAGCTCTGAAGTGACCCAGGTAGATGTGGTATTCTGACATCATCAATCTTCTGGAGAACACTCCATGGGCTCTTCCAGATCCACCAGATCTCATATTTCAAGGACCACTTTACCATCATGCTTCACAGGCATTGGCTTTAAGGCATTAGTCAATTGTTTCTCAGATTTGCAAGGTTGCTACCTGGTCTTCTGTTCTTGTGTTTTCTAAGATTTACCAAGTCGATGTTTATGCCTCATCTGATCCCTGTTTCAGGCATAAGGCCCTAAGGCAGTGGTGGCGAAACTTGGCACTCCAGATGTGCCAAAACTACAAATCCCAACATGCATCTGGCTCTGGGAGTTATGTATGTGGCTGTTAGAGCCTTGCAATGCCTCATGGGACTTGTAGTTCCAAAATAGCTGGAGTGCCAAGGTTCGCCACCACTGCCCTAAGGCCATTGTATCAGAATAACTACGAATCCTGTATCCCTTAATAAGCAATGAAGAAAACAGGATTTTGGTATTTAACATTAAATCAATAAAATCAATTTATTGTAATTCATTTAGGGACACTCAGTATTTGTAATCTACTTCTAAGTATTGCTTTTCTATGACACTGAACCATTGTATCTGGCTGGTCAATTGCCTTTTTGTTTTAAACTCTCAAAATCATCCTGTAGGCAGCAGTATAACCCAATTAGAATAACTACTGATCCTGTATCCCTTAATTAATTTCAAGATGCAGATGTTACGGTAAGTGCAAACATTCTTGTTTTTTTCATAGCAGCCATAGAGTTTTGAGCTATTATTTCTGCAGGGAAGAGTTAAAAATGAAACAAGTACTAAAATTGGTTATTTGGCCACTCTGAGTTTATATACACATTCCAGTGGCTTACATATAATGTAATATAGTATAATGTGTTGCTGGCACACACACCAGCTCACACTATCATCCTAAAACACTCGCAAACATGTTTTTCTAGGTTATTCAGAGGAGACATGTGGCCGAGAGCAACAACCTCTGCAGTCATTATTCAGTGTACATTTTTAAAAATAAATTATTTTTTCTGGCTTTTGCAGCCAACTCCAGTGCTGTTTTATCAGTGTCTTACAGAAAATGATTTACTAATGAAAATTGGGTGACAATGTGCCATTTTTATTATAACATTACATATGTATTACACATGTACAGATGAAAATGGGTACAGATGTAATTGATATTAAAAATATGACTGATCATGCCAAACTAGCACTTACTGCAATTACTTTTGCACGATATTCTAATTATTCGAGTTTCACCTGTATTATCACATAGTTGTTTGGCTTCTTTTTAAATCATAATGATAACAGAAATCACCCAAATGGCCCTGATAAAAAGTTTATATACCCTAGCATGTTTGGTCTTATTACAAACACACAAGGTGACACACACAGGCTAAAATGGCAAGTAAAGGTTAATTTCTAGACATGCAAAAATTGTTTCCAGATGAAACATAAAAACAAAAAAAATGTTTTCCTTTGTTTCGTCAAAGAAAACACATTTTCATGCGCTTTCGAATTCGGAAGCAACGAGCCTCCGAAACCGCACACTGAAACCACAGAATGAGTGGCGGCCATATTGGCCCTGGGCGCGTTCTACGCATGCGCATGTGTTTTGCCTGTTCACTCAAGTTTTCTTTTAAAATGGTACATATATTACCAATTCTGCAAGAGTTCGGTAACTTTTGAGCACTACTGTATCTCAGTTTTTAATGCATTAACATACTTTAAAAACCTGAAACTGTAGCATTTACATTACAACACCCAGTCAGAAAAATGTTGTCATGACAGAAAAGGCATGAAGCTGTTACACCACCTATAAGCACATCTGCAGGAGAGACATTTTAGCTGGTAAAGCCACTGATATTATATGCCTGTCACTGCTGATTAGGGGAATGAGTGAAATTGCTAGGCAAAATGCATGCATACATAGACACTTCTATAGATATACAGGGTTATAAATAGCAAGATACACTACCTAGACAGCAAATGCATATTGTTAGAACGGCACTGTCAAACAGGATGGCAACATTTCTAACCATTCTTGTCATTCCACTTATTAAATTGCATTGCATGTTTTCTTCAATAATAATGAGTGCTTAATGCAAAAACAACAGGTTTTCCATAAAATTATTTATGGCTTCCTGCTATTAAGTATTAAGGTTAGCCAGTTAACAGCTTCCTTCACTATTTCAGCAAAATCTGACCTCAAAAAAAAAATTGCCAGACCTAATCTGGCAATTAGTAATATGATGGACAGTCTAGCTTTTCTTATTAAAATGTTTTAAAATGATTTTTCTTCTAGATTTTACAGTTTTAACAAACTCTGACTGCAGCAATAATAATTGATCCCTGTAATATTTGGGGAGTATTGCAATAGAAAGAAGGCGTAAAATTGTCTAGACGCAGTGTGCCCCCAAACTTGGCCAAATTCCACCACCACTTCCCAAGTTTTGTTATTTTGGCCTAATTATTACAAATGAAAATCAAACAGCTTGTAAATATTACGCTAAAGATCATTAGTCTCCAAACTACAGCTCGCAGACCACATCAGGCCAGCTACAAGATTGTATTTATCCCATAGCAAACCTACTTGGGTGGCAGTGGATGCACCGGTCTGTGTACCATAATACAGCTACCGGTGCATTTACTGTCAGCAAGCCAGCCAGAATTCCCAGCACACATCACCCATGTTTGGTTGCTAGGACTGCCGGCATCCTAGCAACCAATACTGTTATTGGCCTGCCCCCAGCATTTTTAGGAGGACCGGACTTCTTCCATCCATACCTTTTCCACCTCCTGGCTTTAGCCCTGCTGCTCTGGTAACTGAAAGGTTAGGGGGGACTCTGCTGGGCACACATGGAGGTAAAGGGGGCACCACTGGGCATCATTCCTGAATGTGAGACTTAGATCTAAAACATCTAACTATTCCCTACTCTTTCCAAAAGGATACAAATCTTCATTGGCATCACACAAAGATTGTCTCATTAAGAATGTCCATGTTATATTTCATATCAGAATTTAGATGATATAATGCACAATGGACGAATAGCCATGGTCAAATTTGAGACCTTTTCTAATTAGTGTAGTACATTGAGTGCCAATGAAAGTTCTTTCAAATTCTGCCAGTCATTTGTGTTCTGCATGCCATGCTACATCATTATTAAATAAATAGTCCATAGAGCTAAGCCTATCAATATATAAAACCCTGTGCAATTAAAGATTTTAAACAGACTATTAGATCATTTTATATTCAACCATTGTTTCTTCAGGAAATATAATATCCTTCAGCATATATTTTATATCACACATATGTGAACCATAAATATGTAAAAGTAAAAATACTCAAAGTACAAAGTACAGTAAGTGCAATCTAAACACATGTAAACTCTAAATGCGGTATCCAATAGCAACCACCCTTAAAAGTGCAAAAAGGGTAGTCCATGTAAGTGTAGATCTCATGCTGTATCCAGTAAAACTATTATTGTATACAGTGTGGTAGCCAATAACAACCACTAATCACCACCAATAATATGAATTGTGCTTTAAGAAGGATATTCAAGGTGCTCTAACCCCTTTGATAGGAGTCATGGGTGGCCAGGTCCCCTTCATGGCTGTTGGTTATATTTTGGGCATAGCCACTAGGCCAGGGGAATTGGAGAGGCCCGTGGTATATATGCTGGGGTAGTTGGGTAGTCAGCAAAAAAGTGCATTATAAAGGAGCCAAGTGGGTTTTACCTGATTGGTTGTTATAATTTATTTTTGTATTTCATTTAAAAAGAAACTGTAAATGTGGCCCTTTATTGATTTGTATTAATAACATTTTTATAAAATTGTATGTTGCAGCTTGAGGTGTGTTATTTCAGGTAGCGAAGGTGCCTTTGGCCTATTGCACTTCGCATTTTTGTTCATTTACTTTTACATCTTTGTTGTGCACATATGTGTAACATACTAGAGCTGCAGCTAACGATTATTTTCATAATCGAT
>NW_017306300.1:445626-447550 GCF_000935625.1 Nanorana parkeri | reverse complement strand
ATTTTAATCGACTAAATCGATTAACTGTTGCAGCTCTATAACATACCATATATATATTCATTAGAGGAACAAGGGTTGAATTTAGAATTATCTTTTGGTCTGTCAAGATATAGCAAGCGGCTTAGTACACATTGGTTGTAGTTCAGTCTTTAGCGCAAAGTAATGTTGTATATATACATGCTACATCATTACAATATTTTAGAACAGATATTTCTTTATATTCCTCAATAAAGAACACCAATGTCCAAATAAATAAACTACAATAAATATCACTAGCTATTAAGACTTCAATCTTTGATTCTACCACATGTAGTCTACTGATGAATAGTTGTCTATTTAATTGTACAAAATATCCACTGTAGGCAAATTATTAGCAAACCTTTGCTTGGATAAAAGCTTAATTTTAAGTAAATCAACTACACAATTAATTACTTGCATCCCCTTAATCAGGAGCCGTGTATTGCTGTAAGTAATAAAAAGCAACTGGAATTAATATTAACTGGCAAATGCAACACAGGGCAAAATGTATTTAAAATCTGCACCAATGGCTTAAAACAAAATCAATATGGACATAATAAAATAATGTACAATTTGAAGGTATAAAAAGCTATCACACTGCTGTGCATATTTCCCCAAACATACCTATGGGGAAGGCAACATTCCTAAGTAAATGAACATATTGTGATCCCTAGTGACAACTATATTAGAAAATGACCAGTTATTTGTGAATGTGCCCCAACATGACAGGACTATGCACATGCACATATTTATTAAAATGGTTAAAATAACCCCTAGTGCATGCAGCAAACAAATTAATGATATGAAAATTATATTTTTTACTTCAACTAATGTGTTGAGCTCTCCTATCATTAGAATAATATTGTTTGCATATGTAACACATTTCCTGTATGATCCTCATTTAGGCATGAATGCATGTTGGGTTTATGAGGGTTTTGTTAAAGTCAGCATGGGGCAGCCAATTAATCTAAATGGGCTACGCTGTGCGTGACAAACACAGCAAAGATGCTCATACAGCATTTTGCCTCCTGTGTTTGGGGTGCCAATAACAAGTGACTGTGCCGCAAGCATGTTATGCATTTTCCCGCATTGTCTCAACATGCACACTTTGGTGCATCTTCATGCATTGTTTTTAGGCTGTTTGACCACAAGCAGCCTGATAACAACAAGCTTCTGGTTTGGATTATTGTATGTGATTTGGTTAGCCATTTCTAATCTTCTAAAAGGTAAAAAGGTGCTCTGGTGGTTGAAGTTGAACTCTATTACACTGGGATATTTTCTAACGGGATGAACAATACCCCTACGAGGCCTGATCCTACTTTAATCTTGGATATCTAAATATGGAACTTTTGAGCATTTATAGTCAAATACCAAATTCCATTTGTGAGTGTAACTATACCATGCAGCAATTGCCACCTTAAAAATTTTAACACAAGTAAGAGAAATGTACATAAAAAAACCCCACAATACAGTAAACTCCCCGTTATCCAGCATCCAAGGGGATTGGTAGATTCTGGATACATTTAGGGGTCTATTCACAAAGCTGCCGAAGGATCTGGCCGTAGCTTCGGCCGATCCTTCGGCTGGCTTCGGCCCCAGGACCCCTTCGGTTCAGGAGAACCAAGGGGGTGCTGTACTGGCTATTCACAATAGCCCGTTCAGCTCCCGATCACGGCCGAGCAGCTCAGTCGAGCGCTGAGCCGTGCTGAAAGCCGAAGCTGGCCGAGCGGCCGGCCATTGGCCGGCCGACAGCCTACTTCTGACAGCTGGGCGGAGCCAGCCGTGATCTTACGGCTGGCTCCGGCCACTTTCAGAGAGATCAGCGTCCCTGGTTGCTAACCAGGGACACTGATCTCCAAGCATCTGACTCTCCCTGGCGCCCCGGGAGTCTCCTGCTCCCGGCCGC